>NC_136518.1:1519189-1529189 GCF_053919585.1 Euprymna scolopes | reverse complement strand
ATAATCATCTTTAGTTAACTATTACTTGTAATTCATGCAGATATTCTACATGATTTATACTTGCGTAATATTTGCATAAAAAGGTTATAGTGAACACAAACCTCTTTCTATATATATATTTATGTATGTGTATATATTTTTATTTAAAAAAAATTGCCTACCAAACTCCTGTCAGTTTTTTGATCTACAGACATGAAACGTCATATATAGGGTATTTGAACTCCTACGAAACTTTATATTTAGGCGTTAGCCAGTGAAAATTAAGAAAATTGGAATTCGCCAGGTGAAGGTCGAACGGCGACATTACGAATATGCATGCATAACGTGGTAGCTGTTGGTTCATGGTTTAATTTTTAGCCTACCAGTAAACAGGTCTTCATAGGTCAAACATTAATGTCAAAGGAAAAAATAATTTGTCAACTAAAGGTTTTGGTTTTGATTTTCGGTGGTGGTGCACGAATTTTTTTTTTTTTTTTTTTTTTTTTTTTTTTTTTAAACTTTTTAAATCATTATTATATATATTGGGTCCAATATAATAATAAATACAAAATCTGCATTAATCAAAATATATTTAAGTGTATTTTATGACTGGGCAATGCCGGTCGGACTGCTAGTATATATAATACAAAGAAACCTCGAGAGACGAACGTTGAACTCAAATTGACTTGAATATACTAGTCTTACCTGAAGGATTCGTTTAAATTATTTTTGACTTTTGTTCTCATCTTGAGTGTTTTCACAACGTTTCGACTGATGTATCCTTCGATCTTTAGGTGTATCTTGTCAAATTCGGAAAGTGCTCGGAATTTCGAATGGAATCCTTTAATTCATGGCAGTAGCATGTTCTCGTTTTGTCAGCCATGACCAGGTAGTAGTTTTGCATAATTCACAATTGTATTCTTAGTATCGTCTGCACTCAAGATTGACCTTCAACCCCTAGAAGAGTATCACTTACCACTGAATTTACCAAATATTTATCCTTTAGGCCACCAGTCATTGCGAAGCTGGAAAGTAAAGTACTAATGGAGATTTGGTACCTGTCTGTTTGAAACCTAAACTGTACTACTTCTAATTGTACTTCTGATTAATGCTTAATTTTATTAAATTATCTCTGATACATTTCGGGGTGGGGGTTGTAGTGTAATATGTTTTGTCATCATGAAACCATTTTCCTATGTATTATGTCCTCCATTGGAGGGCAGATCGTGTAATATCTGTTCATTCGTCATGATACCATTCTTCTACCTTCTGCTATTTTGAAGGGTGGTGATATTTTAGTATGTGTACTGTTTACGCTATCCTCCCAGGTATTATCTCTTCTCCTGAAGAGGTTTAGCATGCGCCAACAAGAAATGATCACAATTGGTTATTTGCAAATTAGACATATTTTGTATACTAACAAAGATTATGCTCCCCTCCGAAGGGAGTTTTTAAATCGCAAAGATCGTATAAATGTTTAGAAGTGTACATTTGTTTTTTGTTTTTTAAATACGAATTTGTGATTCATTGATAAAGATTGCATAACATCTTCAGAACTGAAGTGATTGCTATGTTCGTCTTGATAAAATAACCATTTAAGTTTGTATATTGTAAAAGAAAAGAGTAATATCATCCCCAGTGGCGTGCAGAGAAATTTTTCAAGGCAGGTGCTCAAGTGGATATATATATATATATATATATATATATATATATATATATATATATATATATATATATATATATATAGTAGCGGTGGGACACAAGCCTAAATACATTCCTTTGAAAAGGGCACCTTTAAAACAGGAGTAAAATAGGCAGGTGTTTGGGTACTTTTAGCATCCGCTTCTGCGCGTCCCTGAATATCCCGCCCCTAAAGTACTGGATAAAGTTCAGTTATTAAACTAAACGTACCTAGGTCACAATCACTATTATTTCTTCTACTTTGATTTTATTCTAAAATTCATAAACTGTAACATATTCTTTTGAGACGTTCGTATTTCAGAACTAAAAATAAATCTCTTTACTTGTATATTTTCGCTGTGAATAATATTTTAGGAGTAAAGAGAGTATGTTGCTATCTAATTTACGTACGTGTTTTGGTGTGTACGAACATGGGTATGTAAATGAGCTGCAAAAAAAAACAAAAAAACATGGGTATGTAAATGAGCTGCAAAAAAAAAACATGGGTATGCAAATGAGCTGCAAAAAAAAAAAAGTCAGTCTTGCTAAGATATGACAAAATATTGGAGAGTAGTTAAAACGACGGCGAGGGCGAGAGGAGTACTTAAAAAGGTTAGGGTTGAGTGACTTATTTAAATAATTACGAATCCTTACAAGAAGTGGATTTTTTTCAACCGTAACTCAATTCCAAAACTAAACATTTTTATTTATTTTGTGTCTATGTGTCGGTAAAGTATAAAGCTGGTTTTATTTTTAACAAAATGTTTCCACAAACGTTTTTAATTAATGTACGATTAATAAAATATGGGCGAAACTTGTATGTTTTCTGCCGACTAAATTTCCCAAAGTTTCAAAAGCTCGTACTCAGCTTTGTATAAACTGAGTCGGCTTCAGCAGACGGCAGCAAAATTGCGTGTGCGAATCTTTTAGGTTGATCGTGTTATCGTTAGCATGTTGTCTCCTTCCCCCACCCACCTTGAATTCCCCTTCATCTTTGTCCCTCCTTCCCCTCCTTTCTATCCCCTCCCTCCTTCCCTATCCCCCCTTTCTGACCTTCTCGTGTTCATCTAATTTCGCATGCATCGAACGTATATATGTGAATGCACGGCCGCCGCTGCTGCCGCTACACACCCACACCCCCTCCTCTTCACAGCTAAACAGGCTGCATCACGGATGCTTCATCTTCCAGTTTCACTTGAAGAACTCTGCGATTGTCCTTTCCATGAAATGTCAAATGTCTGGATAGTTTCCAAAATTGAAACCACTTTCGAAAGCGAAATCAAAAAAAAAAAAATGCATTTTTTTTTTTAAGTCGATTTTTTTTTTATTTAAAAAAAAAATCTGATTTATATAATTTTGTTAGAAAAGCAAATCTACTTCGATTATTTCAGTCAGTCGCATAATATGAGAATCACTATGAAAATAACCACCAAAGACTCCCCCCTCCTCTTTCTCCCTCTCAGTTTTGTCTCTTCCTTTTCCTGTTTTTTTTTTCTCTTCCCTTTTTCTCTATACCATTTCTGGCGGAAGAATTCATAAGATGTCAAAATTCTTCTCATCGAATATAAATTTTCACTTTTAATCAAAAACTTAATTTGGATTTTCACAAAATGTTTTGGATTTTATATGGCAATGACGATTTTATTTATGAAAAAGATCATCAGATGAATTGATTTAAAATAATTAAAACAAAAACAAACGAACTCGCATAGGAAATATCTATTTTTGGCTACTGTCCCATTCGTACTATATTTTCAATCTGGAAGTAACTGGAGTTAGTTGCCCTGCATAATTTTGTTGGCCAGACAGATCGCCATGTTGAATTTAAGGTTTTACCTTCACAATATAACTGCAAACTATAATTCATTATTAGAAGCTGTATTTATCTTCTTTTCTTTTCTTTTATATCTATGTTGTTTACTTGCCTCCTCACGGGGGCAGAGTTAGACACAAGGTCGGTTTTTAATGTGGGAGAAAACCGGCTCCACAAAAAGGGGCACACTAGATAGTAACAAAAATAAAAATGTATCAGTCATGAAGGATTTCTCCTCCATTATTCGAGACGAAAAAGTGAAGTGCAACACCAGAACAGATACTACACTTTGATCCTGGACCAGAGGCCAAGAACCCTTTTTTGCTGTGAATGAGATCCTCCCCTCTTTGTTTTGTCAAATCCTTTTTCTCAAAATTATTTGCTATCACCTGCATCGCCTCCTCCTATCTCGCCTTCAGTTTTTAAGCATTTTCTGCTGTGTCTTTTATCTTTTCAATAGGCATTCAGAATCATGTCAGTATGTTGATGGAGCTGAGTCAGAGCCAGTTTATTATTTTAGGAGTCGGTCGTTATCAGTGATAATTGTCAAACCCAGACTCACGAATAATAAAAACAAAATAATTTTTACTTTCTTTCCTCCTTTTAGCCAAAGGCAACAAAAGTAAAAGAAAGCATAAAGGACAAATCAAAACTTTTTTTTCTTATTTTCACCGGTGAATATTTAAAGATTTCTCTTAATTTGTTTCTTCGGTGTTCATGAGTAGATTAGAAGTACATGTTACTTTGGGAGTGAAAACTCTCCTCTTTCTTTCTTTATTCATGACTTTAAAAAAATTTATTTTACTTCATAATCATAAATAAAGCATATAACGATTGATAGGGACCGGATGTATAAGAGGGTAACATGGATGAGAAATTGTGCAGCAATATGTTTGTTCGCATTACATTTTAAATTTTGTGTGTTGGTATGATTCATGGAAGAGTAGAAAATGTACAGAAATCTGAGTACCGTTGCAGTAAAAAGGTGGGAATTTGCTGCTAGTCGGGAGGTATTTTTAATGAGGCAGATAAAAGTGCAGTAAGTTTAGTTCATCAGAGCACATTTCATGAAAATACTTATAAAACAAGCGCACAGATGTTGACCAGGATTAAATATAAAAGTCGATTAAATGGATTAAAAATAAAACATTTTGCTTTTAACAACATGGTCTAATGCTTGCCTAAACAAACTGAACAGTTTTAAATAGTGTATATTTTAGTGGATAAGATGACACTTAAAGTTAAAAAATCATCTTTAAAAACCAATATTTCATAATATACCGGGTGTTGCAATCTCTAACCTAGGTTAAACATAGTTTAGTGATTTAGCAATCTTTTTATACAACCGATAAATGGTAAATTTATTAAAATTTGCTCCCATTTTGTAGCTCGTCTTGTCTGACGGTCACCTTATACGCCGAAATATAATTGTAAAAAAGATTGCTTAGCTCGGAATTGGAGGCCCAAATTATATCGGTGGTGTGGAGGGGGTATTTTTTAACTTCATTAAAATGACCTCATCCTCTTTGCTTGACAACCAAGCTTGAACTTTCCCCATATGACAAGTGATGAACCGCTGTTAAAAAAACAAAAAAACAAAAGACGCTGACCTACATTTCATAAACAAAAAATAGTCATGACCCTAGCTTTTTTTAAAAAGATTTTTTATTTCATTTTCCTCCACATCCTTTCCTACTTGAGCGTTTCCTGTCACCAAACTGTCCACTTCATGTCAGCTTCTCCATTGGCCATGTGTCATCTACAGATAGCAACTGTTTACCTAAGAATTGATCCCCCCCCCAAAAAAAAAAACAATTGAAAAACTTGACGAATTTGAAAAAATACTTTTTGAATGTCGAATTTAAACAAATATTTTTTAATTCTCTTGTAGCTTTTATTTAACCGCTGCTCAAAAAAAAAAAAACTCTTCTTTACGGGCAGAAAAATAAACGAAACTTCAGTGTGCAAAGTTTCTTTTCAAGAACTGTTTGTGGAACACAACACTATAGAGCTGCTTCCCAGTTAATTACAGCATGGTCGTTTTCAAGTCTAATGTTAACAAATTCTAGTTGAGCCATCCTTCTAAATAATAAAGTTTTGATCAGTTTCAACCATCGTCGCCAATCCTAATGGTGTTATCTCACCGTCCACTTAACAAACTCATTAAACTTTATCCTCAAATAGGTTCAGGGCCTTGATAAATGGTGACTCATTGGTGCATTTTAAAAAAATGCATACGTTTTATGTTTTTTTTTTAGATGAGGATTGATATTTTAGATAATTCAGACTGTTTTCATCTTGGTTTTTATTCTCACGACGTTTTGGTTGATGTGACCTTTGACATCTTTGAACTTCAGTTGTTTTCTAGAACTTTGTAATTTCGAACAGAACATTTAATTCATGTTTTTTTATGAACTAAATCAATTTCAATATCTTACGTTTTCATATATATATATATATATATATATATATATATATATATAATATTATTACAGTTGTTTAAAGGATAAGTGGAGTCATTAGAATTTGGGGGAAGATCGATGCAGGGAGAAAAAATAGACACTAAAAATAGTCAAAAGACTATACGACTAAAATAAAAAAAAGAACCTCGTAAAAAAAAACTTATTCTTTTCAATTTGTGTATTCAAATACATTTTTAGTCATTACGCAAAGTTTGGACGGATTATTTAAAATTTAGATACCCTTGGATTTAATGAGTTAATATCAATATGTGCGCAGTCATCTTGTTAAGATCAAATAATTCCTTGAACATTATCCATCAGCATCGTATTTGATTTCACGACTGTTTTGCGTGTTAGAAGTTGGACGGCCATCTCTGGCCATCGATCAAAACACCAACACCAGCTCGTTGCGGCCTAATGTTATGAAGGTATCAAAGTTTTTTGCAACCTTGAGCCTCACCATTCAAATAGACTTTTTTTTTTTTATATAGGAATCACCACTTATCAAGGCTCAGAAGGGTTAAGAGTGTGCAGTAGTTAATTGGACAATATAGTAATCGTTAGTGATAGAAATTCTGTAAATTTGCTAACTTAAGTGGAACGGCTCATCAAGAACTTGTTTACGTTGGACTTGAAGGCAATCAGATTGTAGTCTGCTGGAAAGCAGGAAAACGGAAGACAGTTCCACAGGCGTACAGTTCTAAGAAAGAAGCTTTGTTCATGGAATCTACATTTAGGTTTAGGCACAGATAAAGAGTGGAGGGAATTATTGATGGTGTTTTCAGCTAGACAAGTGTTTCTTGTGAAAGTTTGGCGAGGGGGGGGGGCATAGATTGAAGCTCAGTAAAGCATTTGCCATGAAAATAACGATAAAGCAGAGACAAACTCGCAGCATCTCTTCTGTGAGATAGAGGTTGCAGGGAAGAGAAAAGGACATCTTCTACGAGGCTATGTACATGTTTGAAGATTTTTAACTCAACTACCAGAAATCACTGGCGATATGTTGGAATGCATAGTCATACTGACTTTCAAACTGATCAAAATGTATCTGTTCATTTCAAGAGGTTATCCTTCTAAACGTTACCTCCTTTTTGTTTTCATATATTATTTTCGAGTTGTACCTTTCCAGCGTTGCCAAGAATTCAGTAATTTAATTTACACACACACACACACACACACACACACACACACACACACACACACACACATATATCTGTGTTCTTCAACCACGGTTCCAACAGTTCAGTTCAGGGGTTCTGCAATTTCTAAATTAGAACAAGAAACCAATAGAATGTTAAATTCAATTTTGAAAATCTATTTTATTATCATAAGTTCATTTTTACAAAAAAAAGGTACTTTTTACATATACTAAATTTTACATAATTTTTTCAAATGTAGCGAGTTTAATTAACTTATCTTTCCGCTATTAGTCAACACCAAAAGAATCGCACTTAAACATCATAAGAGTATTTTTGTTTCATTTTATTTTTTTAATGTTTTTTGCACAAGACAACTAAATTATTGCACAGAGGCCAGTGGAATGCTTCCATGGTGTTCCGCTCCAGCGAAAAGGTTGAAACACGCGCGCGCACACACACACACACACACACACACACACACACACACACACACACACACACACACACACACACACATATATATATATATATATATATATATATATATATATATATATATATTACAAATTGATGTTGAAAGATATTTTGGTATTATAAAAATATGGATGTTTCAAATGAGATGCTATTTAGGCGTAAATTCAAGAATCTAGGTATGTGAGTTATTTATTTTTTTTAAATTCAAAAGAAGTGGATCTTCACTTGAAAGATTTTCACATGAGCCCCAAAATCAACAGACATTAGACCATTCTTGTAATAGACTGGTCCCTGTTGATTTTGCGGTGTGAGTTTAGTTCTGTGCAGCTCTAGGAGGTTCACCTTCTTAAGCGTTGCCTTTTATCTTTGAGGAGGGGTTAGTTTATTGCTAATCGCCTGAGACGACCTCACTGGGAAATGCTGACGGTGCTTTCCAGGCACCTTTTGCAGGTCAGAGTGCCCCTCCTCTGGGGTGCTGACTTCTCAATATCACTTTCTGACCCTGGTGTCCAAGTTCTTGCAGCGGAAGAAAACTAAAAAAATTTTAATTGTTAGACATGTATTTTTCAGTTTTTCATCGAAATCCATTTTTCTGTTTTCCCCAACCTTATGAAAGTTCTCTCTGAAAACAGTAAAAGTTAATGTTGTCGTGAAGGCTAGTACTTCAATCATTTCAGGATGGTGATAGGAGAGTTGCATGATTTCCTTACCCCCCCCTTTCCCACGCACTCAATATTTTTCTCATAATTTTTACTTTCTTAGATGAAACTGATCGGAGTTTTTAAGGCTAAAAAAAAAGAAGCTTGTATTTAATTGAGTAAAGATTGCTGTTCTAGCTCGGAAACGATTGTGGTTAGTCGTGCAGTGGTAGTTTTGTGAGAGTATCGTGTTCATTAACACGTTTGGAAAAAAGAATGAACCCTCACAGCTATATGTGAACTAGTAGGCTATATTACAATCGTCAGCTCCCTCAGAGTAGTGTTTGAGATGAACAATTCCGAAATATTAGACTTTGAAATGCTGAAGGAAATGTTATATGGCCCACTACACACTGTCATACAGGCGTTGTTCTCTGCGATGCATTGCATGCGCGCGCTTGTGTGTGTGAGAGAGAGAAAGAATATAGAGATGGATATAGAGAAACTGGTTTGATCAGACCTAATTTCAAAGATTCTGGGAATCAATTATGAATCGTATATATTACGCATACAAGCACGAGATATAGCTAGCCAGCTTGATATTGGTCTGATCAAATCCAATTTCAAGTCTTCTGGAAGTCCAACAGATCTAATTCCGGTAAACTCAAAATCTTTCACGCGTTGAAATGTTTTCTGACCGTCATCTTTGCGATGAAGACATTCTCGTCTAATATTAAAATTGTTGTGAGTTATTTTTAAAACGTTACAAAATGCTTGACATTTTTGGTCGGCTTTCAAGAATTTCTTTTGTCTTTTAAAAGTACATTTTTATCGGCTTACAATCAGAAACTTTTCCAATTTTATTTGCATTTAGGACTCCATTTCGTTTGTGTTTTTTTTACTTATAAAAATACAAAATCAGTTTTAGTATAATAGACTCCCCCCCTTACTATCTCTCTAAATTACCTTTCCCTTCCCTCTCTTAAGTGTGCTTTTTATTTGAAATTTCTCAACAATTGTCTCTCTTTATCAATAATTCTCATCTCTCTCGACCTTTTGTCTTTCTAAAAATGGCTGAATGACTCTGAGAATCGTTTAGATTCCTTTTCGCATTTCATAGCCAACATTTTTTTGTTTCGTTCCAATTTATTTCACAATAATAATAATAATAAAAAAAAAATCATTCTCAATGACAGACCCCCCCCACACACACACACATACACTCGCGTGTAATAATTTGATTTTTTTTTTTTTCTTCTGTAAAGATTTATTATTATTTATATTTGAATAATGAAACATCCGAAAAAGGTCATTGCGCGATGCTTATCTTGGGTTTCGCCCCAACACGTTTCTCTCTGCTCCGGCTCTTACCGAAAGGCTCCAACTCGTCGAAACAAAGACTTATTAAAATTCTCGTTAAACAATTAGTCATCTTTGCCCTCTTTCACCCATGACATTGTTTTCTTTGTTCGTTTTCTCCCTCCTATAATAAAAGAATGAATGACATAGACAGGGTAGAGATGATGGGGGAGGGGGGATCAGTTGTTCATTTAGTTTCAGATTTGCAACCTTACCTTCTCCCCCACCCCGTCAAAACCAGCAGCTGTTTTTTTTTTTTTTTTTTTTTTTTTTGTACACCGCTAATTGCTGCTGCTGCTTTGAATGCCCCACCCCTCTTTCCCGTCTCCAGTTTCGTCATCGACTGACTACTCCCACCCCTACATCCTTCTTCCCATTTTGTCCTCATTTTTCTTTGTCAACATTTTCTACTGGTTTTGAAACGTTTTAGAAAGAAAAATTTTTTTTTCTTTCTTC
>NC_136518.1:1381689-1514189 GCF_053919585.1 Euprymna scolopes | reverse complement strand
TGTTCATTTGTCATGATATCATTCTCTCGTGGATTTTTTTTTAAATTTTTATTTATTTTTATTTTTATTTTTTTTTAGCCAGGAATGGATCGAAATATAGTGTCTCTTTCTGTTGTTTTGAGATCATTGTTCTAGGCATTACCTCTTCCTTTGAAGGTAGCTAGTAATAATTTGAAATGAAAATAAAGACTCCTGGACAGGAAAAGTAATTTCAACAACAATAATCGTCGTTAAACGATCTTGTTGTCAAAAACTTACATAGTTTCACTTTTATGCAAACGTTAAGTAGGGTATAAAAAAACATTATTTCTCTTGTATATAAAGTCAGTCTTTCTTTGCATTGACTTGAACAATTTTAACAAAATGTAAACATCTGTTTTGTGTTTTATGACAACTATTAATCTGTGCCCTAAAAAAATTGTATTTCTGATTTATTTTTAATGTTTAATTCTGATTTATTGTCTATTTTGGATTAGTCATATCATTAAAGGAAGATGAAGAGAAGTTTTTACTCTTGCAATCATATCTACTTTCACTATCACCATTGACACCAGGTGGAAAGTTAACGCAACTTTTTATGGATAGAAAAAGGAAAAGATTGTTTCTCTTTATTTTGTTGTTTGGTGCTTACATAGTTTCAACTATAAAGCGGCTTTGGTTTTGATCCACTTAGTGTGTTGGACGACTTTAAGAAATTGACTTCTAAACTATTCTTGTTTTGATCCGGTTTTATCCTTCTTTTGCAGTTCATTTTTATCGCTTTCCTTGGCCTTCTCTTGTAAACTAGGCCT
Source organism: Euprymna scolopes (assembly GCF_053919585.1). Lineage (NCBI taxonomy): Eukaryota > Metazoa > Mollusca > Cephalopoda > Sepiida > Sepiolidae > Euprymna > Euprymna scolopes. Next base: position 1,513,398 of record NC_136518.1, on the reverse strand, counting down.
GCCATCTTAACTGTTCTACATCTACTAGCCCAAGAACTCCCGTCCATTCTTTCAACGTGACCATACCTTCAAAATCTTCGGTCTTACATCTTTTTTATGCTGTATAAATTTATTCTTCCTCTGACATCACCAAAACTAAGCTTGTCTTTCAGACTCGTATTACACGTCTATCATATCATTTTCATATTATTTCTCTGTGCTTCTAAACTATTAGGACGAAATTTTGCAATCAATAAATCGAGTTTTCAGATAAAAGACAATGGTTTCTACTGGATTTGTTCTACAATGGTTTTGTCAATTCTAATAAATTTCAATGGTAGCTTCCAAATCATGCAGTCGAAATTACCTGAATATTACTGAATTATTTAAAAAAGACAAAATAACTATAATTGTGTAAGCAGCTGAAAAATTGCAGCCATCTTCTTTAAATCGAAATAGAAAATTACCTCCCTTTCTAACTCTCCTGTGTCTTACGACCTTATCGATTTTCGTAATTTTTGGATATAATCATCTTAAAAATATGAGCAATACGTAGATACCATTGTTTTCATGTGAAATTCAGTTTTATGATTTCCGAAATTTCGTCCTAATAATATAGAAGCGTCCATTTCTCTTCATACAATGCATGTTTTTAACCTCAACTGGCTAGGTTTTACTGCATACATACATATGCCTGTCATAGTCGACAATAATAACGCTTTACTGATTAGTAATGGCAAACATTTTCTGAACTCCATCCACTTCTAATTCTTGCAATCATACAAGTAACAGCTTCTCTCTTTGTTTCAGCGATGCTATCACTAAGATAACTTCTCAACCTCGATAGCAAACGTCATCCAAATATTTTCTCCACATTTAAGTTCTCATCCATCTCTGTTTAGCATCCGTTGAACAAATAAAACTAGTTATCCTCTCTCAACCTACCAATAATTCCACTGCACTTCTTGTGTACCCAATGATTACAGACATATACGACATAATCACGTTGACACGCCGGTTCCTGCTGGGTCACAAAAGTTGAGCAATGTTGAACCTGGTCAGTACTAAATGGGTAACCATTTGAGACTTCCAGGTATCTGCTGTCTACTTGTATCAGCATTGTTTCCAATCGTCCTGGACTTATCCTTGCTACTGTACTCAAACAGTGCTGATTCAGGAGAGGTGTGTTTGGTATTGTGCAACCCTTGTCTCACAATTACATGCGCAGCTTCTCCTACAGAGGGTATACTTTGTCTTTCGAGACTGAACAATGATTACTGATATCCCAAAACATTGAATTGCACGCAGCCTATTTTTCTACCAAGTGAGCACGAGAACTTTCCTATACGATTACTGATCATCATGAGCCCCTAAAGTCGACATTGCACACACGCATATTTTGTTTTCTGCTGTTTGCATTGATTTCCGGGGGGGGGGGGGACAAAAAAAATCCGTTGCTTGCATGTTCTTACATGTAAGCAAGGGATAAACAAAGGTACTAAAGAACTTATAAAAATGCATAACAGGATTTGCGTCTACAATTTATGCATTGTTAATATATGGATATATGAAAAATTGGACTTATCAAGAAGTGTGTTAACAAATGTTTGGCTGTGGAGGTCAATCATGTGTCAGAACTAGTTCAGACGAAATAGTAGTTAGAGATTAAACTAAAAAATAGAGAAAGAGTCACAACTTTTATATGGGTGATCACGTGATTCATTGTTTTGTTATCAACTTTGATTAGGAAAAATTAACCCCAACAAGTTTATTTACTGTGCCTTCACTCTCCAAGGTTTTCTGTTTAATTACCGGTTATTGATTTCTTTTGTTTGACGAAAGAGGGCGTAAGGAAACGTTAAAATCTCCTTGAGTTGAACTCGCTTTACGTTTTCGAACCATTTGGGTGTGTGTGTGTGTGTGTGTGTGTGTGTGTGGGTTATGAAGAAATGTAGACAGTGAAAAATTGGTTTACTCTCAGCAGCATCACAACTCTTGCTTTTTTTAATTTTGTCTTGTCTTTACATTTAATGAATGATGTTTCTGACAAAGGGGGGAGAATTGCTATTTCTAGGTTGGAATATATCCTTCTAACCCTTATCGTTGGCTTTTTTTTTTTCTTTACCTTGTATTTTTTTTCTAGCCTCTTACATTAAGTGGCTTTCTTGTCTGAAGTGATTCTCAGTGCAAAAATAAAGGCAAACTTTTCTCCTGTAATTAAAATTTGTGGAGTACTTTATTTTGCTTTCAGCACTACTATAATCTGCAAGAGTAATTTAAATCTCTCTTTCATATATATATATATATGAGGTTTTGTGTTTGTACAGGTACCCCCCTCTCTCTCTGAATGAAAGAAGAGAATACAATTGCCTTTCATGTCTGTTTCTAATCAATAATTTCCTCTCAGCCTAATTTCAAAGCCGTTCCTATTCCATTTAGAAATAATCTCCTCCTCCCCCTTAATTAATAAGTTCAAAGAACATATGTTCCCTGGGATTAACTTGGAGGGAATTACCTTCCTTTATCTGGATTAGGCTTCACTCAACAACACCCTTAATTGTATCATTTTTATTTCTTTTTTCTAATTTAAAACACACACACACACACACACACACAATCAAAGACTTTCATTGTCTGCGTTTTTGAAACATCTGTAACGATGTATTTAGTTCACAACAGACTGTTTTCCTTGGTCTTATTGTTAGGAGGAGCAATGTGTAGTCTCTGTTCTGATATTATACTTCACTTTTTCTGTTCTTGTTTAGTGACAGAGAAATCCTTTTAGATTGAGGCAATTTTAATTTTTTTTTTTCTCTAAATCCAGAGTATCTCTTTTTGGGAGCTAGACTCCATCTTCCATTAAAAACCGACCCTGTGTCTACCCCTGTCCTCTTGGGGAGGCAAGTGTCCCTATAGCATACAAAATGGAAAAACAGAAACTAATTCTGTCGAATGTTTTATCACGTTGAGAAAAGGTTAAAACATAAAAGAACCATTTCCTTTTGCTGATTAACAAAATTTAAGAAAATCGTTTGACATGAAAATCATGGTTTCAATATTTGTCTTTTATTTTTTTTTTATTTACTTGTAAAACCTTTGGAAATTTTATTGCCCTTTCTATTTTTATTATTTTTTTTTATCCAGACGCCATTAGAAGTTTCATATTTTATTTGAACTAAAGTAATTGCATGTTTTACTTGAAGGTGGGCTCTCTCTACCGTGCTAGAAAGCTAGATTAAAGCCACTAATTAATTATACTCTGTCAACCCATATAATTTTGCATATTCAAATGCTGCTTACTTCCAAACGGACTACTGTTCTCTATCACACTCTCTTTATACCATGTGATGTCATATCCATTTCTATTATATTTTCACAGCTTAGAATCACCAAACTGACCGCAACCAATCTCTCAGTAGTTCCCATTTCTTGTTATTCTCAACTATTTTATATACTAGTGGATTTACTCACTCAATATCTAATATAAGCAATTATCATTTTTACAGGCGCCATATATTTGTTTATTTGTTGTTGATTTCTCTGGCAATCTTTTTTTACATTTTTTTTTTGCCATACATGATTTTTATGCTTATCAAATGTTCTTACTGTTTAATTTTAATTAGTTTTTATCGCTTATAAAACTACATAAAACAGAAGTTGACTCGTGGTATAATGGATAAAGTTTTTAGTAAAATTCATTTATAAGTTACATTCTTCTGGAAGTTGAAGGTTCAATCCTCAGTGTGAGCTACAGTCATAATACAATTGTGAATTATTTAAGACTTCTACTCAATCATGACTAACGCAACAAGAACGTGCTTAAATAAAATGTTCTATTCGAGATTCCGTGTAGATTCCCGAGTTCGACAAGATACACTTGAAGAAGTTGAGATTACATCAACCAAAACCTTGTGCGAATAACACTCAAGATGAGAACAGTAGTTGGAATAATCCAAATAATACGAAAATAAAATCAATTCAACTATTTTTCTCCAAGATGAAAAAAAAAAAAAAAAAATTACGTTTTCATTTGTGTCTTTGATCGATAGTTTTTTTTTTGTATTTTACGACGAGCATTTTGTTATATCAGACAATTGTGGTCTGTTAAATAAAAATTGTATTTTTGATCGACTTTAATATTTAATCCTGATTTCTATTTTAATTTCTAATAGTCAGTGTGGAGGGAGGCGTTTTCTCTCACTTACATGCCCTAATTCTGCTATCCATAATGCCAGGACAAATTTATTAAGACGGTTCTTTCGATAGTCACCACATTATAAATAAGGAGGGACAGAAGTACAAAAAAAAAGCCCGTTTGTTCTGGGTTTTATATACATTTGACTGTAAAGAGATGACAGAAATCTTCCACTTTATAATAAAGGCCAATGTGTATTTATTTGTATATAAATAAATTCATCTCATCACGTGAGTAAAAAACGAATTAGATAATTAGTAGAATTAGTAGAATTTCAAGTTTAAAGATAGGGAACACTTAATTTGAAAAGAAATCCTTGACGTTTTTTTTTTGTTTTTTTTAGACCGATTGATTTTCTTTTTTTAAACTATGAAATTTATAATTCTTATTTTTATAACTTTACCGATTGAGACGTTTTATAAATATTCGTGCAAACACTGGCAAAACATTTTATCATTTTCTTTTATGTGCACTCGTTAAGGATATTATGTAAAGTTAATAATCTAAAGCCGTTTGTATTTTGTACATTCGTTATCACCTTTCACCGTTGTTTGAAAAAGCGAGATCATCTAATTGCCAAAGATGAAATTCAAAAAGGAATTGAAAATAACTACTGCTGCAATTTGGCAAATATTCAAATCTTACTTCAAAATAAATCACACAAAAGTCATCAATGAGCAGAATTTCTTTCCAAGAACTGTTCATCTGTGGAACGTAATACTATAAGGCTGCTTCCCAGTTGACTACATCATATATATATATATATATATATATATATATATATATATATAGTTGAGCCGTCCCATTAATTAATTTCAACCCAAATCCAACCAGATTCTACAATCCTCAAAATGTTTGTCTCCTTATTCGCCTGACACAAAACATTAACCCTTATCCTCGAGTGGTTTTCGGGCCATGATGAGCGTTGGCTTGCTAGTAAAAAAAAAAAAATCCAATAAATTGTTATAAAACTCTATCGTCCCGTCGACTTTAAACAGTTATAGAAAATATTTTATGTATATTTTGTTTGTTTTAATACATCTAATTGTTAAGTGTTTTAAATAAATTACTTCAGTAAAGATTAAAGGTTGAGGTTTGAGAAGAATGAGAGAAAATTGTGTCTAAGCATTAAAATGGTTTTATGCTTTTATTACAAATAACCTTGGCTTTGTCAATTTTTGATCTACAGACTTGAAACTTAATATATGGGCTATTCAGACCTATGGAACAAATTCGGTATGTTTTTAGCCCCCCTCCCTCTAAAAAAAAAGCTGCTAAGGAGTCAACATAAAAACCTGACAGGCATAAATCGAACTAATGTGTATCCTTTACGCATGCGCAAATATGCATTTATACATAGAAGTTTGTTAATTTGTAAGTTTGTGATATGCAGTTGGGCCTTAGCTCAGATGCTGGTGAATAACGCTAGAGAGCTAAATGCTTTGGTTTTGATTCTAGTTAATGGGAGCGTCCTACTCCTCACAGTCCATGAGCGATGTTTCTAACAAAGGGGAAAAGAAATGCTGCTTTTTTTTTTTTTTTTTTTTTTTAAGCTCATTACATCAAGTGGTTTCATGTTTGGAGATATTAAAAAAAAAAAAAAAAAAAATTTTAAGTGCCACGTGTTAAGCATGAATCAACACTGTCTATCCGTGATAAAATGCCATAAAGTGATTGCAAATAATCTCATGTATTGAATCTAGCACTTCATCTCGTTGTATCCGTCATTCTCGACAAAGTATTGCAATCTTAATGTTTGGCTTTTTAGATAAATAAAAATATTCAGTTTCTTTTTCAAAGTAAACATTTACTGTTTCGTTGTATAAACACGTTTTCGTTTGAATTGATCGCGAACGATTTTTGAATGCTGTGACGTTGAATCTCTCTTGGTTTCGCCACGTTTTGTTTGCGTCATCTGCTAATCTTCTTGCTTGCTCTTCGATCCATTCTTGCAAATTATGATCTAAATTTGCACGTGGACGATCATTTTCCCCGTTTGTAGAACATATTACCGTAGGAATGCTTCTTTACAAACTATAACATGGCCGTCTTTGAATACAATATCAACAAGCACTTGTCCTTAAAAGTAATAAATTGTTGTCCATTCCTTTTCAATCCTTTCATAATATTCTTCATCATTCAAATGACCATTCCATTCAGCTTTGATGACGGATAACTCCTTTGTTAAAAACGTAATTAAAATATACAAAGTGTGTTTATATAAAATCGATGTCTGACACATGAAAATGAATATATAATCAATTTGTTAATCAACGTTCGTTTCTCCAAGGCTGTCATATATTCTTGAACATCCGAAACGCATGCTAACCATCTTTTTTTTTCTTTTTTTTTTTTTTTTTTTTTTGGCATTAAGTTTGTAATTTAGTTGGTTTCCAGCTTAACTGAAACTTGTCTGAAAAAAAAAAAAAAAAAAAAAAAAAAAAAAAAGCAAAATTGTATAAATAAATAAATTTGTGTGAATGATTTAATTAAAAAAAAATCTTTTATATTTTCATTCGATCCTTATTGGAATCGATTTCCAAAGCAAAATGAAGCTCAATTGTTTCAAGTTATGCAATAAAACTAAAAATAACCAATAAATAAATTTATCGACCTGGAATGACTCTGATTTACACCTATTGTTTAGAAGTAGTAGATGTGGTTTACGCTTTCTTGTATATGGCGTGGTGGTCTGGTACTTGTCTTGCATGCGAATGGCTCTGGTTTTTAATTCAGTTCTGAGTTTGAATATGTCCTACTAAGGAGGGCAAAACTAGTCTGAGACTTCAGGTCTGCTGCTCTCGGAAATGATTACATATCATCTCTGTCTCTCTCATAATTTAAAAATTAAAAAAAAAATTTTAAAATTTAAAAATCAAAATTTAATTAAATTAAAAATCAGTTTCATAAGAAGGAACAACAACAAAGTCAATATATATATATATAACGTGTCAGGAGGCGATGAAAAAATCCAATAAAGTGCTCGATCGTGGATGTGAGAGCTGAAGATACAAATATTTATTTCAAAACTATATAGACATATTTCAAAGGCGTACCAGTGCGTTGAATAAACCATAAGAGGCTGAATGGAATAAACGCAAATTCATCAGCGACTTTGAAAAGGCGAAACAACGCAACGCAAAGTAAACAAACAGAATGAATGAATATATATATATATATATATATATAGAGAGAGAGAGAAATAAAAAGGAAACAAACCGTATTATATGTTCATCAACGTTTCGTCTTTATTTCGAGACTTCCTCTGGATGAATGAGATTAAGAAACAAAAAATACCAGTACAAAATATTTGAAAATGTTTCACGTGCACAGTGTGACGCAGTAGTTTCTATTATGTTGGAATACTATTTCCATTATTTTCATCATATATATATATATATATATATATACTCTGATTTTTTTTTTTTGTATTGATATTCATATTAAAACCCTTTCTATTTATTTAAAAAGAAAACACAACTTTGTTATATATGGGTCGTGAAATTGAATTCATCTAAAAAAAGATCTAGCCAAGTTGCATATTCTTTTAAACATTCATTTTAATTAATTCCCTATTAGTGTTTTCGGTTTTCTTATGAGATGATCATCTTTAGTTAACTATTACGTGTCATTCATGCAGATATTCTACATGATTTATGCTTGCGTAATATTTGCGTAAAAAGCTTATAGTAAATATAAAAAACTCTTTCTATACATATTTATGTATGCGTATATATATTTGTTTTAAAATTTTGCCTACCAAACTCCTGTCGGCTTTTGGTCTACAGACATGAACTTAATATATAGGGTATTCGAACCCATACAAAACTTTAATATTTCGGTTTTAACTGGAGAAAATTGGTGCAAAAGCGTGAAAATTTAAAAACAAAATGAAATTTGCCAGGTGAAGATCGAACGACAGCATTACGAATATGCATGCGTAACATAATAGCTATTGGTTCATGTTTTAATTTTTAGCCTCGCAGTAAACATGTTTTCATAGGCCAGGCATTAACGTTAAAGGAAAAGGTAAATCGTAAGCTAAACGTTTTAGTTTCGATTCCCAGTGGTGGCGCACGAGTTTTTTTTTAACTTTTTAAATCATTTCTATATATTGGGTTTAATATAATAAATACGAAATCCACATTAATCAAACTATCATATTTAAGCGTATTTTATAACCGGGTAATGCCGGGCGGCCTACTAGTGTGTGTGTATATATATATATTTCTAAGATTTTTTCTTTACTCCGACATTGACATTAAATTACAGTATAATATAATTCTAATCTGTAATTATATAATCCAGATTAAGTTTATACGTCCACATGGTAAATCCAGTGAATCTCGTCTGTGTTTATATAAAATTGTTCAATAATAGTGCCGTTTATTATGTATAAATTATTCTTTCAATTTATCCAAGCATTTTTGGGTGCACATTTGCAGACATGTTCCCTCTTTATTTTTAACGATTTTTATATTCACTTCAAACAGTGGCCTGGAAATGTTTGGCTTTGACTGAAATATGTCTAAAAGTGTGTAAGTTAAAAATGCTTTAAATAATTCACATATACGCACACATATATAGAGAGAAAAGCAAAAAGAAACGAACAGAGTTACGTTTTCATCAACGTTTCGTCCTTATTTCGAGACTTCCTCTGGATGAAATAAAGACAAACATCGATGAATACTTAACTCGGGTTTGTTCCTTTTTATTTCTCTATTTTGTCGGAATACTATTTCCATTATTCTCATCACACACATATATCATGAATGATATACCTTATTACGGCTCGAACCATCGATTCAGTGTGAAAGGTTCGAGTTGTGTCTGTGACTGCTACATTAATGTCTCTTTCATTAATACACTTGAAAAAAGTTATCGATCTATATATTCCTCCTTCCAACTATTGGTTAAATAACAGGCTAGACTTGCTTCACCATAGACTCACCGTGCAAGGAGTGCCCATTGTCTCTCTCGAGACTGAAAGGAGGCACATCCCCTTGGTATTTTTGTTGGGATGATATTTTTTCGGTCCTAGGATGAGCATCCTCTCTGGCAGTACCTCTTTTGGTAGGGATGGGTTGGGGGGGGGGGGGGGGGTCATTGCCTGCCTTTACCGGAGAAAGCCGATTGGTTCATAATCTGTTATTTTTGTACCATTTCAAAGTCCCCCCCCCCCAGCTCGGACGTTAAACTGAAAGCATGTCTAACCTTGCTGGGATGGGGGAGCCGGTAAATTGATATTCTCTTCCCATCTCACAGCCGTCCAGAAAAAAAAAAAAAAAGCCAGTAGCATTTTTCCAGAATAAATTACCAACCATTTATTTCTACTTTTTTATTTTTATATATATTTTTTTCTGTACATCATGAAATATTTCTGACCTTTCGTCGTCCTGCTGTCGTCTCGTTTAAAGGCGACGCACTCTCCCCTCAACTTACTCCACCTCCGTCATTCTTTCACCGCCGTCGCCACCCCCATCCAAAAATCAACGATTCTTATTGGTCAACAGCAAAGAATGCTTCTCTCCATTTTCAAAATAACAAGTACTTTTAGAATTACAAAAACAGTTTTTGCTTCAATGGCTGAGTTTTAGTTTTATTTTGGATCTTATTTGCAACTCCGTATTTTATATTTTTTCTGTAAAAAATCTTTTTAATTTCTTTATCTTTATATTATTAAAACTATTAATCACTGTCCCGTGTGTATGTTTATATCGTCCATACGTAACTTGCATGTATATTTTACTCTAATCGAATATTTGTTGAAATCCAAAAATAATAAAATCGTAAAATTACATTTATTCATTTCGACTGTATTTTTTAATGCTACGTCAAAGAAACGACTTAATTTTTATCAAGCAAAAACGATCAGAAAATTTTTTGCGCTTTTATCCCATATGCAATTTTCATAACTACACCTTAGATGTTTTCGTTTATTTAATAATCAAATAAGCAAAATATAAGGCATTCTATTTAAAAAAAAAAAAAAAAATTATATTACGGGATGAAATCCACCAAAATGCATTTCGGTTTCTCCTAAGATAAATTGTTCTTTTAATTTTTTTGACCAAATTTGGAAACCTTCAGACTATCAATCATTTAAACTGGCTTTAAAAGTCTTAATAGATCCTCATTAAATTAAGGCAGGATGACTGTTTTTTTATATTCAATAATTTTATAAATAGAAAAGATTCAAGCATTTATATTTTAACAATTCTAGTTTCATAACAATTTGCTTCAATTAATAATTTAATGAACAAACGATACCGTAATAATTCAATTTAACTTTCAAAATTCTATTTAAATAAATAATTTGGTACAAAAAAAAAAAAAATAAGTTAACAAAACAAAGACAAAAATGGTTCAAATAAAGACCCCCGGGCAACTGCAGCAGATATGATTTACAATTAAGAGTTTGACAATGTACTGGCATTGCATTTGTTAACTCTAGAATTTGTCTCCACAATCTCGTTTATGAAATTGTTTCTGCCATTACATTGGTGTTTATATATATATATATATATATATATATATATATATATATATATATATTACTAGCAAATCCCCTAGGTGTTTCCTGGTCTTAAGATACGCTTAAATTTGATATTTTAATTCATGCAGATTACGTATTAGTAGAGACAATTCTCTATCAATTACTATATTGAACTTAATATATTGTAGTGAGATCAAAACTAATATATGTGTGTGTGTGTGAGTGTGACTTGGGTGTCATTGGCTAGAATCAAAACCAAAACATACAACTCTCCACCCTTATTCCTTAGCCTCTGAGCCCCCCCCCCACATTTATATACCCGAGGTAAATTAAATAATGCATGATAAAATTTACAATTTGAAAACAAGGAATATAAGATAGACTATTTCCGTATTCCATGAAGTTTAAAAAATGTGGCATTTTTCTTCATAGGAAAATAATTAGAAAAATGTCTTTATAAATTTGTTAAAATATTGCTTTTTTTTGTGTTTTTTTTTTAACCACAATACCATTGAAAACTTTAGTTTGAAAAACTAAAAATTGCAAAAATAGATAAAGTGATGTTCTTGATTGAACATGTAGTTTAATATGAAACCCCAACGAAAGAAACTGTTTTAAAATTACAATTCGTAGATCCATAGTGTTGGTGTGAGTACATCCGTAGACGTGGTGTGGGAATACACAGATGGAATAGATTGATAGTTCTTGGAAGGTGGAGTTAAAAAATCTACCACAAAACTGAAACGGACACGATGTATAATTATAAGTTTATGTAATTTGAATAATTTTCCTCTTATATTGATTTTCGATCTTGAATATTAAGCCTTTTTATTTTTTCACTCCCAGTTTGTAAATGGTGCTGAAGAAACTCGTATTCAAATTTAAAATGTAAAATTAAAAAAATAAAAATTGTAATCGTCTTAAAAACGATCGTATGTCTAATCATTGTTTATTTTGAATTCTTGAAAATTAATGAAACTGAAATGTAATTTCGTCTCAACTCTCATTGTCTCTCTAATATATATATATATATATATATATATATATATATATATAACTACTTAATTTACTCACATAAAATTAATATACGAAAGTATAGATTTATGCGTAAACTTTAAGTATTTACTTCAAAAGTGCTCAATATGTAGGTAGAGCTAGTTGGTAATTTATAAAATATATATGGCAATTAAGCTACACTGAATATTCCGCGTTTCATCCACTCTAGGACTCTTCAGGCTTATGCGCATAAGCCTGAAGAGTCCTAGAGTGGATTAAATGCGAAATATTCAGTGTAGCTTAATCGCCATATATATTTTATAAATTACTATATATATATATATATATATATATATATATATATATATATATATATTAGCGGCGTTGCCTGAGTCGACATGAAGTTCTGTTTGGAACTGCTATACTAAGGATATTAATCATTTTCATCCTGGGCAATGTTGATACCCCCACAACAATTTCAAAAATAAAAGAACGGATAAAAACACGAAAATGTAACCCCCCCCCCCAAAAAAAAAGAAGTATGTTATACTCTCTCCACCAAATATTTTGGCAGAAAGGATACAAAGAGAAGCTGTTCTCCAGATATTTAGCAGTTTTTGTTGCCCATGCACTGGGAAAAAAAGACCCCCCCCCCAAAAAAAAAAGTAAATAAAAAAATAAATGAATGAATCAAAACAACTTTTGTTTCAATAAAAATAGCAACGAGTGCCCGTGCGCCTGCAAAAAAAAAAAAAAAATGTAATTAGCTGCATAGGCAGGCTCGAACCTGAAACGGGAAAGAAGGGAAAAGGTAATTTGCAAACTGTACCCAACGACTTATGACGTTATGACCCTGAAAAAAATAACGTTTATTAACATTGACGCGTGCGTAACTTGCAAAAGTTATAATTTTCATGTTAATTTTATTGTCTTAGGCAAAACTGGTTGATGTAGCTGAATACTGTGGCCAAAAGTGACTATGGCAGCTGCATCAGCCAGTTCTGAAGTTTAGAAAACTAAACCGGATCAAAACCAAAATCTGTAGACAGGAATTTTCGTTAGATAGATACTCAAATTTAAATCAATTAGAAAACTTTTGAGTCTACTACAAAGATCAATCATCAACTTTTAAACAGCTTGGTATGTATTTAGATAGAGCTGGGTGTGTGTGTGTGTATTTTAACGATTTAAATTTAAAATATTCCAAATAAAAAGCATACACCGAGGTAGGATAACTGTTTACAACTGTTTCAAGTCTATATTTATTTTTAGGCAACGCAACATAAAAATTGTTCAAATAGTGATTCGCTTCCAAACTTATTTACGTATGTATGAAGCAAAAAAAAAAAAAAAAAAAACACCCTCCCCCACAAAAGAAAACATGTTTATTCTCTTTCAAACCAAAACAAAATCACAAAAATCAATCTATTGTTAATTTTGTAAAAACTTCTTTCAAGGCAAAATTTGCAAACCTTGACGATAGTTGTAAATCTTTTTTATAAGAAGCCTTCCTTACCAATGATATATCCCCACATGGGCATGGTAGTTTTAAAAAAAGTCTTTCTGTTCGTTATATCTTCCCTATCTTTTTATAGCTACAGATTGTGATGATATTCCTTTTTTTGTAATGGGCTATTCTAATTTTTTTTTTTTCATTCTTCTATCTCTGACCGTGTGAGAGAGAGAGAAGCAAGAGTGATAGATACAATACAAAATAAAATCATGAAAGACTTCAAATAACAGGTTGAGAGCGATAGAAGCTTAGTAAGAGGTTAGGGCAAACTGTGGTTAATTAAGACAATTGAAATAGAAGAGTTTCTTTTCGTTCTTTTTTTTTTTTTTTCTTTTTTTTTTCTTTTTTTTCTTTTCTTTTTTTCTTGTTTTTCTTTTTTTTTCTTTTTTCTTTTTTCTTTTTCTTTTTTTTTTCTTCAAACATAATTCAATTCTAAAACTGAGGAATACTTAACATATTTTCTGTTATTAAAATATATAGGGAAACAAGCGTTGATTAACTCGCTAAGCTAAGTTACTAACTATAGTTGGGGGCGATCCAAAGGCTCTCTTTTCATTGGCTGTTACACCGAGATGTAGGGGAGGATCTCACTCCATTCCCAGGATTACTCCACTTGCCCTTGACCCACTTAATGCAGAGTATTTAGCAAGAGGACATCAAGTATCATTGTTAATTCTTTTGTATGACTCTAGTGAGGATTAAACCCTGATCTCCTGGCCAATTAACATTTACCATTTAGTTTTTACCATTTATATTTTACGTGCAGTAATCAATATTTTATTCTTTTCATTCTGAAGAGAACAGGTCTATTTTTCAAAACTTTGAATCGAACACTTTATTTTCAGGTGAAGAAAATTGGAATTATGCATTTAGAAAACAAAAATTAAAACATAATGGAAAATGGCCGCAAATAAAATGTTTTAACATTGCAGGCTGGTAATAATCAAGACGAACACAGTGCTATGATTCATAAAAACTGTGTATTAGTAAAAGTATGTAACAGAAGTATGACATGATTCTGGGGGCATAACTGCATTTCAATGGTGATTCTTGTTGTTGGTCCCCTGACGAAGGAGGGATTGGACCTAGTAATTCGTTTGTTTGTTCGCACTTTTCTCAATAACCATGCCTTGGATGTTTTGAAATTTTGCTCAAACATTAGTCATGGTGAAAGTAAATTTTTCACTTGTGGAGGGGGGGCGGGCGCCTGCGTGCTTAGCTTGTCTCTAGGTAAGTCCATTGTTCTTGAACTAGGTATATCAGTTAAGCACATAACAGAAATACCCAACCTTTGCTTCATTTGAATGGTGATTCTTGTCATTATTTTTATATTCAAAAAGTTTTGGTTGATAAAAATCTCTGACCTTCTTTAGATGAGTCTTGTCGAATGTGGGAATATCATTAAACTCCAGAACTTGTACGGAATTTTTAAACCGAATCCTTTATTCAATCAGCATGGATAGATTCTCATTATGTCAGCCATGACCAAGTAGGAAAAGTGCTAACATCCAGAAGACATTGTTTCTAAATTTTTGATAAGGAATTGATAATACGTATTGTTTGGACTATTATCATCATCTTAAGTGTTATTTTTAGAACGTTTCAGTTGATGTAACCTGTGGCCTTCTTCAGGTGTATCTTGTCAAACTCAAATCTGCACAGAATCGTGTGTGGAACCGTTTATTTGATCCATGGGATAGCATGGTGTTGTTCCATCAACCATGATTAGGTAGAAGTTCCAAGTCATTCGGTATTTTGGGGTGCCACCTGCATTGAGGATTGAACCTTGAAGAGTGTGGCTTACAACTGAATTTCACCAAGTACTTTATCCACTATGCTACGGGTCCTTGAGAGTTTGATAGAAAGATTCTTAAGTTCTGAAGGTCAAAAGTTACATTGACCAAAACGAGAACACTCAAGATAAGAACAGTAGTCCGGAAGATAACAATCATTCCAACTAATTGTTCCTATTTACAATGCCTCCCCACGGGACAGAGTTAAACACCAGGGTCGTTTTTTAACGCGGAGAAAAGGAACAAAAATAAAAATTGTCTCAGTCGTGAAGGATTTCTCCTCCACTGACAGAGAACAAGAAATTGAAGTGCAGCATCTGAAGAACAGATACTACACTTTGATCTTGTCCCGTCCATGCAAATTCTATTTTTCAATTAGAATATGCCAGTTTTTAAAAAAATAGTTGAAGTAGATTAGCGACTAAGATGAAAATTGTAATCTATCATCATCATCATCATCATCATTGGTTTAACATCAATTTTATATGTTGACATGTGTTGGACGACTTTTAGAAACTCATTTTTGGCCAAATCTTTATCCTCTTCTCTCTCCTTCATCCTTATCATTCCTTTCCATGTTTTTTCCTTGGCTTTCCCATATGGACAAACCTTGCTATCTCGCTGTTTCTCTATCTACTAGTGATGGAATGATTCCAATATATTTCCCGATTCTGATTCTTTGTAAATCTTTAAGTATTTAACTATAAAAGTGTCATTTTTCCCGATTACTGTAAAAACACATCTTAAATTTGCCTATGTTTTCTCAAATGTAAAAACGCATTTGTGAGGGGGGGGTGATCTAGAGATTTGATTTTTAACCTACTGGAAGTTTAAATCAATAAATATTTATTATTTTATTATTATTACAAGCAGTGGAAGATCTTTCTTAAATCAAATTAAAAAAAAATAAAGAAATCTGCTTTGGCATCGGGAAATAGGCTCCGATTTTTCTGATTCCGATACTCCAAAAAGCTCCAATTTTTCTGATTCCGATTAATCGTCCCAACACTAATATCTACTAATCTAGAATCTTGCCTTCATTCTTTTCAATGTGACAATACCATCGAACAGCCTCCTGTAAGTTTGACTTTAGGAGTTAGTCAATTTTATCCCCCACCTCCTCCTACTCGCCTCTAGCTCCTGAAAATGTGTTTTTTATGCAGATATCGATAATCAAATTAATGTATGTTATTTCTAATAAAATATATAAGCATTTTGGGTAGTTTCTCTTGTACAAATGATGATAGCAATGTCTTGTCAGACGAGTGCCACTCCCTCAGGCACTGAAAGTCATGAGCCGAAAATGACTTTAGTCCTGCCGACAAAATTCACACGCTCAAACAGACATGACACTGAACACGGTCATTAGTATACATACATATATATACATGCATGCATGCATGCATATATACACATACACACAACACACATATATCCATACATACATACACAATACACATACATACACATACATAAGATGGTCAGTGGCATACATACATACATACATACATACATACATATATATGCAAATATACACCTACACACATATCTGTAAACATACACACATATATACATACACAATGGATAATACACATGCATACATATGATGATTGCATGATGATTGCAACGTCTTGTCATACATATACATACACATGTACATACATATACATACACACCTTTTCTCCACGTTAAAAAACGACCCTGGTGTCTAACTATGTCTCGTGGGGAGGCATTGTAAATAGGTACATATAAAGACACACACATATATACATATATATACACATACATACACATACATAAATATGCACTCATACACAAACATGCACATACATACACATATACATGCATACATATACACACATGCAAATATATACATACACACACATGCATATATGCACATACACATGGATATATACACATACATACAAACAATATATACACATACATACAAACAATATATGTACATACACACACATACATATATACATGTATAAACACATAGATATACACACATATACATACACCTATACATAGATACATATAATGATGGCAGATCAATTATTACATGCTTCCAGCATTTCAGGCCTACACGCGTCACAACTTTTCCATGGCTGAGGGAGTATCTATACACAGATGATGTTACAGCTAAATCTCTGTCGGTTCTAAATGTTGACATCCAGCAACAAGCAAGAGCAAGATAGCCAGCAACAAGTCAAACTGCAGACCAGCTTAATGCGGGTACTGGTCTCCCACTTTGTTTTTTTTTTTTTTTGTTTGTTTTTTTTTAATCTAAGATTTGCTTTTCCTAGAGGGGTTGCCTTCACATACGGCTTACGGGAGCCCTCTCAACCCCACATACATATGACGATAAACACATGCGTACATACAGATGTATGCCAAAATATGCATGCATGTGCACACACGTGCAACCATAATCACGTAGAGGCACACAAATACGCACACACATACATATACCTATACATACGTACACACACATATACATGTAAAATACACATGAAGGAACATTCCAAAAGTCATACATAGTAAGTGATCAGCGGCTGGACCGTTTTTGTCCCATTTCTTTCCTGATCTGTTTCCTCCTTCCTTTATTTTTTTATTTTATTTTTTTTTTTTAATAAAAAGTTTGTTTTAGACTCACATATGCAGTACATGATAATGATTATGATCATGTTGACAAATTCACACATAATTTTCCAAATAACACGAAAAACAACAGATACAGCCATATGTACTCTTTCTCTCACAAACACACACAATGTACTCTCACATACATACTCACAAACACAACTATGTACGCACGCACACACACACACATGAGCTGTGTGCCTTTTAAACCAGACAGGAACCGAGAAACAAAAAGATATAAAGACATGAAAAAGGAGGGGAAACGAAAGTACATCAGTAAATAGAAAAAGAAGTGAAAGAAAGTTTGAAACATTATCAAGTTGTGCAAAATCTATTTCACTTCAAAATGTATGGAAAAAAAAACTAGTTTTTTAAAGACATTGCATTGAAAAAAAGTATCAATATTTTTGACAATTCAAGCACAATAAATAATTTAATTTGGTAAATTGCAAAGAATTTGGTGTAAAATTGCTATTTGTGGCAACTTGTAATCGCTTGAGCTAATTCATTGCAGCTTTCCTCCCCCTCACTCTTGCTTGTCGTTTGTTTAAAAAGTAACTGAACCTGCATACCAAACAAATTCAGTATGTGATCACACTCTAAATGGAGTGGCAGGAGAAGGGGTGGAGTCAGAGTCAAATCCATTGCTGTGAAATGAATCTGAATCTGCAAAGAGTTCAAAAAGATATTCGTCATTTTTATTTGGCCATTCATTTATATGTATCGAACGAAGAGATCGAATATATATACACACACACACACAAAATCAAGACCATAAAGATCAAAATGAGATCAATTTGTGTATTTTCATATTCGTTACAATTGTTTCGTGAACATTCGGACAATTTCAAACATGTCATTCAAAAATATTCTAAAGTGGCCTTGCTTCAGAAGGTGAAAAAGACTATTTAATATGCATAAAAGAACACATTTTAAAGCCCCATTAAAGAGATCAAGCAGTTAAACCTACCTACAACTGCTTCATCTATTAAATGGGGCTATAAAATGTGTTCTTTTATGTATATTAGTGTTTTTCATCGACTGAAGAGAGGCTGTTTTTTTGGGAATATTTTCGAATGACCTAATGTTTGAAATTGTCCGAATGGTCACAAAACAATTGTAACGAATATAAAAATATACAAATTAATGCTCTCATTTTTTTTTTTTATTGTCTTGATTTTGTGAAAATATATGAATGCTTGATTATAAAAACTGATAATCTTGAGGCTTAATTATTGAGTCATTTTATTTGGACTTTAATTTTCTTGGTATATAAGCAATTACCGAATTTTGACATATTTGAATATATTAAAATTTTATGTTAAATATTTATAAGGTATATAATATATGTATGTATGATTGTATAGATTGGTTTCCAAGATGTAAATCCAATGAAACCCACGTGATTATAAAAGAGTGCTCAAATGGAGGACAGAGCTGGTATATAGTCTGTTTATGAATCAGGATTCCACTGAAACATGTATGCAGATATGTAACCAATAATGTTTCTATAATAAACAGACATATTTATGAAATAAGCTACAAAGATAAAGCGTAAAATTGCATAGGAACTGTATTACATTATCAAGTCAATAAGGGTTACAGAAAGAGGATTAAGGGAGAAATCCTTTTAGGGCATGGCATTTCGAAGTTAAATGCTATTCGTCAGATATGTTGTTGCTGTATCATCATCTGACATATAATACGAATGAACACACTCAAACGCAATGTTGGCAAACAGCTTTTTTATTTTTGACAATGGAGAAAACTCTTGTTTTAAGGATCTTAGATGATCTGCTACACATGTGATGGTTTCTGGCTAAATTCTCTGGTTCAATTAATTTAAGAATCATGAGAAAAAGACTTTGATTACTTTCTCTTGAGTTTTGTAAAAAAGATTTTTCTTATTCAAAATTGCCTCGATGCCCCCCCCCCTCCCCCAACAAACAAGTTTTTTTGTATCTTGACTTTCTTTCATATATACGTCCATATAGAGTTGCTTCTCTTCTGAGCAAAATATTTTTTAAAAACTAACCTAGTTTAACAAAAAAAGCAAAACGAATTTTGGTACTGCATGCTAAAATAACATCATTATTGAAGATCCCATTCTTAACATGAAGAGAGGGGTTTTAATTATTCTATACTAACAATTTAATAAACCAAAGATGCCGTAAAATTGAATTTAACTTAAAAATCCTATCTTAATAATAGCATGGTTTGTTAACTGCAGAGGTACCCGATTTTTAAATAAAGACTACCGAGCAATGCCAGGCAGGGAGAGCTAGTATGATATGCAATTAATACACGTAAAGATTCTATATCTTTTATACATTTGTTTTTTTTTTTTGTTTTTTTGTTACTTCTGCAAATTGGCCGGGGGGGGGGGGTAATAAAATTATATGTATTTTATCTTTTATTTTTTTTTCACATTTTTTAATTATTTATTGACATATAAAATGCACTAGTGTACAATGTAATCTTTTTTTAAAGCCTATTTGAAAAAAAGAAAGATAAAATCCAATACTGTTTTGATAAAGAAGGCAACCAATTTTTAATTGTTTTGTTAATTTGTTGAAAATCGAGTAAAATAAGTGAGGAATAACTCGCATGCGTTAGATTGCATTTAACCAGGTCAAATAAGAGAGTAGGAAGGTAATTGTTAAAAAGTCTGAAAGAATTAGAGTAGGAAGATTTCCGACATTTGACGACCTTTATAGTGAAAGGGTGCGATTTTGCTGATGAAAACAATTGTCCAAATAATAGAAAATAGTTAAACTTTCAATCCTTTTTTAGATAGTGTGTGTGTGAGAGAGAGACGGAAAGCTATTGTTTTTTCACATTATATTTGCGTCGCCTGCATTTACACTCAACCTCTAATTGGGAAATCCAATCTTCTTCTGGTGTTATGTCTAAGTTCAATCTCTCCACAACTTTATGACAAGCATTATTTTGAAATTGATATGTTGACAATGTTTCTATTTTTTTTTTTCTTATCATTGATTGTTTTGGGCAAAGTATATATATATATATATATATATATATATATATATATATATATATATATATATATATATATATATATATATATATTTATTTATTTATATATTTATTTGGCCTTTTGATCATTGATAACTTATGGCAATGAGATGTGGGTGTGTCATATGACCGAACATTACATAACTGGTGAAAATGGAGGATGAGAAGTGGTGGGAGGAGAAAAATCATATCGAACAGAAGTCTCGTGATGTCAAGGCTGTGTGTGTGTGTGCAATTCATATAATATAGGGCAGCACAGTTTTCATTCAATCAAACAGACAAATGTTGAATAATAGCCAACAAGGAACAGGTGATGATATAAACAGTTCATTGTTTATCTGTAAATATATTTTCTTCTATACAATAAAATAAAACTTAGTTGGATTCTTGATTTTTGTTAGAGATATATTTCTTCCTACAAGATCAATTATTGTGAATAGCCATTTTATTTTGTTGAACGTTGGCTTATGTTGTTAAGAAAAATAAATTTTAATTTAATTCATTTTATAAAATAATTTGTAAGGTCACATTTATTCTCCACAATATATCACAAAGGGAGGTAATTCCATATTTTTCAGTACAGACTTATTTCCATTGAAAAAGAAGATAAAATTTTGTTAACGTTGGTCCATGTTTTTATGATCAATAAAAATGTGATTCGAGTTGATTCCTTCTCAAAAGTACTTTCACATTAGATTTATTTCCGTATAACAAAGCTTGAAAAAAAAAAGGAAAAGGAAACCAAATTGCAAGTAAAAGATAACTTTGTTGATGTGTATGTGCAGCAGCCTAGAAAGAAAATGGCTGCTGAGTTTTTAGAATGCATCTAAGAAGTTTTGTAAATGTTTTTGACAATGATTTCATATGTCATAAAAATAACAATATTCCAAATTGTCATGAAGTTGATTCAATGAATTGCCAAGCATAGGTTAATAGCCAATTCTTGCAGATGTAAAATCTTTAATTTTCCATGCACAATTGAACCGTTATTCACAGTCCATTGATGGTTTGAGATGGAAATGTACAAAGATGGATTTAGTTGTTCAATATGAGATAACTTCTCTTTTTTTTTTAGTGAAACAAACTTTTCTAACAAACATTTCATGTTTATAATTTATATGTGGAGTCAAGATTTCTTCCAGTTTTTACATAAAACTTAAACAGGTGTCCAACAGGGCACAAAAGGTGCCTAGTAACCCAACAGCAACCAACTGTTCAGGAGCGGCCGCCTGACAGTTCATCGGGTTTGAGGTGCCCCCTTCATACGGACCAGTTTTTACATAAAACTTCAAATCAGTTACTATTTTCTTTCTAGGCAGCTAACTTTCACTGATATGAAACGTCTCTCATTCCTGAAGAAAGTTTTTATACCCGAAAAATTTAAGACAAAAAAAAAAAAAAAAAAAAAAGAGTTATCAGCATCTTATGTCTTTCAACAGTGTTTTGCTTGATTTTCAAATAAAAAAAATTATGTGCTTATGCAATAAACCATGTTATTTCTTTGGATTTTCAAAGTTAAATTTAATTTTTGCAGTATTTTTTTGTTTGATTGGTAAGGTAAAAGGCGACTGGAGACTGCTTGTTAATTTGATATTTTCATGAAACTTCCTTCTTTGGAAGAAGCCAGTTCCACCTGCCTAGAGTGAATGCTGTTTCAGTTTAGTTTTTTCAGAATACAGAATATTTACAAAGCACTCTCCCTTCCTTATGTTAAGAATGGGTTTCTAAATAACATTATTTCAGCACAGCCTGTATCCTGGATGTTCCATCTAGTTTTGTAAATTTATGGTTTACAAATTTATCAAAAATTCACAAAAAGACTTTATCAGTGCAAAAAAAAAAAAAATGATCTAATTTTTATATATATATATATATATATATATCCATCCCTTTTATCACTCCAATTGAAAAGACTTGTGTTACTAGCAGGGCTATCTGTCTGGTGTTGCTCAATGTCATTAAAAAAAATAGAAGAGCTGAAAAAGTGTGTGTAACATCTTTATATTAAAATTTTTATCTTTCCCTTTTCCCTATTTTTCTATCCCTCTTTTCCTCACCCGTTTTTCACTTTCGCCTAACCCATTCTTCTCATTTTAATGTATTGAAAAAATTAATGTAAATCATTCACCTCTCTTTTATATAATAGATAACATTGGGAATGACTAACCCTACCCTCTCTGTCCTGACTATACCTATCCCAGTTGACTTAAAAGTATGAATAGTTTTTTTTTTTTAATTTTTATATATTCATCCAGGGCAATGCTGATCAAGAAAATACCAACTTTGTGGGTGTTTTTGTTGTTTTTTATTTTTAGATGGATAGACATGCATACATATGCACGGACAACTGTTTTTTCTACAATAGATACTCTTGTTGATGTGGTTTATTATTTTTTTATTTTTTAACAGTTTTTGTTTTCATTTTTTAAATTTCTTTGTTCTTTGCTATTTCAGAAGTCTCGATGAAGATGAAACATACCGGGAGTATTACTACGCTGGCAGCAGTGGCAGCAGTCGAGAGAACAGTCAGTTTGAGAACAGATATCCCACGTACGACGAACAAGTGCAACATCAGTCGCGGTCTTATCAAAGAAATAGGGCGTCTTTTTCCAAACAGTATGAACGGTAAGTTACGTACGGAGACTCCTTACTTTCAACTTGTTTCAATTTATTGGGATTGTCCTCTATCCGATTCCCCTCCTTCTTGATAACAATAACAGATTTGTTCTTCCTATGATTTCATTGGATTACTAAAATATTTCAAATGTTAGCAGACCGACCCTGTTGTACATATTTGTGAAAAAAAATAAAATTTTAAGCGTAACAATCGATTAGAAAATGTGATTATTTCAGCCGTCACTTGTAAGGATTGCATTGCATTGCCCCAACTTTTGTTATCGGCAAGTAGGCCACATGTGTCTGCCATGTTTAATTGAAACTGTGACGCAAATTCTTTGTGTTTGAGGTTAAATGGTTCTTGGCCAGTGGAATAGCAGAGATATCTCCATCCTCATCCTGATAGAATTTTTAAGTTTAAAGGCAAGGGCTGAGATTAGTAGATTAAAACTTGATTTCAGTTGTAGTATTGGGATCCAAATTTGCAACAGGCAGAGTTTATATTTGTCTTTTTATAAACGTTTTAACCGAATTAGGGCCTTTTCTCATCAACTTTGACCAACCTGTTTGCTGTGACAACCTTTCACAAACTGTCAGAAAGTGATATACATCTTCTACTCCCTTCACAAAATATTTCCTTTCCATCTCCCTATACACTGTCGGACAAAAAAGATATAATGAAAATATATTTTTCACAAACTGTCTGCTTTAAAATAGTTTACTTTTAATTGACATAGTGCACCACTGACAATTATAAAATGACAACACAACAGGAGTCGAGAATTCAGATAAATTTAGTAGCACCTTGGCCAGAGACTTTTTGATAAGAACCGCATTTCAGAAACTGTTGCTTTTATTTGTATTCATTTCTTCTACACCCCCCCCCCTCGCTCCTTGAGTGATGTCCTTTATGAGATGGTCTACTGGAAAAGAGTATGACCATGATCAGCTGACCCTCGCTATGATGTCATTCATGAGGTTTTGTGCTGTCTATCTTTATACAAGTTTTATAGGATGGTCAATGGGAGTGGGATGTGGCAGGATCAATAATCCAGGAAATTAAGGAACCTTTTCTTCTTAGAAAAAAACCTATATGATACCAATGCCAAGCACCCAAATATTTAGAAAAAAGCCAGTGATAGATTTAAAATAGATGAAAGAATTTGAAAGTTTTCTAACTGAAAACAATTTCTTTGTTCTTTGCTTTTTAAATATATAAGAAAAGGTTAATTTTTGCTAGAACTCTCCTTATTTTTTTTGTCGCTATTTGACGTTGATGCTACGACATGGTAAAAGAATGCATGAGAGTTTTTGTATGAATATGAAACGTGAGGTAGTTGGCAGAGGGAGGCCAAAGAAAACATGGGAGGAAGTGATAAGGATGGACTTTAGAGAAAGAAAGATAAATAAAGACCTTTCTAGTGATAGGCTAGTTTGAAAGTCAATTTCTATAAGCTGTTTAATGTATACCAGCATATAAAATTAGTGTTTTATTGTTAAAACTTTCCAGGGATGTGAGCTTTTTTTTTTTTAAAGAATCTCTGCAAAATTTTTATTTCTTGTTTGGATTTTAAAAGTTAACTATTTGACTGAATTTTATTTCTTCGTTTTACTCAATTTCTCTCTCTTTCTCTTTCCTGTTTTTTTTTCCGCTCTTCCTCTATCTTGTTTGCTTTGTTTTTTCCCTTTAAAAATTCTAATTTTGCCATGAAGACTAAGATGTCAAATGATTCCTGATGGGAGTAAGAGAGTTGGATGGTTTTTGTTCATTAAAGAATAGTTTCTTCTCAACGCCCGCATACACTTGTATCTGTATTCGGTGTCTTTCTCTTAATTTTGACTTCCTTAGTTGAAACTGTAGAATCATTTAGAGGAGAAAGTTTTTTTTTTTTGCACAGACTTCTCTCTCTTCACACACACTTCTCTGTGCCATCAATCTCCGTTTCTATCTCCCCACCCCTTCTGTAAAAAAGTTTCTGTACATTAAAAGCATACACATTTGTAGAGAATTTAATTCTACTGCGTTTGCGATTTTTCTTGTTTTTGCTTACGAGTTCCCAACTGTTAACTAATCTGGACTTTTACCAGAAAACAATATTATTTAGTTGGTTGTTTTACGGCGTATCAACCCTTTTCAGGTTATTTAATGCCGAATCCAGTGATTTTGAAGAGAATTTTAATAGAATAGATTTATTTTTTTCAAGTCATTTTCTATTCAACCCATAGTTGGGACCCTAACAGGTACTACCACTCCGGGTCAGAGTGGACCTGGGAGCAATGGCAATTAAGAGGTGGCTCCACACTTCCAAAGCCCACAAGCTGGGGCCCTCACCATCGGATATAGTTTAAGGTCATATCCAGGATCTGAAAACGATATAAAGACCACTGTATTCTTTTGTAAGCCTTTGTTGCCACTGTTCAATTTTGAAGACAGATTGAGAAAATTAAAATGAGGCCAATGTATTGGCTCTTGCTAATAGCAACAAATGGTTGCTATTGTTGCTTCTAGAAATAATCAATTTTGATTAGTCGACTTAAGATTTAGCTTATCGTTAATCCGAGTCGTTGGAAAATATTGATTATTTATTTATTTTCATTTATTATCCTTTCGCTTTAATTTTCTCTCTCGTTTAATAGGAATCGGATTTTTCATCTAAAAAGAAATTGTCATTATGCAAGAAGTTTTACTCCAGGGTGAAGTAAATTCATTTTGTACAACTCTTCTTAGATTCTTCAATTTAAAATGAGTTATCCCCCTTACTGATTATTATGTTAAAGTGATTATTATTTTTTTAAGTTCGGGCTGAGCTAAATAATTTTTAACAAGTAAATAGTAGCTAAATGATTTTTAACAAGTAAATAGTAGCTAAATTTGAATTGTCAGTTTAAATGCTATTTGGGTCTGACTGAAAATCAAGATAACTTTTAACTTTGCTATAATGATAGTTTTAAAACAAACTGAACAATAGTCCATTCTATGCGTGTGGTTCCTTGTCTCTGTGGAGTCAAATGCAACTGCAGTTTTTGGTGCAACTTGTAAGGCATTGGACACAAAAAATGCAATGAAAGATGATGATCAGTTTATATGTTTAACGGACGGATGTAAGACAATGGAAAGTAATGAGAATGCTAAAATAGAAATACTTTAGAAGAAGAGGGATGAATAAAGACCTGTCCAGAGATAGTTTAGTTTGACAGTCAATTTCTCAACTATCTTACATGCTAGCATGCTGAATATGATGGAGAAATGCTCAAGACTGTTTTTTGAAAACAAAGATTACATGACCAAAAAAAAAAGAAAAAAATATGCTATAAGGATATGTAGTGGAACTGAGACAAAAATAATGATCCACCCACCCCATCCGATCAATATGGCTGGCCACATCAATTGAAATGTCACTGTCTACAATTGTAGAGAAACGTCCAGGGCAATTGAGAGAACAACATCTGATTTTGCAAATGATTCCTTTTGCAGACGAATGAATAACTCTGATTTAGTTAATTGCCATTTTAAGCTGGCTCCCCATTGTGATTATTTATGTGTTGAAAACTTGTGACCCTTGGTCCATTAGTCCGTTGAAGTCAGTTAAAGGTTGGTTGACCTCTGGTTTTTTTGTAGGTCTCATTTGTTGTCTCATTGGAGTCAGGTTACAGGTAATACCTTCTCCTGGTTTTACTTAAAGAAAAAATTAATAAATAAATCAACCCTAGTTGAAAGTGACCTGGAAAGTCCTTTTTCATTGGCTACTATACAAAGATGTAGGGGAGGGCACCACTCCATTCCCTTAATTGCTCCACTTACCTTTCATCCTCACCTCCTTGCTAAACATTCAGTGTTATAAGGTATCATTTTTTTTTTTTTTGTATGACTCTAGTCAGAATTAAATCCTATTTTTCTAGCTTATTGGCAAACACTAAACATACGAAATGGTCCAGGATATTTGTCTTATTTGACACAAATATTAACAATATATCAAACTTGGGGTGAATTAAACCAGAACAAAATCATTTTTAAGATAAATCTATTCCACAATTTATATGCACAATAAAAATATCTTTTCAAATGTAAGTCTGACTGCCAGAGCCTCTAATGAAAGTGCATAGATGCATCAAAACAATTTCTACAAGTGTTGGTTAACTTTTTGATAGTCTATACTCCTATAAAGTTATTATTTTTTGTTGTGTATGTGTACTGATATTCATATTAAAATCCCTTTTTTCTATTTATTTGAAAAGAAAATACAACTTTGTTATATATGGGTCGTGGAATTGCGTTCACCTGCAAAAGATTTAGCTAATTTGCATATTCGTTTAAACATTCATTTTAATTAATTCCTTATCACGTTGACACACCGATTCCCGTTGGATCACCAAAGTTAGCATTGTTGAGCCTGGTCAGTACTAAATGGGTGACCATTTGGGACTTCCAGGTGTTGTATGTGCTCTCCGCTTATCTCGGCATTGTTTCCAGTCGTCCTGGTCTTCTTGCCACTGGACCCAAACAGTGTCAAATTCAGAGATTGCCTCACAATTACACGCACTACTGCCCCTACAGAGGTATCCTTTGTCTTTCAAGGCTGAACGGAGGCATTGATCGATTAGTGTTTTCACTTTTCTCGTGGGATGATCAGCTTTAGTTAACTATTACGTGTAATTCATGCAGATATTCTCCATAATTTATACTTATATAATATTTGTGTAAAATGTTTATATTAAACACAAACCTCTTTATATATATATTTATTTATGTATGCATATATATATATTTGTTTAAAAATTTTGCCTACCAAACTCCTGTCAGATTTTGATCTGCAGACATGAAACTTAATATATAAGGTATTCAAACTTATGCAAAACTTTATATTTGGGTTTTAACCAGTGAAAATCAGTGCAAAAGTGTGAAAATTAAAATTAAAAAAAAAATGGAATTTTCCAGATGATGGTCTAACGACAGCATTACGAATATGCATACGTAACGTGATAGCTATTGGTTCCTGTTCTAATTTTTAGCCTTGCATCAAACATGTCTTCATAGCTCAGACATTGACGTAAGCTAAACGTTTTGGTTTCGATTCTTGATGGTGGTGCACAAGTCTTTATCTTTTTTTTTTTTTTTTTTAATAACTTTTTAAATCAATATATTGGGTTCAATATAATATAATAAATACGAAATGTGCATTAATCAAAATATTATTTAAGCATATTTTACGACCGGGCAATGCCGGGCGGCCTGCTAGTATGAACTATTTTTGGATAGCTGAATGTACATGATTTTCCATCAACCAGTGTTAAACAATCTTGAGTCAGTGTTGACCTGTGATCGACTGTTTTATACATCGCTCACTCAACTTGTAAAAAATTCAACCTCAATAAACAACTCTCGAGATTGACCTGAAAAACTGACCTCAATTTATGGAGAGAAAAGGTTTAATGTGTGATCATATTAGATTGCGGAGTTACAAAACACAAATGAGACTGACAACGCAGTCACTCTGGCTTTTTGCAGGTCTCACTCCCCCTCACACACAACACACACCCCACAGTTTGTCAGCATATATTTGGAACATTTCACATATGCAATGTAGTCGCTCTTTTTTTTTTTTTTTTTTTTACGTAATTTGATTTTTAAAAATATATAAATATACTTCTATATATTTCTGTGCATATATATCATTTCCACAGAAATATTTATATATTTCTTTGGAAATGATTTTTTTCAATTATATTTCACTTTTTTTATATACTAATTCATAATTTATGAAACTCAATGTAATTACAGAGCATATAACAAACAAATGACAAAAGTCTATATTTAAAATTTCATGATGTCGATCATCTTAAAATTTATATTTTTATTACATTTTCTCCCCGAACAAGGCAAATTGCCACTTTGGTGTAGGAGGCTACTATCAGGGGCAACAACTACTGGGGTACTATGTTGGTTTCTTGTAATTATTGAAGGAACCCAGTTAAGTCTTGGCAGCATTGAATGTGACCATCCATTTTAGATTGAAGGTCATCCTCTAGTGTTTTTGCTATTTCCTTAGATATGCGTTTATTTATTTATCTACCTATCTATCTACGAGGTGTCTCCAAAACGTTTCCAAACTTTTTTCGTATAGGCACTTTTATTGATAGTACACACATGAAACTGTAATCCCCTTGGAAGTAATCTTCGACTGCAACGCCCTTGTTGTACCGTTCTAACAACTTCTGGCAAACCCCATAGAAGGTCTCTTATATGAGTGTGTCAATGACACTCATTACAGCCTCTTTCATCTCCTTAATTGTCTCATAACGACAGCCTCTTAGATTTTCCTTGAGCGTAGAGAATAACCAAAAGTTACAGGGAGCAAGGTCTTGACTATAGGGAAGGTGAGGAACTGTCTTGATGCCCATCTTGATTAAATAGTCTGTGATGAGGATAAAATTATGAACTGGTGCATTGTCCTGGTGATGGACTAAAGCATGGTTAATTATAGTCTCAAATATTTTGGTGAAAAGTGGGAGGCTAATGGGCCGATAATTTGATGGGTCAGTTCTTTCGCCAGAATTCTTGAATACTGGTACCACAGAAGCAGTTTTCCAATAGCTCGGAAAGCAAGTTTCATTAAGGCATTTGTTGTAGAATTTGGAGAGAACTGGAGCTACTTTTTTAATAGCACAGCTGGGATGAGATCGGGTCCACATGCTTTTTGAAGTGTCAAGGTTTTTTATGATAGCATGCACCTGAGAAGGGGTGATTTTTAGATTGTCTAGCGTGGCGTCTGTCCGCAAAAGAAAATCAGGTAGGAGGTGGTTGGAAGGGTCCAGTGTGGAGTTTGAGGTAAACCGACTGCCAAGCATATTAGCCTTGTCGGTTGCTGAGCAAACAACTTTGTGATTGTTGATTGCCCATTATTTACTACACTGTTGTAGATTTTCCAGAAGTCTCGACTTCCTAATTTTTGTGCTTCGATGCGTTTTTTAGTGGTTTCAGTAAATTCTCTCTTAGCTGTCGCTATTTCTTCCTTAACGTTACTTCTAGCTTCTATATACTTCTGTCTGTTTAAACTGGACTTATGGCAGTTAAATCTGCGGTATGCATGCTGCCTTTGAGCAATGGCAGTTGCGCAATTAGAAGTAAACCATTGGGGAGAGTGGGGGCTTGCTATAAAATTTCCACCTGAGAACATGTGCTTCAATTGCCATTTTGAACCATTCAGTGGTCTCATTTGCGCACTGTTTAGCAGGAGAGAAAAAAACATTTCCCCATGAGGCATCTCTGATAAGATCTGATGGCTTCCCAGTCAGCCTTTTTATAATATCTCGTTATTTTGAGCACTGGCTCTTCAGTTTTAGGTCTAGAGTTTAGGGTGATTTCGACCATTATCACTGCATGATTAGCGTTCCTAGTGGGCTGTCAGCATTCGTTATACAATCATTGGGAACTGTGGTCAGAAACAGATCTAGAAGTGATGCGTGTTGTTCTTGCTGGTCATGTAAACGGGTTGGAAATGTAACCATTTGTGATAGGGAGTGAGATATAGCAAAACTATGTGTTGTGCTGCCCGCTGCATCTGTGTGAGTAGAGAATCCAAGCCAGTTTTTGTGGTGGACCTTAAAGTCATCAAATACATGTACTTGTGCGTTAGTGTCGAGGGAGAGTGCTGCGTCTATGCTGTCAGAGACTTTGTTTATTATGGTGCAGTTCTGGGTCAAGGGAGAGCGGTAGAGAAAATAAAAGTAGCTAATGTTATGTTGCATGTTTAGTCTAAAGCACATAAAGGCTTGATCATCCGATTCTAGGTTTGTTTCTCTAGTAAAGGAGAGAGTGTTACGAATGTAGACTCCAAGTCCGTGCATATGTCTGTCAGTCCTTACGGCAGAGTGGGAGATATCCAGGCATGTTAAAGTAGTTAGAGGGGATGGAGGAGTGTAGGTTAGTCTCACTTAGTGCTAAGATATCCGGGGTATTTGTTAGGAGAAATGTTTCAACATCAGTTAAATTAGTTCTAAGCCCACGAATGTTCGTGGAGGCAAGTTGGATTTGTTTGACCCTAAGCCTGGTTTAAGCTTATTTTTTGATTGTACTATCATCATGTTTTTAAAGAGTTTCAGTTAGGTGAGGGGGAGCTGAACAAGAGGTTATGCAGAGTATCAGACATGCAACGCAAGTAGACCATCAGCTGACCTTTCTTCAACTAGGACTGTGGCCTCAGGAAAGCCCATCGGGGATGAGTGCAGGGTCCCTTTCCATGTGTGACATGGCACTACAAACATTCCGATATTATACAACTGTTGTAGGAGCAGCCGCTTTAAGCGCTAACAAAGAGTTAGGGCCCTGTACTACCAGTCGGAAACAGCAGCCAGGAACTGTTAATTATATTGACATTTACAATTCTTGAGAGTTACTGTTTCGTAACACAAAATCATTCACTTAATTATTATATCAATCAGTGAATCTATTTTGCCCTTAACTCATCAGAAGAAATAGCAACTATCAATCCACCAAAATAAAATAAAATGCATTTGAGCATGATTACAAAATTCGAAAATTGGAAGAGAAGTTTCAATTACCTTTTATTTTATCTATTATTATGCCATTTTGAATTTATTAGCAAAATCACTGAGTTAAGGGCAAAATAAATTCATTGATTGATGTGTGTGTAATATATATATATATATGTCATCGACATACAGTACTGTTTTGTTGTATCACAAGTCATCAGTGCCGCTAAACTAGTACCTCTAATAAAGCAAACATTGTTAAAAACAAATCTTCTGCTTAGTTTATTTTTAATTATTTTATTTATTTATTTTTTTGTGTGAAAATCCTAAAAATATTGATGGATATTTTTTTATGAACGCTTTAAATCCCTCTGCAAATCATCAGGTGAAAAAGTAAATAAACAACAAAAAAAAGGGGTGGGGGAGAAGAAAATCTCGAAAAGACAGGAGAGAAACGGACATGTTATCATGTTATGTTTGTTAGACATCTTTTTATACGATTTCAGGAAAGACTTTGACAAATTTAAAAATTTGGTGAACAACAGAATCAGCATCACGGAAGAGTTGCGCTATTCAAAATATTTTAAGATATTATTGGTCTTGTACGTGATTTATATATATCTACCAGCTAGATTTGCTGGCGTGCTCTGTTATTTCAAATACTTGAAACATTGGTTTGAAAATGAACATTTTATTTATAGCTGTTATAAACATGAAACCAAGTCTTCACTTATTCATATGAAACCTTTTGGTAATTTTCATACAAATTCCTTCAGCAGTATTACCTCCCTTTGTCAACACAATTAAATGTACTTACCGCCAGAGGGCGTTTTCAGATTAGAGTTATCTGCCGTTTGTAAACACTGAACTACTATTAATGATTAAAAAAAAAAAAAAATTGCACAGATAAATTCAGTCTGTTTTTCTCTTTTGCTCTAAGGATTGAGACACCATAAACCTCAATCTGAGGCTCACTTTGACAGGTATCTCGGCAGTATGTTGATTTATTCGTATAGATAAACATTTACAGTTTAAATGCAACCATAAAGAAAGATATAGAAGAAATCAATTTGCCTTTTCACTTATAATTTAGAAATAGATTGCAACTTGTTGAAAATCAAGTTGACCTGTCCAAAGAAAGGATCATTTGAACACAAATGCTAATTATTTGTCCAGGAAATTTTTTAAAAACTGCAGACAAAACTATATTAAAATCAAATCATTGAATTAAAAAAACAATTACAAATAATAGTAAATTAATAAAATATCACTTTTCGAAACCAATATGCAAATTAGTGAACCTTGTGACTGATATCGCAGATACATAAACAGTATATAAAAAAAAAAAAACAAAAAAAAAACTGTGTCTATTATATAGTGTTGAACCAACTTCAGATGGAGCGAGAGATGGGGTCCACTTTTTAGCATTCATTCATTTACATGTATTTCAACAGCTGTTTTGCTGGTGTGACCAGATCAGGCTGTTTGAAGATATTGGCTTCCTGATTCAAATGCACCATGCATTATTTTTTATTTTTATTTAAAAAAAATTTTTTTTTTTCATATATTTGCAAAAAGGTATCATGTTCTGCAAAACAAAAACAGCAATTAACACCCCTCCTCCTCCTCCTTTTCTGTCTTCCCTACTTCTCTGTCTGAAAATACTGACTTCCTGGCTCCAAACATTTTACTTTGGAATTTATAAGAAAGTGGCATTTTAATTTTGAAATTAAACTTTTCAAAAAAAGTGGCATTTTTACTTTGAAAAACAAAATGACAAAATATTGTTCTAAAGAAAATCTTTTCTTTTTAGATTAAATAGGTTTTAAAAAAAAAAGTTTCTGGCCTTAAATGACCCTTTTAGAAGTTGGTAGACTTTTAAACACGGCCAAGCAACCAACCAACAACTTGTTCGTCTTTTCACAGCTCTTCAGTGTGGCTAGACATGACAAGTATTTTAAGCTGAGATTCGAAACCCCAGCTGTTAGTTAGGACCACATATACTCGCATTATCAACTGCCAAGATTGGTTAATTCTTTTATGAAGATGTGTGCTGTACGGTAAATAGTAACTATTTATCTCCTTACTAGAAAGCTCAACCCACGAGGAGGGGGGATATAGTTATCCACAGACAGCTGCCTATTACCATACTTCAGTGTAGCTAGTGTTTTTTTTTAATCTGGTACCAAGTTCAAAATTCACTGAATTAATTGGATTGTCAGTTGAATGATGAACAATATGACGAGAGGATTGGAAACGATATAAAGGGCAGAATTTGATTACTTAAGATGGTTTCAAAAGTATCTGTTAACGTTGAACTTGATTGATAACAATTTTGTAGTCTGCAGGGAAGTGGTCTTGTGCTAATGTGTTCCACAAATGGAAAATCGAATAGCATGAAGCATCACTATTTTAAAACAAGAACAATTTATTGCCCATAGACCAATTGTTTCCAGTCAGCCCCATGGGTAGACTTGGATTAAGAAGACAGCTTGATAAGTATATTTAAATATCTTGTCATCGGCTAAGAAGCAGTCCGGTTGTACTCTGTGTGTGTGTGTGTGTGTGTGTGTGTGTGTGTGTGTGTGTGTGTGTGTGTATATAGGTGTGTGATTTTTATGACCTCAAAAGTTGTGGCACTAACTGCTTACACAAAACTGTCATCACATATTAATAACAGATACTTATTTGATTGCAAGAATTGGGAATGAATAGAATAAGTTAAAAGAACTTCTGTCATTACTAATTAGCATAGCATTACCATTGTTGACTGAAGGCAGAGTTTCTTTTTTACCTGTTGAGCAAATTTCAAAAACTAAATTTCAATTTTTTCTAATTGAGGTAAATATTTCCAATAAGATTGGGAACAATAAACATTAAAATAGAATTAAATGAATTCAGAAATGTTTATTAAAGTCGAGGAAATTTGTGGGAACAGGAAACTTTGATAATCTGGCCACATTGAAAGAATGAATGAGAGTTCTTGGGTAGATGTAGTCCAGTTGAGGCAGAAGGCCAAGGGAAATATCAAAGGAAATCATGAAAATGGACGAATAAAGACCATTAGAATGGATGGAGCAGGTGCTGGTGTGATTGCAAGAGTTAGGAGTGGATGGAGTTAACTCAAGGAACTTCTGCCATTACTGACCAGCAGAACGATATCATTGTTGTGGACATGTTCAATAATTTGTAGAGACTCTTACATCGGCTCCAACATCAAAATAATACAACCAAAATACCAAGGTACAATATGCACAAAGAATATATTTAATGAACAAGATGAAACAATAAGAGCGTGTGTGTGGGTGTACATGCGTGTACACACATAAGTATGTTTTTTTAACGTGTAATGTTTATTGCTGTTGTGTATGTGAACAGGAAAAGTTTAGGTGAGTTTATTATGAATGTGTGTCTAGCGTTCGCACAAGTTCGTTAATGTGTACATGAGTTGTCTTAACCATAAGAAAGGATATATATCTTCGTTTTATCTTAAGATGAAGGTATCGCCTGTCCAGGCAAACAAGTGTGTCTGTCTACATTGACAATTCAGATGAAAAAGGACAGATTGGTAGAGAACAGAAGTTGATAGAGGAGTAGAAATGGCACCTGTCGGATAGATCTAAAGCTGAGACATGGGCAAATAACCAATGTGTATTGAGTAATGTGTGCGTGTGTGTGCGAGAGATACCTATTCACATATCAGTCGGAGAAGCATCTGCCTATACTGTCAACAAGGGAAGAGTTTATCGGGCATGTATGTATATGTAGTCTAAGGATGTATGGAAGTGAAACTTAGCCAGTAAGGGTTGAGGACATGTGTTGCATGGAGAGAAATTATATGAGAATGACAAGATGTGTAATATGAGTGTTAAAGATGAATGTAGTTTGATGACTTCAAATGAAAATTGAATCAGGACAATATAGAGATGTTGCGAAAGGAGTAGCCTTTGGTGATATGGCCATGTTGAAAGAATCGATGAAACTTCAATAAAATAACTTTAAATAAAAAATTTTTTTTAACGTCAGGGTGTTATGATTTTGTAAAAATTGTTACTGGGTGTCGACTATATGTAAAATCAGGCTCTATGGACATATGTATTTAGTTGACTTTTGACAACTAAATATTTTCGTTTACTAACCAAATTGAAAAGTTACTAGCCAAACCCAGATGATTTTTAGAATATTACATCTTCGTTCTATGACAAATACGTACCAAGATTTTTCTGTATTTTTTAATAAATAATTCTAAATATACAACAAATTTTATGTTGATACTTGAAGGTATATATAAAAAAAGGGATTGTTTTGTTAAACCTTTTATTGTTTAATTAATTTGATTTTTCTCGTTTTATTAAGAAAAAAAAAGTTGAAGATATTTTTCACGCAGTAATGAGCTTTTGAAAGACTGCCAGTGAAAGAAATACAATCGCTAAAAGATAAGCGTTTCATTATTTCTAGTCGTCACTTTGAAAAATCACTCGCAAATGCGACTGTTTCACTCGCGATGTAGAACCCTGAAAATAATTGATATTTCATTCTTGAAATGTTCAGATGGAGAGGGTAAAGTAATTTAATCAACCAAAAAGCAAAAACAAAAAAAAACAAGGGACCATATCTTGCTTGTCACCGTGGTCTTGTCTTCAGAGCAGAAACTGGAAATTAAAAAACAAACAATCTTAACTGTAACCAATTTTTTTTTTTTTTTTTTTTTAATATATTTAATATTAACACCAATTCAGAAATATGGAAAAATTCATTAAAAGCGGATAATTTTCCCGATGTTTTAATTATTATTTAACTATTTTTGATCAGAAGATTTATTTTTTCTTAAAAACAAACTTTCCCTTTCCTTGTCCATCTATAGATGAGATGTTTTGAAATGGTGTTGACCAGCATCTTTTAGGGTTTCTAAAAGTTGATATTAATCTTCAGAACCCACTCCCTACTCCTGGTTTCTACAACTGTACCAACATGTAATTTAAATGTAATATAAAGAATAACACAACTCTCCACTCACAGTGCTCCCCTCTAAATCTCTCTCCCCACCCTTTCCCGGATTCAGAGTTGCCTTTAGATCTCAGTAGAAATATTCTTTCTTTTGGATAAATAAGTTTTGAAAAATAAAATTGTGTATTAGGCAAGATTGTCTGTTCTTTTTTTGACCTGACGGTTTCAGCTGTCAATTTGGCTGACAAGCAGACAAGAAAGCCATTCTTAACATAGGGAAAAGGAGAGCCTTTACATTATCTGAGAAGATAATTATAAATCAGAAGGTACCATATCTTGCTTGTCACCATGGTTTTGTCTTCAGAGCAGAAACTGGAAATTAAAAAATAAGCAATCTTAACTGCAACCAAATTGTCATTTTGATTTCAATTAAATGAGGAATCCTCTAAGATTTTCCATTAATTTTTGTTTTTCTTCTGATCTTTTTTGCAGAGGGCCACAACGACAAAAGTCTGGCAGTGGAAGTGTCACTGGTGTCGTCACAGGCAGCGGAGGTAGTGGCAGTGGGAGTGTTACAGGGGTTAGCAATACAGGTGTCGTCAATACAGTGACGCCCAGCAGTGGCGGCAGTGTGGTCGTCAGTGGAGCAGTTGGAACCACCGGCAGCAGCGTGGCTGTGGCTGGTAGTAGCGCTGTCACTGGCGGCAATAACAGCGGAGGTGGCAGCGGGAGTGGTGTGGCCAGCACCAGCAACAATGGAGGGGACACCGGCAGTGTGGTGGTCGTCTCAAGCACCCTGCAAAAGCATTCCTTTGATGAACGGTACCACGAACCTTACGGCAGCGACAGAGAAAGTTTTGAACGGCCGCGGATATCCACATTATCGCCCACTTGTTCTATTTCACAAGCCAGCAGTCGACACAGTAGTGGTCGACGGAAAGGCTCTGTCTCTGTGTCTCGTTCGTCCAGTCGTAGCCGATCAAGGTCCAGTTCCAGCAGTGAGTATAGTCGGTCTTCATCGGGGAGCAGTGGATCCAGATCACATTCCAGAAGGTAAGAAACCCCAAAATACAAATCTTTATATATGTCTTCTTTTAAAAAAATATGGTACTTGTACAGTTTAATGAAGACATAAAAAAATGAAAATATTGAAAAAGGTTATATTTGTGCATATCCATTATGGAATGAAGTTCTCCAAAAAAAAAAATTTGTTATGATAATGTGCAAAAGGTAGTCATGTTTCGATTTTTAGGAAGAAAAGATGGGGAGGGATTGTCGGCACTTTAAACCGAGTTATCTCTCCATGATGTGTTCAAAAAATTCAAAGATGACTGCCTTCATTGTGCTCTCATAAAAATGTGTTTTTCTGCCGTGAAAAAAAAAAAAAAAAAAAACTCTATCAAATTAAGTGAAATTTTTTTTTGGAAATCTTCAGTCCAAAATGAATACGTACAATATTACTCTTTTTGATATTTTCAATTTTTAACGCCTTGATTAAACTGCACAAGTACCAAAAATTCATATCCGAGAACAGCATTGCACGATTTATATGTTCCTTTATTGTTGTGGTTTGAATGTTGAAAGAAGATCGAGAAAGCTTGGAAACGGTGAAATGAAAAATATATTAACAGAAAATACAAAAACGTATATTGGTTGAGCGAGACTCCAGTCAACTGGAAGGACAAAGTAAGGTTACGCCCCTACTGAGTTTCCGGTCCAGACTGGCTTGATAGCAGAAACTGGTTACGACAGGAATAGTCCATCGCCATAATCTGTAAGGGTGCAGCAACCTCAACATTTACAACAATTAAAATTAAGATATAATAGTATTACTCTTATGTCTAGAATCTTTATTTCAATTTTGATAAAAATCCATTACCTGAGTTGGCTGTTTGATATTGTCTAAAAGTTAAGGCTTAAGCTTAAAGGGTGTTAATTAGACATCTCCCTAACTAACTATGAATGAAATTCTATGCTAATCTGAATTATTAAAAAATTCAAATAAGTTGTACCCATATTATGCTTCCTAAAACCTTTTAAAATAAAAAGGAAGTGAAATTTAGAGAATATTTATTAATTGATGTTTAATAATTATTGTTAAAATTTTTACAAAAATCAGTTATCTATATTTTCAAAAATGGTTTCCGCTCCCTTTTATATGTAAAACTGAAGTAAACTAAATATAGCCTGCACTACACACGTTTAGATTAAGAAGCTGTATTTCAAAATTCATCATATGTTGATGAGTAGGAGTCTAGAAATACTTCAACATTATATACAAAGCTATTTAATGTAGAAATCGTCTCAATTTGCCAAAAATAATTTTTTAATCTTTATAATTTCAACTGATACAATGCTTTTTAAATATTAAAAAGTGAAAAACACGTTACATACTGTCTCTATTATTTTTATATTTTTAAATAGACAGTTCCTATTTATAATGTCTCCCCACGGGACAGAGTTAGACACCAAAGTCGTTTTTTAATGTGGAGAAAAGGAACAAAAATAAAAATTGTCTCAGTCATGAAGGATTTCTCCTCCACTGACAGAGAACAAGAAATTAAAGTGCAGCATCTGAAGAACAGATATTACACTTTGATCTTGACCCGAGGGCCAATTTGATTTCTGTCAGATAATCATTTTTCTTGGTATTAGGAAGTGCAAAGTTACCCCCCTTAGAACTACCAAGGGAGGCAACTAATGATAATGTAGCAAGGGAGATAACTATAATCAAATAAAATCTAAGGGAGAGTACTCAAATCAAAACTGAGAGTACGTACAAACCCAGAAACGTTAATTTTTTTTAAAAATCAATTTTTGAATAAATATAATTAATAAAAACCCATTTTGTCATTAATTACGACTTTTTCCTGATGAAAAATAAAGATGAACCATACTCTTCCCAATCGCTCCTGTTTATTGTTCAAATGTCAAAAATCCATCAATTTTTAACACAGCACAAGCATCTCTTTTTCTTTTCCCCCTTTCTCACTCTATAATAATGTAAATGTTTAGACTTTGTATAAAAACAAAACCTTTTTATTCATGCACTTGTTTCTGTCCAATTTTAAAATCCATATTTCTTGTAAATAAATTAAAGATATTTTTAAACAATTGTATGAGTAAAAATCTTTTTTTTTTCTTTTTTTTTTTTTACAAATTGGAAACATTTAATTAATATTATATTTTGATCTCCAATACTATATACACTGTTGAGCTATTAGCCCAATTTTTGTAAAAGTTGAAAAGAGTTAAAGTAATCTGTGTGTCCTGCTAAAAAATAAAAGATGTATTTTTATTTATTATTATTATTATTAGCTTGTTTTATTAATTGGCGAGTGGAAAAGGTTCAAGTACGCATTTAAAAACAAGTTTCTTTTGTTTGCTTAATATTTAAATGTCTTTTTGTTTTTAGTCGGGCCAGCAGTCGGGGGAGTTTGCGGCGAATACCTGTCGGGTCAACGTCGAGTCAAAAACACTCTAAATCCGAAAGCCAAAGTATGATGTCCAGTAAATCTTCAACAGCAGGCTCGCAGTCGGAAAGAAAGCCACTTGGCATTTGTGTAACGGGTTTACCTTTAAGATCCAGTGGTAAGTTTCACCAACAAGTTTTACCCGCCTTTTTATAAAAGATGAACAAAAGATTAAAATGACCAAAAATTCTGCTTCCCCAGTGTTTGCATGACTGCTCATATTCAGATAAAATATTTAGGTCGATTTAAAAAAAAAAAATGGAAGGGGAGAGAACGAATAAGAGATAAAATTGTTACATTATCGGATACCAAATTGATGTATGTTGTATTGTCAGGGGTATATATAAACAAGTGTATATTATTTATATATACGTGTCTAAATTCGTGTATCATTTAGTTGTATAAAATGTTCTTCTAATACAGAGTTTGTATATACACTCTGCATCATCCATATGACGTGTGTGTATCATCTTTCGTTGTATGTATACATTTAATTATAGTCCATGACAGGACCAGAATATACATTTACAACACTTATTTGCGTAACTTTCTTGTGTATATGTAACTATTCCTATGCGCGTACATCACTTGATTACACAAAGACCCAGCACGTGACCTTCAGTCAGGTTTTCTGGCCAAATTTATTGTTTGAAAACCCACTCTGCTTATATGTCCACCACAGTCTTTTCCTTGTTATTGTTTCTAAGTTAACCAAAATATTTTACTAAGCTTTTTGTTTCAATAAGATTCTTTCTGCATAACTTTTTTCTATGTACATATATATATTACAAAACAATAATAATGTTCATTATCTAACATTTTACTTTTTTAATAATAGTCGATTTTCTATATTGACTATCAGCAAGGCCGCTCAATGTTGTCCCGGCATAACTTAACGAAGTAAACTTATAAAATGAATGAAACATGGTCACATAGATTAGACATTAGTTCGTAATATTTACTTTAAAAAAAAAGAACGCTTAAGATAATAAAACATTATTTTTTGCCAGTATTTATGTAAATATTCAGATGAAATATTTGGGTCATGAAGTTAAGGAAAGAAAAATGAAGATTTTTTTTTTTTTAAAGAAAAAGAAAAGGGGAAAAAAGGGAGACATGTAGAAAAATTAAAATAAATTTGCTTTCTCTGTTCCTCTGAATATTCGAAATGGATTTGTCTAGCAGTTTTTGTTTTTTACTCATTAATTTTTGTGTTATTTTACAGATATAATGTATATTAGTTTTGCACATGTTTTGGTTACAACTATAAAAAGATCTTTTTATTTTAGAGCAAAGGACATAATTTTCTAAAACTACTGCTATACAGGGTACTTTCTTTCCTTTTCCTGATAAAATGTTGAGTTTAAACCCCCCCCCCCATTGTTTAACACATTTAGTTGTTTCACTTGTTAATGCTTTTCTCATTTATACATTTATAGATACTAGTCTCCGAGATGGTCTTTTTCATGAATACAAAAAACATGGGAAAGTTACTTCGGTACAGGTGCTCGGACAAGGAGAAGAACGATATTCGGTCGTCAGTTTCCGGAAGTAAGTCTTTGTTTTCACTAGCTTATGAAGAAATTTTGGAATTAAATTGATTTCAAGTTTTAGAAATCAAATTGATATTAAATGATGGGTAAGATTTCTTACCTCTAGGGATGGACAGTGAATTTTGTTTTGAACTTAAAAAAAATGTATCCAAAATCGGAAAATCATCTGATCCTAATAGAATTTTCAGTTTTTATTAATAAGTGAATGAGTGTTAATATAAATAATTTAGTTTATTTAACGGTTAAATACGTTTTGTTATACTCTGAATTAGAAGTCTGTGATCTTTACAAAGAAAACATCTGGAACGTGAAGAACAGAAAATTATCTTCAAAAATGAAATTAAATCTAAGAAAAAAGTCTTGAAAATTATGTTGTTGAGATGAGGCATATTTGCATTATTGTTATAAGTTTTAACTGTTTATGACGTGAATTATGATGTAGATGATTAGAAAAATATTTATTGTTAATTTTATGACCTGAATTATTTTTTTAATTTAGACCTGAAGATGCTGCGAAAGCGTTAGAAGCTTCACAGGACAAAATGTTTTTTGGAAAGAAAATCAAAGTTATGGCTCACGAAGGAGTTGGTAAGATTTGTTGTATTTTTTCTATTGCTAACTCAGTGTTGCCCAGGTTGAACTATTGGTAAGTTTAAATTAAGTTTTTAAATTTCTGAACTCTTAAAAGAATGGTTTCAGATATTTTCTTAAAAATTCTGAAAATTCAGTGTTAAATTCTGAAATTAGCGACCAATTGTTAAAAAAAGAATTGAAAAAAAAGAATTGATGGAAAATACTTGTGTTCAATAAAGTAAACAAATTTTTTTTTTTTTTTTTTTTTTTAATCTATAATTAATCTTAACCCAAATATAAACTAACTCTAACTGAACCTGAAATTAACCCTAACTTAACCCTAAACTAAGTTTACTTAGATTCACATTTTGTATGGAAGCATTGGAACTTGATTTGGCTTTCTCTGGAAAGTTGAAACTGCTTAGGTCACGACTAGAAATTTCTGGATACCTATTCCTGAAATGCATAAAAAGAATATTCCTTCCTCTCCACACACACACACACACACACACACACACATTTCTCTTTTCATACACACACAATGATCCGTCAGGACATAGGTTGTATTTATTTTTCAGAAGTCAAGAGAAATAACTTTAGTTAAAAATATTTTGAAGGAAAGGGAGTTACACTTTTCTGTCAAATATATTTGAAAAATATCTCGTGTAAATTGGCATTTTTTGTGTTTTGTAGAAGTGGAAGACAATGAGTTCCGTCCCCCAGAAGCTGAATGTGATGAATACCACCCGAAGGCAACCCGAACGTTATTTGTGGGAAATTTAGAAAAAGAAATCACGACACAAGAACTGAGAGACCGTTTTAAGTCTTTTGGGGAAATTATTGTAAGTTTGTTTTTATGTTCTTTGGTATTTCTATAGAATCACTCTCGTCTCCAAACTATTTTTTTCCCTTGATCTATTTTGAGTTGTTAGGGTTTTTATTACCAAAATCTTTCTCAGGACATTTAAAAAAAAAAAAAAAAAAAATTTTAAAATTAAATCACTCAATTATAGACAAAAGTAGTTCTATAAAAGTATTGTTTATTATTTTTTTATTTTACATAGAAGTTGAAGGATTGCCCTCTTTTTCTTTATCTTGTTTTTAAACAAATTTTTTACAATTCTTTACTTTGGTCTTTATCTGTTAATTGGAAATCTAAAAATTATAACAAAAATGCATTTTAAGAAAAAACATTGAAGAATTATGTCATGTTGAAATTAGTGAAATTTTCAAAAATTATGAGAAATGATACAGTAGAAGATCTGTTAGAATTATTAAAAAAAAAAAAAAAAAAAAGCAGTATCAATCTGCCATTTTTTTAATCTCTATTATGATATAAATATTATTATATTAATATACATTATTATATAAAAGTCACTTTGTGTGAGTGTGAGGGCCTTTTTAAAAAGTTCTATCTTTTTCAAATTTCACACAAAGTTAATTTATATGTCTGGCAGTGTTCTTAGATATGTTTTGTACAGAAACTAATCCGATAAGTATCGAAAATTGAAAAAATTTGATTCTAAAATATTCTTACAGATAAAAAGAAGAATTTTTACGGGGAATATTTTGTTACACCAGCCAAGGGAGATAATTCTCAGTAAATCAAGGGAGATTAAATTCTCAGCAAATTATTTCCTCTTAGAAAAAAACTCAACTATTGTCATCTGGAGATATAGCTCAGTGGTAGAATATTCAACTATAGATTGAATGGTCCGCTGTTCAAGCCATTTTATTTTACATTTTTCTTATAAATGAGTTCAATTTACAATAAAAGAAAATATACCATTTAAAATCGCCGCAAATCATTTCTTCATTTGCATATTTTAAAACTTAACATTTAGAAGTGATTTTCCAGGGCATTCATCACTAAACCCAAATATCAGCTGGCGTGATATTGTAAACAAACACT
Organism: Euprymna scolopes; assembly: GCF_053919585.1. Classification (NCBI taxonomy): domain Eukaryota; kingdom Metazoa; phylum Mollusca; class Cephalopoda; order Sepiida; family Sepiolidae; genus Euprymna; species Euprymna scolopes. The sequence goes on along the minus strand of NC_136518.1, from coordinate 1,469,180 downwards.
GATGGAATTTGATGAACAGCATTATTTTTATTATCTATTTTTTTAATTTTGTTTTTTAGAATTAGTCCACTGGGCAGATTATTCCTCATAATATAGTAATCAATAGAGAATTGCTTCTTTCTTAATATACCACAATGTGCATGAATTAACATCGAGGGGGAGGGGTACAAGTGCTTGCAGTTCGTCGGAGCATTGACTATTAAAGTACTTGTAGAACAGGCAGAGGGATGCTACATTTCATTTTTTTTTTTTTTTCATATCCACTTATAATTAATAATTTTTACGATGTTGATAACTGAAAGGTCTCAATTATTTGTATGTCCCTTTCTTTCCATTAATTAAATTTTTTTGGAAGAAAGTTGAAATAAATAGAAAAAATGTTATTTTTTTTACTTAAATTGATTTTAATTTTTCTTGTGCAGGATATCGATATCAAACGCCAGGGTGCTGTCTCCGCATATGCATTTGTACAGTATGCCGACATAACAAGTGTCGTCAAGTCGCTCCGAAAAATGGAGGGTGAACACATAGGAGCCAACAAAATCAAGGTGAGCATCAGAATATCCATACTTTCGTACTCTTTTTTAAACTTTAAAATAAGATTAATATCAAATATATAAAATATCAAATTTATTATTTTAATATCAAATTTATAACAAAATATTAAATGTATAATAACGTATTAAGTATGTAATGTAATATTAAATCATGCTCAATTAAGCTCTATACTATTTTTACAATGACCAGCAAAAAAATCTTTGTCATCGACTGACCATGAATCTGCTTTTATTTTAATTCACGCTTATTGTTTAAATTTCAGCTTGGTTTCGGCAAAAGTATGCCGACGAATTGTGTGTGGCTCGATAATCTGTCTGAATCCGTAACGGAGAAGTTTCTATGTCAGCAATTTGGCCGCTACGGTGAGGTGAGTCATGCGGTGATTGACCGGTATAAAGGGCGAGCCTTGATTTATTTCACAAGTATGGATACGGCTCAATATGCAGTGAATGAGATGAGGAACAGAATTTTGAAGAAGAAACGAGTGCAGGTAAATTCTTGCTTTCAAATCTTTCTCTCTCTCCGACCCCCTCCTCTCGCTCCAACCCTCTCTCTTTTTCCGCCCATCCTCCTCTCTCTACCCATTCTACTTCTCGCTTATTCTCCAACCCTCCCTTTTGTTTACTCTTTGCATTTTATTTATTCTTTCAGTCTCATCACATATTGTTGTCCAAAGTAATTTACTGATTTTTTAAAAATTCTTATTTGTGTGTGTGTGTATATATATATATATATATATATATATATATTATGTATCTTATATGTGAGTGCTGGGTGTCCTTTGCTTGCAAATATGGTTTCTTCAGTTTGTAATCATTGTTATTTTAGCACTTGACCTGATGAGACTTTGCCATTTTTGGAACCTCGTCGAAAGACATACGCATTATTGTGTAAAGATATGTTTGTGTGAATAGACATACTGCGCTACATTTTATTGAGCACTAATTCGTGAAAATAGTAAGATTCATAGGATTGTTTATCCTGCCTCAAAGGACAAAACTACTTTCCCAATCTAAGATTAGCTGTACTTCTATCAGTTTGTCTCGACGAAGAAACATTACAAGTAAGATTTTGATAAAATTGGGCACACAGAGAGAATACATTATGGGGAGCATAATGCGCTCTGTTTGGATTTATTTTTGAGAAAAGAAAAACAGGGACAGAACACTTCCTTGTTTTAACTTGAATATATCCATCTTTTGTGTGTTTTTTTTTTTTTTTTTTTTTTTCCAGCAACGAGATTAAACTATTTCAATTTATAATTTATTTGCATCCAATTTTCTAAGTCAAACCAATCACAATCATCATTTGATTGCTGTTTAGTTTTGATTTGTATTTTAGGCCATTGGACGATCACTTTAAGAGCAAAATCATTGCTTATATATTACAAATTAAAAAAAAATAATGATTGAGCTGACTTTTTGTGGTAGTGGGAATAAAAAAAAAAGTCAATCCACAATCATGATTTTAAAGTTTTTATTATATATATATATATATATATATATATCAAATTTTTATATTTAATTTAGCCATACAAAAAGTCGCTTAATATATTACCAAAAAAAATCATTGTTGTGAATTGACTTTTTGTGTTGACTAGAATGTAAATTTACAGTATATTTGCTCTGAAAACAATATATCTTCATTGAGCTTATTATTCATAACAATTTTGATTATTTTATAAGAAATATATACCTTTAAAACAGTGTGCATTTTTATATTCACTTAAGATACATACACAGCACAACCAATTCATCATTATAATTTTTTTCATCCTGCAAGGATTATTAAAAAATATACAGTTTAGAAAATTAATCCAAACTATTTTATATATATATATATATATATATATATATATATATAAAATAATTTTGTTTTTAAATCTCTGAAACAGTGTTTCATAGTAAATAATTGATGATCCCTTTAAGAACATTGGTACTATTGTTTGTTCATGTAAATAAAAGTATTCAGCGATATGGGAGATTGACTTACTGACAAACTAATGTTCCAATGAAGGACAATTTTTTTTATAGTTTTAAAGAAACTTCCACGACATCTATATATATATATATATAGAGAGAGAGAGAGAGATATTTGAAACTATGAAAAGTTGGCTAAAAATTTGATTAATATTAAAACTCAAATGTTTGTTTTTTTTCTAATGCTAATTTAAAACCAAATGCATTTTACTTTAAGAAAGCTTACAACCAAATGTTGAATATTTTCGGATTGCAACAATTTTCGTTTTCATTGTTTGGCCCAAAATATTTCTTTTCAACATAACACTTTTGCGTCATCATATTTACTTCAGCTACAGAGAATTTTTTTTATTTAAAAAATATCTTGGCTGACATTTTGTCTTGTGCTATCATTTAAAACCTCATGTCATCAAGAGAAAAAACTTTGCTTCTTGTACAGAATTCCCCAATATGAAAAATTTAAAATGTATGTACCCGTAATGAAATGGCAATATCATATTCCAAAAGTAATGTAAATTGATCAAGTAGTTGTATTTTCATAAAGAAAATCATTTTTCAGCGATTAATGGGAATTCATAGGCATTAAAACATAATCTTGCAAGTTTTAATTGTTTTTGATTCCTTCTTTTAAGATTGTTTTCAACATGGCGGCCAAGACAGCCACTTTTACATTACCCATAAAAATTGATTTATTTTTTTTATTTAAAAGTAAAACTACTTTATTAATTTATGTGACTTTTGGCATATGATTTTCATTTCATCACGGGTGCATACATCATAGAGAGTTTTCTTTATTTTTTTTTATTTTTGTTTTTTGTATAAGAACTTCTGGACAAGAAGCAAATTTAAAAAAAATTTATTTATAAAAACAAATCTAGATTGATATTTTGTCCCCTGCTGATGTTTAAAAAAAAACTTTGTGTCATTTTGAGAAACTTTTGTTTATTCGGATTGTTTCCCACATTTCCTCTTTAGTTTTATGATGCTTGTTTTAGTATGATAATACTAAGACAAAAATATATATATATATATATATATATATATCAGTCATCTTATTTACTATGAAGATGTTTTTCTTTTTAAAACTTGAAACTGTGGCATATTGTGAAATACTTGAAAAAATTTCTTCTCTCAACTTCTGGAATTCCCTGCTTCTCAATTTTGCTTCTTCTACCCACCCCATACATTCACGCACACACCTTTACCTTTTATCGACAGGAAGGCATAACGTTTCAGAATTTTTGAGATGAGAATTGATAATTTGATCTACTGTTCTCATCTTAGTTGTTATTCTCACAATGTTTCAGGTGATATGCATCTTGCAGAACTTGGGAATCCACTAAAACGTGGTGCAACGGATAAAAGTGCTATGTGTTAATTTATCTTTAAGTGATGATCTTCAGGCAATACTTAGAATATATTTATGAGTTAGTTAAGACTTCAGTCTGGTCATAAACAATGGCAAGCTACCTTCCATGGATTAAATGAAGGGTTTCATTCGAAATCCTGTACAGATGTTTGAATTGGACAAGATGGACTTAAATAAGGTCAGAGATTACATTATCTGAAACATTTTGAGAATAACATTAAAAATGAGAGTTGTAGTTTCAATAATCAAAAAGAAAAAAATGTTATTTCTTTCTTTTTCTTAATGTCCCCTTTTTTTTTTTTTTTTTTTTTAATTTTATTGATTTAACATTTAATCTGCATTAAAAGAAACGTTGCTTGTATAGACCACTACCACTGACCGACTCAAGTACCTTGCAGAACTCTGGAGAAATTACAAAAACAACTAAATTTCTACTGTTATTTCGTTAAGTATTTTCACAGGAAACCAATAATTTAAATTAATATTAAATTCTGTCATCGCCAGCCAGTGTCTGGTTAGTGCAGATCAGAATGGATAATGTAGTCCTGTTTGAATTTGCAAATTGATACAATCATTGACTTGCACAACCACTTTGTGTTCCAAAATTGTCACCTTTAAAAAGGCTCCTGACCATATACTTTTGTTCCAGGAACAGATCTGGCTTACATTTTTACACATATGCCACAAAACATTTTTGGCCTGTACAACAGCATAGAAGCCATCCAGTACAAGTTGCTATCAGACCGCATTTCTGTCTCCACACACGCACACAACCATACATAGAGACACAAACACATATTCGTTGCCATATATATACATATGCTTGCTGGTTGTAAACCTAAGGAAGTTTTGTCTGCTCTTTAAAAATATTGTTTTTAATCTTGCTACAGGTTTAACCACTCTTTTTTAACTAGGAAAACTTAATACAATCCTTAAGTGACCGCATACACATGCACATATCTGACCTAATGATGGAGGTCTGAACAGAGCTGAAAGAGAGAAACAGACCAAATATCAAGGTCTCATGTACGATATGAAAAGAAACTGGAGACTTAGAGAGATATCAATCATACCAGTTATTATAGGTGCCACAGAGCTTATGAAGAAGAACCTGAAGTCCTACCTAACTAATCTTCCTGGTGAATCAAGTACAAAAGAGATCCAGACAATTGCACTTAAGGGAACAGCGAGGATACTAAAAAGAGCTCTCTGTTGGTTTCAATAAAAAGCAAGGCAATGTTGGCAGCTAGTTTGGCTGCCCCATACCCAACGTTACAATCTTCAAGCTTTTGAACATTTAATTTTGTAAAAAAAATGCAGTTTAAGAAATACCAAGTTCAAAAGATCGCTGACTTATTGCTGGAAAATTCACAACCATAAAAAGAGGATTCAACTAAATAACAATGAAAAATAAGCAAGGAAACTTAAATTGTAAAATAGATGTGTATCATCAGCTGTTTACCATGTAACTGTTTCAAAAATTTAAAAACAGGACAGCTGTTCAATTTATGGCTCTGCAGTGGAAAATATCACTTCCCCAATAACAAAGTGTGAACACAATCCTATTACTATTTCACTAGCACCAAAATATACATGTGGCGACACACACACACACACACATATAGATATATGCGTGAAAGATTATCATACTTTACTCGCTTGATCTCTAGATTTTCATGAACTGTCTGTTGAAATGAAAAGTCGGCCATTTTGGACTGTGTGCGAGATCACAACATTTAGTCCCTTGGTCACTTTAGACCATTCTTGTAAACATTTATGCCTTATTTCGTTGTGATTTGTGATAACCATATGGTTTGTTCCTTGTTGCTGGGTTCGAATCCTACAACCAAGGACAATCATAACTTCCTGCACTGATTATTTTGGAAGGATGAACCACTAGTGTCTGTAGGTATTAAAAATTATAAATAAAATACTATTAAAACATTACTCTTCAAGCACTAGTCTATATGTTAGTCAGCATATGAAATTATACAAGAATAAAGATGCATAATAAATAAAAGACTTAAGTATGTTTGTTAGTAGATAGGTCAATAAATGAGAAGGAAACTTAGTAATACAAATATAAGATCCAATGTATTATTGGTAAATTTTTACATTCGGTCCCCCTCCACAATTTTATTTTTAAATGATGACTTTTAAAAGTTTTTGACTATGCTGATTAAGAAAATCTCATTTAAATTTTGCAGAGACGAGCACTTTTCAAGATATAAAGCCTGGTATTATACATTGTATTTCACTGGCTGCAATGTTTGTGCGTGATAAACAAATCTAGATAAATTTGTACATTAAGTCCAACTCGACATTCACATTTGAAAGTCGTTCTTAACATGGGGAGGTTGGGGGTATCTATTTAGAAAGTAGTTCTTAACATGAAATTGCTCAAGGAAATTAAAGTCGTAATTGTTTTGTTTTACAGGCATATGCGCATTACTAATTCTTTGGTTGTGAAAAAAAAATAGCTCTCAAGAATTATAATAGCTTTTACATTGGATTTATCTCGAAAACTACTTGTGTCTGCTAAATTTAAATGCGATTTGCTTATTTAGCATAGTCGAAAACCTTTAAAAGTCATCATTTTAAAGAAAATTGTGAAGGTTGACCTAATGTAAAAAAAAAAACTGTAGAGTCTGATGAAGCTTTGAGTATTTTGTGAAATTACACACACACGCACGCACACACACACACACACACGCACACACACACACACACACGGTATCAACGCAAAATTTCTTGGTTTAAATGCAGACAACAAATTTTCTATTTGAAAATCCTTCATCTTTTTGATAAAGCATTTCATCAACATGAATCCAACGTTACTTTTTATTTGTCACTGTTGAACCATGTTATTGTGTTATTGGCAACACAATCACCTATTTAGCTACAACTTATTTTTTTATATTTAGTATAGTCCAAACGACTGCCAATATGAAACATTTTTAAATAATCACCTAAAATAAAATCAGCAAAAATTAAAAAATGCAGAATATTATAGGAGTTATCTACCTTAATATAAAAATCTACAAACAAATAAAAATTAAATATTATGACTTCATCGCTTGTATTAAATTAAGATGAAATCATTTTTTTATCACCCCCCTCTCCTTCCTCCTTCTCCCCACTTTCATTCACTTTTTTTTTTTTTTTTTTACATCTATTCTATATTCTTTGTCAGAAAAAAATTTAAGAACAGACATGACTTGGCTTCTTTTTTCCGTTTTCTTTTTTTCTTTTATGCTATTGTTTATGAATGAATTCATTGCTTTTTTTCTTTTTTTTTTTTTCTTCTGATATAAAAAATATTTTTGTACATGGATTTGAAATTTATGAAAAGATTTCCACTGTATTTTTTTTTTTTATTTGTTCGCAGTATATTATTGAAGATAATCAGAGAAAATTGTTTTTTTTTTTTTTTTGTTTTTTTTTTTAATATTGAGAAAAAAATTAAATCTCTTGTTCCCCTTTTAGCCGTCCAAATTAGTGTTGATTTAATACGTAAATTTTTTACTTGATAATGAAAGCGTTCTTGAAACAAAACAAAAAAATCTAAAAATAAAGATTGTGGAAATTAATGTTTGATTTTTATTTGAAATTTTCAATGACCAAAAACAAAAAAAATAAATAAAGAAGCCCTGACTTAATTTTTCTCAGTTTTAATTTTTTTCTTATTCCGTTTTTGTTAACAATTTGTCTAAAGTTTCCATGTTTTACTATTTAAATATTCATTTCTAGAAATAACAAATAAAAGCTGGGTGTTGATTTTTCGTAAACAAAAAAAGTCACTGAAGATCTTTTTCATTAATATTTGATGGAGGAGTAATATACAATTTTGAACAAAATAACAAAATTCTCTCAAATCTTTACGACGTCGGTAAAAGATATCAAGCAGATTAAATGGTACATCTCATCGCAAGTCTATAAATATTGCAGTTTTCTATTGCAACAGAATATTGTTGGATTCCAAAGCTGACAGACATTAACGGTATGCTTTTATTTGTGCCGATTATGAGAAAAACATCTTTAAAATTACAATTAATACCCCCCATCCCTTTTCTGTTTAAAAATTTTAGGGGTGCTTTACATTTCTCGTCAACAACCGTAGTCAGAATTACTAAGTTGATAATTTTGGATTATTTGAAAAACTGTTTTCATCTTGGTTGTTAGTTTCATGTTTCGGACGATGGAACCTGATTGTCAGTTGCATCTTTTCAAATTTGGGAATCTGAACCTTATGGTCAAACTTGGGAATCTTTGATATTTTTTTAGATTATTCAAACTAATATTTTCATCTTGATTTGTCATTCATAACGTTTCGGTTGACCCTTTTCAGGTGCAGTGTTGGGGACTTCTATGGATTTTAATTATTTCTCTCCCACAGACATTAGACTCAGAAAATTGGTATTTGAAAAGCCAGCATCTTAGAGGGAGAGCATTTTGGCCATCCCGTCAGCATTCCTTGGTGTGGGTGTCTCAGGTGATTAGCAATAAACGAACCATTTCTCAAAGGACAAGAATGCAAAGCATGTGAGGGTGGACCTCTTAGAACTGCACAGGACTATATCTCGGCCAACAGAACAAGGCCACTACAGCACAGAATGTCTGAGACTGTTGATCTGATTTTGATGCGAAATATGGCAACCCTGGAGTCTGACATGACCTAAGACAGAGTACTGCCACCACAACTACGGAGGTGCCGTTCTCTTGAGAAAGTGCAAAGTAATAGAAGGATGATCTCTTTCTCAGAAGAGATTTTGCTAGTTTTTTTCTGTTCTATTATTTCCATGTAAAGTACTTCGCTGAACTACAATCTGTGGTTGGTTCCTTGTAAAACATTCACAGCAAAAACTCTTCTGGTGAAGACTCAACCCTTTTTCTGGTGACTTTAACAACAGATTTGATATAAGCCTTCCATTTTAGATCTGGAGCGAAAATCAATCCTATGAACTTATCAAAATAGAGGGGGGGGGGCAGCCATTTATTTCAGTTGGGGCAAAAACAAGGATCAGAGTATTGCTGGTGAAAGGAGAGAAGCTTGGTTTTCGACGTGCTAAAGGTAATAAGCCACATTTTTTTTCCTCAGATCAGAAAGAGAATCAAGAAGTATTTAAGACTAATGTTCTTTGAAGTGTAGCCATAGACAGTTGCTTAAGTTTGAAGTAGCAGATATACAGAACAATTTATGAGAAATATTAGTTGGAATAATTTGAAAAGGACATTTTTTCAACCTTTTATGGGCATCGTCGTAAGAATTTAAGTTTTATTTTGTTCAGTTCTAATTAAACTCTAACAACGCTCCTCGGATAATTGCAAGATCTTGTTAGTGGACTGTTTACTAAAAATACTCCCCCTCCTTGCTTTTATTGGTTATTTTTAATTTTAAAATTGTCTACTTAACCAGTATTTATCTAAATATAAAAATCAATGAAATTTGATTTAAATTTTATTTTTCTGTTAACCAGTAGTCTTGAGTATAACTTTATTTTATTATTTTATTTTTTTTTAATTTTATTTATTTATTTTATTTTTTTTTTTACTAATCTCGAATCTTAAATCTCATGAAATTATCGTAATTATCTTGATATCTGATAGTTAGCATTTCTGCTTTGATGAATCTTTGTAGACTGGTGACTTTAGACTCGGTGGACATCTCAATGTAAGTGTATATCAATTTTGTGTCATTACATTAGCTGGAGGTATACACATACATACATACATGCATCGACACACACACACACAGCACCACAAAACACACTATATAAACATATCTGCACATACTGTTCACACACACACACACACACACACACACAAAAAAAAAAAAAAAGGACTCTTCTTTTTAAATCACACGACCATGTAGAAATTTAAAAAAATGTCCCATATTATTTAATTACTGATCCAATTTTTCATGCAAGTCCTTAAAACATAAGAATCTGACTAGAAAATCAAATATTTTTGTTAAGGCAGGATTAGTTTATAGTTTGATTAAAGCATTGCACGTCATATATAAATCAATTTTGTGAGACTGGAATGCTTCTGATCTGCAACAGTTTCAACATAATGGCCATGCCATGATCGGGTGAATGTGGGCAGCAAACTAGAAGAGAGAAGCCCTTCAGCCATGCTCTATCACAAGCTTGGTATTGGTGGGATTTTGGGTGCCTTACATGCTCAGTGTTGACAGTGATTTGGCGATGTATAGTGCGGCACCTCCTGCATCGACCGAATAACGTGCGATATGGTGTGTAGAAGAACAAAGATAATCTGGCTCGAGTGCATACAAAATTACTTGTTGACTCATATCAGCCTTGTGGAGAATGGGTGTGAGATGTTGTTTGGGGTTGTCCATCTTCTTCAAGTCCGGAAGACTCGCAGCGCTAGCAAGATCAGATGATATGATGGAATACGGGCTGAATAAAAGGGGGGGAAAAAAAGAAATGGATAAACACCGATATTTGTTTTTCTTTCTTTTTTTTGGGGGGGGGGTACAAATCAATCGCTGCTTAAGGTCAAAAGCCACTTGAGTATTATGGCTAATTTGAATTGATTACTAGTTGAATGATGAAGAATATCATGAGAGGATTGAAAATGATGAATGCAATTAACAAAATTTAATTTTTTTTTTCTACTAAGAAAATGAACGGGAAAAAAAAAATTTGTTTATTTATGACAAACATTTGCAGATATTGAATTTGAAAGTGACCCTGTTGTAATCTGCACAGAATCAGCCTTGTAGTAATGTTTTCTACAGATTGGAAGCTCTTAGAAAGAAAATTTGGTCATGAAAATGCTGTTTTATGTTAAGCACACAGAGGAAGAAAGAAGTTCCTTGCCGTTGACAAGTTCTTGCTGTGAATGTCTTATAAGGATGAACCAAAGATAGGAGCTCAGTTGAGCACCTTAGATGAAAATAGTGATAGTAGAGAAAGTATAATAAAAATAAATACTCCCAGTTAATGCTGTGCGGATAAAACAATATCCGATAATTAAAGAAGTTAATAAAATGAAATTCATGAAGCCACTGAACGTGAAAATGGTGACCACCTTGTACTGTTTTTGTTGGTGGTCATCATTCATTATCATTCACTTTGAATGAATTGGATGATTCCATTGTTAACATTGGTTTCCTCTGATATCTTTCTAGTTATGTAATTCTTTCTAGAAAGAAACTGAGTACTTACAGGAGGGACCATATGAAGGTTGCCAACATCCCTAAGTAAGAGTATTTCTGTGGAACGAACTTGGTTCGAATTTGGCACACCCAGGTTATCGGTCCATACCGCTAACCACTGAGCCACTGTCATTCCCACCCCTACTGCTTTAGTTGAATACAGAGGCAGACAACAGGAATGAAACTTGTAATACTATCATACTTTTTTTTATCTATAGTATAATGAAAATTTATTTTAAAAAATGTTTTTTAAAATTCGTAGAGATTTTAGGATATTCTAACTAAAAACGACCCATGCCAAAAAGTGGGAATGTTTTTCATATATATGGTATTTTTTGTTTGTTTTTTTGATTTTTGATTTGGTTTGTTTATTTCCATGGTCGTGTGTTTTTTTTTTTTAAGAAAGTCTGAAAAAATAAAACAAAACCGTCTGAAGGGACGAAACACCTGAATGTTTCTTGACTCTCTCTCTCTCTCTCTCTCTCTCTCTCTCCCTTCCATGTTGTTTTCTTCTTTCTCTCTCCTTTCTCTCTCTTCACATAACTTGGTAAATAAAACTAGTTTCTGATAATCCACCTTGTACGAAATAGCAAGCATGAGAAAAAAAAAACAAACTGCAATGCAACCAACTGTGATGCAATAGGGGCACTGCATGCAGAAACAGAGAGAAAAAAAACATGGCCCAAATTTCTGCGTTCTCATTAAAAATAAAAAATGTCCCATGTTTGGATACATCATGAGATAGGTTAAAAAAAAAACCCAACTTTTTTAATCTTATCAAGACCAAAGCCTTTTTTTTTTTTTATAGTCTTTTATGTGGCCTTGTTTTAGTTTATAAAAAGACGATAACCCCTGTAATGGTGCCTTCAGGGGGAGTTTTTAATAAAAGCAAGGGTTGCATAATCACCAACTTACACCTCTCCTAGACTGTCATCACTTGAACCCAGTGGCAAGGTAACGTTCAGAACGACTGAGAGCAGTGCTGGGATAAGCGAAGAAAAATTGGTGCTATTTCAGAGTTTCCTTTCTTTTTGATTGAAATCGCTATACAATGCTGTTGTGAATACCTGGTGTTTTCAGCAAATGCACAAGAAGCATAATAATTATTTTTTATGCAGATTTTACGAGGCCATCACAGGCGGCTGAATTGGCGCTTTGGTCTTGAGACGTTTAAAAAAAAAAAAATTTTTTTTTTTTTTTTTTTCTTGGTGGTTCTATTTATACAGGAATACAAGTGAAATATGGCAGTTAAAAATAAACTATTAAAACTTATGGATATACTTATCAATTGAAAGTATTTGTGTACACTAAAAATTATGGAAAATTATCGTAGAACTTTAGTAAAAAATAAAATGATTGTTTAGAGTCAACAAATTCCAAATGTAAAAAAAAAAAAAAATGACAAGCCTGCATGACGTCTTCATTTTAGAAGGGAGATAATCTTGTACAACACACTTGATAATCATATCATTTGGATTCTTCTTACTACTATTCTTATCTTGAGTGTTATTTGCACAAGGACCGTGGTGCAGTGGATAGAGTACTTGGTGAAATCCAGTTGTAAAAGTTACATTCTTAAAGATTGAAGGTTCAATTCTCCGTGCGGGTGACCCAAAAATGCAATTGCAAATTACTGATGATTTCTTCTACTCAGCCATGGCTGATGGAACGAGAGCATGCTACTCCTGTGGATTAAATAAAGGATTCCGTTCAAAATTCTGTGCAGATTCCAGAGTTTAAAAGAAAGATTCTTGAGTTTGACAAGATACATCTGAAGAAGGTTGGAGGTTACATCAACCGAAACCTGTAAAACATTCAAGATGAGAACAGTAGTCTGAAGAATCCAAATGATCAATCCTCATCTCAAAAATTCAGAAACACTTGCTTGAATATGCATAACAGCATCACACCAATGTATACCCGTAAATACGAGTAAGAAATTTTTTTTTATTACTAAGATTCTAATTGATGATTTTCCATAATCAGGGTTCTACATTGCGAGTGATTTTTCAAAATGGTGACTAGAAATAATGAAACGCCTATCTTTTGGCGATTGTATTTCTTTCACTGACAATCTTCCAAAGCTCACTACTGAGTGAAAAATATCTTTTCAATTTTTTTTGTTTTTTAATAAAATGAACAAAGTTAAATTATTTAAACAATAAAAGTTTAATAGAACAATATACTTTTTTTTTTTAATAAAATGAACAAAGTTAAATAATAAAAGTTTAACAGAACAATATACTTTTTTTTAATAAAATGAACAAAGTTAAATAATAAAAGTTTAACAGAACAATATACTTTTTTTTTAATAAAATGAACAAAGTTAAATAATAAAAGTTTAACAGAACAATATACTTTTTTTTTTTAATAAAATGAACAAAGTTAAATAATAAAAGTTTAACAGAACAATATACTTTTTTTTTAAGGCTGTTTAAAAAAATATCTGAAGAATTTCGAATGTTTATACGTTCAAGTATCATCATAAAATTAGAATTACACTTATTTAAAAATATACAGAAAAATATTTATGATGTACATCCTCGTCACAGAACGACAGATGCAAGTTCATCACATGCTCTTGATTGATGCAGACCCTCTTGGACTGCTTGTTAAGAACGTAGTCACAACTTGGTATAAACAGAAACTACGGGTTTGTATTACTGTACACATAGATTCGAAAAAGTTGTCAAAAAACAAATATATAACAAATAAATGTTATCAAAGGCAAGATAAGTTACTTTTCTACCAAACTGGATACATTTTTTTTGTTTTTATTCAATGTAACATGTTTATTCAGCTCGAAAAACATGCTGTGTTTACCGATGTATTGGAAAATTCAAAATGGCGTCCGACACTCTCTTTAACATGGTAAGTTTGGGAAAAGGTATTATAAATAATAAACTAGACAAAATACTATTAAAAAAACACCGAATATATGTCAACTTATGTCACGGTAACATATATTGAGCGAATTTCTAACAGTATTTTGTCTAGTTTATTATTTATAATACCTTTTCCTCAACTTACCGTGTTAAAGAGAGAGTCGGGCGCCATTTTGAATTTTCCAATACATCGGTAAACACTGTATGTTTTTCGAGCTGAATAAACATGTTACATTGAATAAAAACACAAAAAATATATCCAGTTAGGTAGAAAAGTAACTTATCTTGCCTTTGATAACATTTATTTGTTATATATTTGTTTTTTGACAACTTTTTCGAATCTGTGTACAGTAATACAAACCTGAAACTACTTAGGTTATATATATGCAGGGTTCTACATTGCGAGTGATTTTTCAAAGTAGTGACTAGAAATAATGAAACGCTTATCTTTTGGCGATTGTATTTCTTTCACCGATGATCTCTCAAAGCTCACTAGTGATTGAAAAATATCTTTTCAATTTTTTTTCTATAAAACAAACAGTTAAATTATTTAAACAATAAAAGTGTAATAGAAAAATATACTCTTTTTTTTTCTTTTTTTTTTTTAGTGAAGGCTGTTTAAAAAAACGTTTGCAGAAATTAGAATGCTTATACGTTCAAGTATCAACATAAAATTTGTTGTATATTTAGAATTACATATTCACAAAATCGTGTTGGTTTGGTTAGTGATTTTTCTATTTGGCTAATAAATGAATATATTTAGTTGTCAACAGTCAGCTATACGTAAATTTGTCTATAGAGCCCTGATAATTTTTTTACATTAATATTTTCAACTGATGAGTTAGTTTATCCATGTTTTCCTGTTATTTTGAACAATATTTCACTTGTATCTCAATATAAACACCAAATTTAAAAAAAAAAAAAAATTTGTTTAACTCTGAAAATATATTCATATATAAAGTTAATTTCCAAGAATTTTGTCCCCACCCACCAAAAAAACAACCTTCTCTCGTTTGACGTAAGCATGATTTTTCTCTCGATTCCTTTTTATATTCTCTTTGGCACTTTCTTTTTTTTGTGTTTCTTGTTATTTGCTTGCTGTGTGGACCAGAAATTATGTTAGTGGAAGAGATTGAAAAACAAAAAGACAAGGGAGAGAGAAAAATACGATTCTCAATACCTCCAACCGAAAATAACATTCCGATAATCTTCCTTCTGTTTTATTTATATTTAGTTTCCTTTTTAATAACGTTTTCCTTTTCTTTTGTTCCTTGCTTTGAAATTGATCTCAGCTGAAGGAGGAAAAAAATAATTTTTTTCTTTTTGCACAACTCTGCACTTGTCATGGAATAAAAAAAATTCATGGGGAAGGGAATTTATCTGATGACTTTATATTTCTAAAGAATACCGTATAATTTTTTTTTTTTTTTTTTAAATACAAACTGGTAATATTTGATGTGGATATCAGCCTGCAGGGTCTATGCCAACTTCCTCCAAAGGAGGAAGTTTACAGGGAATATTCAAATTTATAAGCAGTCCCCAGCTGCAGGTATATCCCAATCATAGAAAGATGACATATAGCACCTAGCATTCGCAAATGGTCACCCATCTGGTATTGATCAGGCTCCATGTTGCTTAATTTTGGTATTCTAATGAGAACTAATGTGTCGATGCGATTATGCTTGGTGTTCTCCGTTGATCATGCTGAGAGGAACTTAAACTATCTTCTTGCCGAATGAATGTTTTGCCCATTATTCAAAAGAATTCTGTGATTCATACAATTGTCAGTGTGAAGCTGATAACATAGGAAAGACTACCCAAAGGCTAGAAATAAAAATATCCCAACACCTTCCTTGTGCTATTTGCATGCACAAGGTTTTGAGGACATGTGGATTTTACAAATACATAAATCTACCATGGTAACTACTTGCTTCGTATAAAACCCGTTCCAACAAATGAGTTATTCTGTTTTATTGTCTCTTTTACATAGTGCTAGCTCGAATCTTCATCTCGGTACTTTTGAGGTGATTGTCATTAACATTATCGACTAAGTTGATATACACAACATTAGTTGTAATATGTTTTGTAGATTTTTCGTGACTTCAATCCATCAATTAAGGGACTTATCCCATATATTTTTTTTATATAGTACCTTATCCCCACTAATATCATCAATTTACAAAGTTCTACTTCTGTCCTCATTCAATGTCTTAGTTTTTATGTTATCATTCCTGATGGTCCTCGGCTGAAGAGAACCATCAAATAGAAAAAGCCATTAGGCAATTTTTATTTTTAATAAAATTCCCTCCCGCACATTTTTTTTTAATTTCCACGTCATAAATGTTTCCCTATTTTGGCGAGATTATTTTTTTATAGTATTTAAAATGTTTTTTTTGTTTGTTGTGTTTTGAAATCCTTAAAACTGATGACTAAAAAAAAAATATGGTTGTTAGGAATGTAGGTATACTATTTCCTCTAGACACCATGAATGTTTTATCACGTGACATATGTGCAATTTTTGTTCATTCAATGCAAGGAACATTTTATTTTTTATTTTTATTTTTTTTAGAAGCACTTTTGATCTATTAATAGCTTTGATAGATTTGACATTTTACGTTAATATTTAAATTAATTTTGGCCAAGTATAACTTCAGAATTGTCTCCTTTGCTGACCTCTGAAAAGCACATGTTTAGCCTGACCCTGCATCTGACGTCATTCAAATGTGTCGTATTTATATATATATATATATATATATATATATATATATATATATATATATATATATTTTTATGAGGATTGATAATTTACATTATTCAGACCACTATTCCTATCTTGGTATTTTTACAACATTTTGGCCAGTGGAACCTCTGCCTGGCCTCCATGGACACATAGCGCAACAGACGTGTTAAATGACAGTTAGTTCTGAATGACAACAGTCTTCTGGAAATTGAAAGCTAAATCCTCACCACAGGTTATAATTAAGAAAAGCATTTAAAAAAATAAAATAAACTTTGATTATCAAACATTTCTACCATGTCATGGTTGACAGGACGAAAACGATCTCTCCTAAAGAGTTCAGGTTGAAATTTTGTATATCTGTAACCATATACATATGAGTATACATATGAGCAGGTGGGAAGTTAGCAGCAGCAGCAGCAAAGGATGGCCAGCTGCGAAGAGATCAGCAGCAGCAGCCAAAAAAGGCATATGCAAATTAGGATGTGTGTGTGGTAAGAGAAAGGGAAAAAAATGCAGGACGTGCTCAAGAGAGGAGAAAAGTCGTTGTCAAAGGAAATGGATGTGTAAATATCCAAAGTGGGTCGGCTGTGACTGGTGTGGGATCTGAGAGGAAAAGTGTATACCGGGCGAGATGGACGATGGTGAGAGACTTTTGAGTCGTATCGAAAAAGGAGAGTAACATGTAATGAAGACTTTTGTTAAAAAAGAAAAATGCCGACTCGGATTTTATTTTTGTTTGTAACATCAATGTTACATATTGCTTGCAGAGTTCGAAAAGATGAAGATCGGAGATTCCATTGGTGGAAACACAAGAATAACATACAAGCTGAGAATAGTAGTTTGAATAATGTTAATTTTTTTAAAATATTTTTGGAGACAAAATTAAATTTAAAATCTGTTTCGTTTTTTCGTTTCTGAAAACATGCTGTCAGATATCGTGTTGTGTTAAACATTTCCCTTCCGTATGCCAGCAGAACTGGAGTGCCGAATTTATATTTGGTCCTTTAATTTTTCACTTTTCTAATATTTAATATTCTCTCTATCTCTCTTTCTCTCCCTCCCTCTTACTTCTCCCCTTTTTCTTCTTTCCCTGTTTCCAAAAGTGACAATTCTTTGTTGCCCATTTGCAGAAGGGGGGAGAAGAGGCAGTGAAGCCATTACTTTTCTATGATAGAATCATTGGACATTCATTCTTTTCTCTCCCAGCCCTTAACCCCAGTGGTCCCTTTATAATATAAATCTTCATTTGATTAATGACAGCTAATGTATTGCATATGTTGATGCCGTCACAATAATCTCCAGCGCATAGTTGGCATTTGATGTTACAGTGTGACACGGTTCTTTTCACGTGTGACATTCATATGACGCAAACAGTTACACGTTAAAAAGTTTCCCATGTACAATGTTTGATTATTTCTTTTTCAAACTTCTACAGTTTTTATCGGCGTTAACTGCTGCATGTGAAATCAAATACAATATTTGATTCTGTTCGATCGTTTTTTTTTTTTTTTTTTTTTTTGTTATTTTTTTTTATAGACATCTGCACTTTTATATTGTATGCCTGACATTTTTTTTTTCTTTGTAATGAAACAGTATAGGACCCAAGAATGGTCAACTAATTCCGTGGTTTGCACCGTGGTGAAAATTAACAATCACATAAACACTTTAGAGAAATTAACAAGACCCCAAGAAAACTAAAATACTGCTTCTAATAGATATGCAAGAAGATCGGCCATTTTTAATGTTTCGGCTCTACAAAAAAGTGTTAACTTTTTCTTTTTTGCCAATGCCATCTTCAGCATAATAGGTTGTATTAGTTTTGTAAATCGGCTTCACATGTAAAAATATTAAGGAAATTATTAAACAATTATGTGTGTTTCTCACATATTTACACATTGAATTGTAAATAATTGGAATCACTATTAATCAAATATTTTTTGAAAACAAAACGGGAAACTGAAATAAAGTTTGCAAACTTTGAATTATTTTTAAGAGTTTCACCCAAACGACACCGGATAAATACAATTTGTTGTATATAATCCTTTATGATAGGTTAAGGCTATTTTGTAGAATTTCATGCTGATCATTTTTTGTATTTCATATGAAAAAGCGTTTTTGTGGTTGTTAATTTCCATAAGGAGTTCTACAGAAATAGTTGATTTGTCTTTCTTTTTTTTTTTTCAATTGTCCAAACTTTGTTGTGGAGTAAAATGATTTTATTTTTTCATTAAAATAAAAAAAAAATATTTTCAAAAATATTTTAATTTTATTTAAAAGTATGTTTAAAAAAAAACAAAAAAATCAATGAGCCATGTCTGCTCTTGAATGTTTAAAAAAAAAAAAAAGATAACATTCCACCTTTTAGATTGAATCTTCATAGTTTCTTTCTGTGATTCTGAAATTCTTTGTAGAGTTTGTGTAAAATTAACATTGGACATTCTCTCCATTCTTCTCCCCACAAACCCATCCCCACTCCATTTGCCCTTTTTTCATGTTTTTGTTTGTTTGTTCGTTTTCCTTTACCAAGTCGTGTGTCCGTCCGTACAATATGCCACAAAAATCCGCACCTTTTAAATCCTGACAGTGCCACCTGATTTTAGTGTTGGTTCATTTAGAGTGTCACTTGTGGGCAGTACATTTTCCTTCTCATCTCTCTATAATTAACCATTATTAATCATCTAATTATAAAATAATTCATCTAATTATAAAATAATATTGGTAAAAAGTTTTTTTATTGGTTCTAGATTGATTGATCTGCAAAAACAATTCATCTACAGACTTTTGTTGTTTTAGTTAGAATTTTTTTCTTAATTTATAAAAAAATATGTACCCCCTTCCCCACAAAAATGGAGAAAAAAACACAGTAAAAAAAAAAAAATTGTTTAAAAATTTTGGAGATGAGGATTCTATTCTCGTCTTGGATATCATTTTCACGTTTCAGCCAACGTAACTTCCAATTCTCTTGAGTTTTTTTTTGTTTTTTTTAATCTAGCTAACTTGATTTCAAACAGAAACCTACATGAAATTTCAGACTGACTAATGATACTAAGAATAAAAATTAGAAATTACTTAACACTTCTATCCTGTAATGCTTGATGGAACAATGATAATCTTCCCCGTGGATTAAATAAAAAGGTTCAGCTTGAATTTCTGTGGAGATAACGGTTCAATATAAAAATTCCAGAACTTGAAAAGATGCATCTGAAGAAAGTTGGAGCTTACATTTGCCGAAGTGTTGTGAAAATAACAACCAAGATGAGAATAGGAATCCGAATAATATGTTAAAAAAAACTGTGTTTATATTTTGTTTGTAGCTTTTTTTTTTTTTTTTTGCTTTTTTTTGTCATTGTTGGATTCAATGATAATCGTTGCTCATTAACTTTTAAAGCAGTTTTGTTAAAATATTTTTAAACATCAAAAAAAAAAAGTTCTGAAAATATAAGTTTCATTGCTTGAGTGGATGAATTGTTGTAGATAAATTCACTGGACGCCATCTTCTTTTTTTTATTGATTGTAACACAAATTTGAATTGACCTTTCCTTGTTTTATTGTCCCGTGCTGTCAATTACCCAAGTACATGATAATCTCTTTTGCTCTCTCCCTATAAGAATGAATACATTTGTTGTCAGTGTGCATATAAACGGGGGAGGGAGGAGGTTATCTCACTTAAAAATCATTTGGCTGCATAACTGAACTTTTATGTATCTCTTTACAATGAAGAACTTCAAATTTTTGTCTTGTGTACTTCAATAATTATATTTGTGGTGCATTTCGATGACTA
Source organism: Euprymna scolopes (assembly GCF_053919585.1). Taxonomy (NCBI): domain Eukaryota; kingdom Metazoa; phylum Mollusca; class Cephalopoda; order Sepiida; family Sepiolidae; genus Euprymna; species Euprymna scolopes. The sequence continues at coordinate 1,448,685 of NC_136518.1, read as the reverse complement.
AGTAAAAAAAAATATTTTTATTTTAAATTTTATTTACATGTGACCCCTCCCCCCAACCAATCAACAAAATTTTGTTTTAAATGCATGGAAGCATTAATAAAATTCATAACCCCTTCTGCAAATCTCACCTTATTTTGTACAAATAAACTTTAGTCTTTTTTCTGACACGTCCACCAAGTTTCAGTAATGAATATGACTGGAGATCGTTTGAATTTCGTCCATGAAACTTAAATAGGGTGAGTGTTGCTTCAGTACGGTAATGAATGCTCCCCCCCCCCTCCTTTTTTTTTTTTCTGAGTGTGAGGAGTTGCTCATTTTGGTAAAAACACTTGCCACACATTTTTCATCTGTCCACATCTTCCTCTGCCCGAGGCTCCCAAAACTTTTCAACAGTCGCTAGGTAGTGCTCAGTATTGGCCATCACAAAGGTACATGTTTGAAGCATATCATTGAATGTCAGTATAACAAACACTGTTAGCCATTTGTAAAGAAAATTGTAATCTGAAAATTACTTGCCTAAAAAAAAAAACTCCCACATAGTGCCTGTGCATGTTGTCGGGTTCAACAGCAGAATCATTAAAAAAAAAACAACAAAATGGCGACATTCAGTTGATTTTGTCTTCAATGATTGTGCAAACTAATGCAAATTTTCATTGATCATATGCAAATGGGGTACTGCTGGTTTGAATATAAAACTTGCTCTTCATAGATTAAACCCATTCAGATTTTTTGACTGCAGTGTGTCGAATTTAACCCCAAACAATTTATTAGTTGAAGTTACAGAATTATTAACAATTAATAATTTAACCACGGCATTCATGACTGAAACCTGTTGGATAAGTCGTATATACCAAATGTTATTGTTGGATTGTCAAAAAGATGGTGAATTTTATTAACAATTCCATGCGTGGCATTTTTTTTTTTTTTTTTTTTTTGTTGGTGTCACATTCAATTGCATAATCACATGACAAAGGTTGCCATTTTGTTTAAACTCTGGCAACACTACACACTTTCCGGTTTAACATTTTGTTTTGTTTTTGTGATCTATATACTTTTAATGACTTGTGTATCTAAATGTCAAATTATTGTGAATAGTTTGTGTAATCATAGATATATCTGCCCACAAACACATTGAAACTCATAATGTTATGTCATTCTAACTAAGAGTGCGTGACTGAGTATACAAGCCAAAAATTGGTTCTTTTTTGCTTTTATTTTCTCTAAATTTCTCATAATTTAAAGTTAATCACAATTTTGTTTCTAAAAAAAAAAATTTTTTTCAACTTCTATCAAAATTAAAACTATTTTATGGCAATCTGATAAACTATTTTAATTTTTTTTTTTTCTGCAAATTCTTTCTCTTTGAATATCTAAATTGACTTTCATTTATTAGTCCCAAATTTGTTACAAGGAAAAAAAAAGCAACAAAAAACATCTTACACATTTTCAATCAGAATTGGTCTCTTTCATTTTTTTTTTCCTTAGATTTTTATTTTTTCGTTTTTCTTTTCCTAAACAAATTTTTCTTGTATGAATTATTTTTTATAAATATAATTGTTGCATAAATGTTTTAGAATTTTTTAAACCACGATTGATGATTTGCATTATTCAGATAACTATCTTGGTTGTGATTTTCACATTTGAGTTGATTTTTAACCTCAGTTTCTTCAGGTGCATTTTTCTTTTCTTTTTTTTTTTTTTTTTTCAAACTTAGGAACCTTCCAGTCAAATTCAAGCATATGTACAGATTTTCGAAGCTGAACTGCTCAAGAAGATAATTCTATGATACAAGTAGTAGCGTTGTGCATGAAAATGGAATGAAATTCGTGTGCAAGTTGTCCTCATGGTTAAGTGTTGATTCAATCCTTACAACAGCAATAATAATTAAGAATGATAAAAATGAATGCTTCAATCTGGTTTCAGCTGATAGAATAAGAACAATCTACCTTTTTATGAGTTCAATAAATGGTTCAGTTTCAAATTTTTGCTAGAAGGTTTCCAAGTTTTAAACGATGCACTTGAAGATGATCAGAAGTTACGCTGAACGAAACGTGAAAATATCGTGAAGACGAGGATAGTTGTTGGAATAATCAAAATATGAAAGATGTGTCAATTCTGTGCATGTGTCTTTGTTTTTTTCACTAGATGAGCCCATATTGAATGACATTAAAAATAAACCCATGTTTTAATTAAAGGAAAAAGTTTTTTTAATAACATTAAACAATAAGTTATAAATAGTTTAATAATACACATGAAAGGCTGAAAAAAATGGCCGATAGACAAATCAACGAAAATGCTAAGGGAGATAACTCTGTTTACTGCTACTTGTGAAACTTGTGTAAGTACATTATAATAGTCAATGGCCTTTTGGTCAAGATCAAAGTGTAGTATCTGTTCCTCAGATGCTGCAGTGCTGCACTTCCATTTCTTGTTCTCTTTCGGTGGAGGAGAAATCCTTCACGACTGAGACAATTTTTATTTTTGTACCTTTTCTCCAAGTTAAAAAAAGGACCCTGGTGTCTAACTCTGTCCCGTGGGGAGGCATAGTAGGTACATTATAATAGTCAAATTCGAAATTTTTCATATTGAATTTCAAGGCAAACCAATGGCATCTATTTAATTGTCATGTTACAGTAATGAGTGTCTCCAAAAATTATGAAAAACGATAAAGTAGAAAAATTAATGAAAACATTTTTTCAAAAAAAAAAAAATAAAAAAAAAAAGCGAAAATAAAATGTTTGTTTATACCCCCCCCCCTCCAGGAGAATTCCAAAGGGAGGTAAATACGTGTAACTATTTCCAATTTTTTTTTGTGTATTAACAATCATAAGTGTGAGTTACGCCCCTTGTTTTTAGCTTACAAGAGTTACTTCTCTTGTTATTATGTCATGTGTCTCCCCAAAGAAATATGTTGAATGATTTTTTTTTATAACAACCGAAAACTTGTTTTTTCTAATAATGCGACAATATTTAAATTCTTCTGACATGACAATTAAGTAGATATTGTTGCTTTCAGTTAAAATTGACACAAAAAGTCAGATACCTTTTCTCTTTTTTCTTCTTAATCGATTTTTTGTTTTCCAAATGTTGCTATTATAGTGTAGTTGTACTGAAAATTTTACACTTAAAAAGAAAAAAAAAATTTTTTATGTAGATTACGACAACTTTGAATTACAAGGAATTTCTATCTTTAACAACAAAAAAATAATATCGACTCTAGTTATAGTATTTCTCATAATTTGTTCATTTATTCAAGAGGCAATTTCCCTCCATTTCTTATGTACTATTAAACTCGATATAACTTTTTCTCATTATTGTTCAAAATAATTTTTTAAGTTTGAAAAAAATTCATGGGAAATAATGCAGAAAACTTATAACGTTTAAATAATTTTGGGCAAGTATCTATGGATTCTGCCATGTTCTTGTTTTCCTCTAAAAATATTCAATTTAAGATTATTTTATGAAATATATGCATCTATATATACGTGATGTGTGCTTTAAGTTACGTCAAACATAGATTTAATAAATACATTAAAATCAACCTTAAATTAACAGGAAATAAAATTCTCTTTCTGTCCGCGATTGTTACGTTTGAATGTAGATCGCCTCTAATACTCTGAAGTGATCAGGTGGCATCTGCTGATAAACAGATTCCACACTAAACTTGCAAGAGATAACCATTCTCTACATCCACATCTGCAATATGAGAACATCTTTGAAATATGTTTATGGATTTTGAGATGAGGATTGATTATTCTTATTTGGATTCTCGGACTGCTGTTCTCATCTTGAGTGATTTTCACACTGTTTCAGTCAATGTAGCCTCGGTCCTTTATAGATTGCGAATTACTTAGGACTTCTGCCCAATCATGGCTAACAATTGAAGGCATTAATTAAAGGGTTCTGCCTGAAATTCTGTGCTGATTGCTGAGTCGACAAAGATTTCCGAGTTCGACAAGATACACCTAATGATTATCAGAGGCTACATCAATCGAAACGTTGTGAAAATTAAACTCAAGATGAAAACAGTAGTTGGAAGAATCCAAATAGCAATAACCTGGAATTGGCCTCCAGGTTTAATATGGATTCTTTTTCTGTTTTGAGCTGGTCTCCCTGAACTTATCACTTTAAAGTATTGGAGACGATATACATTAAGACCACCGGAATGAAAGTCTTTTCATATTATTTACTGCAAATTTAATATTTAATTTTTTTATTTTTATATGTATAATTATCCATTACATACTTTTTAGCTCTGTTGGGCAGAAAGAAATCCTTGCTTGAGTCTTTAATTAGGGCTTAATATTTATAATATTATAGCGATTGCGTTGGTGCCAAACTGTAACTGCTTTGCTGTTCATCAGCAATATGGAGAGAGGGATATGCTACGTGGATAATGGCCTGTCCTCCATATCGCACTGCTTAGGTTAGCATCCAAAGGATGCAGCATCCCCCATGGTTGACCTTGATCGATGGATGCCTATTAATTTCAGATCAACATGGTACATTAGATTTCAAGCCAGGAGAAGGAGTTACCTAGGCTAAAATATTGTTGGGTTTGTTTTAGTTTAAGATTTTTATAAACCACCATTGTTGTCGACTATCTTTTAATCTGTGGAGCTCTCATGCGGGTTTGATGTGTGTATGGATTTCGAAAGCATTTTTTGTTTTTATTTTATTTATTTATTTATTTATTTTTTTTACTTATCTAAAATTCTTAAATTTCATTTTTATAAAATTTGAATTAACAAAAACAAACAAACGGGAATTACTGCAGATTATGTTAGTTATAATAGATAACATATATCCATTTTTTAATTAATTCATAATGAAATTAAATTTTTTTTTTAATCAATCTTGTGTAAGCAAATGAGCAATTTTTGCTTGTATTTACATCTGAAACTCAAATCAATATTCATTGCAACAGAATAAAAATGATAAAATATTTTTCTTTTTTCTTTCTGTCTCCTTTTGCAGATTGATTTTGCGAGTCGAGATTGTCAAACGGCTTTCTTTGAGAAAATGGAGCGGACGGGTCAACTTCAACCTGGAGAACGACCTGATGAACGAGGAGGGCGCCTCTACCGGCACAATAGGGGAGCCAATTTCGAACAATATTACGATTCTCCTGCGACCCCGTCTGCTTACAAAGAAGACAGTGCCAGGTAACCATATTTTTATTATTTTTGCATGGCAGGTGTGCATGTCCCCTTCCCCACACACTAGTGCTGCCGGATCAGGCTGGCTGAAGATACTGGCTTCCTACCCTAAAATGCACCAAACATTGATGTTATTGATTGATTTTCTCCCTTTTCAATCATGTTCTACAAAGTTAAAAACAAAAACAACACTCTTCCTCTACAAAACCACCAAACCAAACATATTGAATAAATATTTGAAGATATAACGAAGTTGAAGCATAAATATTTTTACAAAAAAATGACCTGATTCAGCATTAAATAATCCCAAAAGGGTTTCTATGCCATAAAATAAAACAACCAAACCCTTACCATGCAAATGAGATCTCTTCTAGTCTTTTTTAATCAGGATGCCATTTTCTTTTTTGCTTTTTTTCAGATACGAGACTGGCACCGTTACTCCAGTTACGACACCTGCACGGGTTGGACTGACGCCGCCTCAATTCAGTACTACAAAACGCAGTCGGGCAGCCAACTTTCAAGCCTCTTCAACCAGGCAAGGATCCTCTTATAGAGGAAGACATTTTTCTGAAAATTCTTACACTGAAGAATTCTCTGCAACCCAGAGGCAAAGGTGAATAGAAACCGATTCGGGTGGGGAGAGAGAGTGAGGACCATCACGGGTCTTTTCCATTAGACAATTCTCTCTTCATCTTTTTGTTTCGTTTACAAAAAGACGATAATTGGCTTGGCTTCAATTCCAATTAATTTACAAGTTACCAATCATGCGTTGGCGCCAACGTTGTTTTCCTGGGATGTGTTCATTTTTAACCAAAGGACCAGATTTGTGAAATTGGTTTCTAATCTGCAAGCAGCAGTTTTGCGGCACTACAGCCGTTTTCGTTGTCCTGAAATGGAATACTCTTGAAGATGCTGTTCAAAGCACCGTTTTCTGCCTTCAACAGAATACAAAACTGACTTTGAAATCTAGTGGGAATGGTCTCTTCTCTTTTCTACAGACTCTTTCTCACAGAAAATCTCTCTCTATCCTATCGTTATTTTCATCATAGGTGCTCGGCTGAGCTCTAATCTATGGACTCAAATCCCCTCCATCATCTCTAAAAGATTCACAGTAAAAGCACACCATTACTAGGAGTATAATTTTCTTTTGGAGTCCATTTATTTCTCTGCTTGCTTTTTGTGTATCCTGTATTGGGTTGTCCCATCAGCAGGGGCCACAAATTTTCTGATTGCAACTCAGTGTAAAGGGGTACAAAAAAAAAAAAATCTTAAAAAGTATAACCACCTGTAGTCAGTGTATATCAACCCATGATGTTTTAGAATATGATCCTGGTGGCTGAGCAGTCCATGGACTAGTTGCATAAAAGGTCACGTGACTTTCCAGGCTCCATTTTAGCCCTTACTTTAAGTAGACTGGTAGTTGGAGACGCCCATTCTGATGAATCAACTGATCATGTTGGGCCTTAGTATCTATGAGTTTATTCCCAACCGTAATTTTTTTTTTTTTTTTTTTTTTTTTTTTATACTTATGTTCACCCTAAACAAGACATATCAGCACTTGGATGTAAAGGGCTACTATTTGGGACCATGCCTAAGAAAGATTAACAAGATGTTGGTTTACATTACATTCAAACTTTTGTATATCACTACAGTTAGGGAAGCAGGTAGCAGGAAGGGAAGAATTCCAAAGTCCAGCTGTTCGAGGAAAGAAGTTATTAGAATAGAAAGCTTTCTAGTATTTAAGGACCTCAACACTGAAGGGGTGTGATTTTTCTTCTAAGCGAATTTGGCAGGCATGTGTATATCCATGGGCAAAAGTGTAATGAGTTCATCAGAGCGCATTCCATTAAAATATTTGTAAAACAGACACAGAGATGCAATATTGTTGCGATGGGACAGGGGTTGGAGCTTAGTTGACAAAGTGGGATATATTAGATTGGAGACTCTTTTTTGGACTTTATCTAAGAAGGAGAGACTAGCGGTAGATGCAGCAGCTCAATTGTGACAACCATACTCCATGCATGGGCGAAGGGTGGCCTTGTAGAGGTACGGAATATTCTCAGGTGTAAGTAATCTTCTATCACGAAAAAAAGGGATTACTTAACACTATTCTAACTTTTCCAGAAATCACGAGTTCCTATCTTCTGCGATTCTATGCGTTCTTAATTATTTTAGCACTCAATCTAATTCTTAAAAAAAAAATCAAAACCTTTTTATTTTATTTTCAAATAGATGGTAAAAGACGATAAATATTTACTAATGCCGAAGAGGAATGTTTTCAAAGAATATAACATTATTAACTTACACGTAAAATTGCATTTGACAACATTATTTGACATTAAATAATCCAGAGGTGGTTGATATACCATAAACCAAACCTTTATTTGGTTGTATTCTGTCACTTGAAATAAGAATGGCCGACATTTGGAGATCCTGCCATGTGAATGTTGTGTTGATCTGTCGCAAGTCTAAAAATAACAGTGCATTATCATACACACATACGCTTTACGTGTTCGATGTTTATTATAATGTTGAATATTTGTTTCTATGGCCTTTGACCCGGAAACCAAGCATTTCTGAATAAATCTTTATAGAAATACCCATCCCAGGATGGGTAACATTAAATTCCTGAACAAAACGGTTTTGCACCACTTTTAAAATCAAAATATGATAATATTAAACCTTGTATCTAGAATCCTTATTCGAATTTTTATTAAAATTCATTATATGATTTTTATTCTAGAAAATGTTTACTATTGAAGGCTTATACTCAGCCTTAAGAAGAAATTGACATTTCGGATATTTTTTTGTGTCTGATTCTGCAAATGTTTTTTAATCTCGTGAGTCTTATCCTGCATGTGACACGTTTCAAAATTAAAATTGGTGCATTTATTGGGAATGTCTATTAAAACCATTTCAAAAGCATATAAGTATACCCTCAGCCTCTTCGTGTTGAGCTTAATTTGGGTATGATGAGATTTGTGAGTCGAAAATGTTTGCAGAAATGGGAGTTAATGTTTACACTCAAACAGAACATTAGATCATTGGTTCGCCAATTCGAAAGAATGGATCAGAAAACCAAGAATTGTTTTATCTAACAGGTATGAAAAATGCTTCTGAAATATATATATATATATATATATATATATATATATATATTTCCGTAGAAATATGATTGTTTTTTCAATTATATTTCACCTATTTTTTTATATATACTAATCTTTAATTTATGAAGCTCAATGTAATTACAGAGCATATAACAAACAAATGACAAAGGTCTATATTCTAAATTTCATGATGTTGACCATCTTACAATTTATTTCTTTAATTACCTTGACATTTACAATTCTTGACAGCAACTGTTTTGTAGCACAAAATCATTGATTTAATTAAATCAATTAATGAATCTGTTTTGCCCTTTACTCATCAGAAGAAATAGCAACTATCAATCCCCTAAAAGGAAATACATTTGGGTATGATTACAAAATCTGAAAATTGGAAGAGAAGTTGCAATTTTTATTTTATCTTTTATTACGTCATTTCTGTAATTACAAGAATTGTAAATGTCAACATAATTAAAGGAATAAATTTTAAGATGATCACCATGAAATTTGGATTATAGACTTTTTTCATTTGTTTATATATATATAATTATCCACTGACACGTGTTTCGTCGTCTACTACTCATCAGAGTGGCTGAGGAGTCGTAGACAACGAAACACATTTCAGTGGATAATTATATTTTAAAAACAATATATATGCCGCTCCCCATATGGGGGGAGCAAATTGGTTAAAGGGGGAATTATTCCCAACTTGCATTTAGGTAAAAATGCACTTTCATGAAATAATTCATAGTTCATTCAAAACATTTCGCAAAAACAAATAATATATATATATATATATATATATATATATATATATATATATATATATATAGTTTTTATTACTTTTTTTTTTTTTTATCTGCTTGGTTTCACATGTTTGGATTACCGAGTTGTGTTAACGATCTAATAATTTAATCAGACTTCACAGAAAAAATATATGTGGTCCAAATTTTGTAATGATCAGTTAATTAGTTTAGGAATGAATCGTGCACATAGAGATATATAAACATATAAACGTACTTGACTTTATATGAATAGAGATAACATGACCATTATACAACACTGATTTATTAATACGTTTTGTTTTTGACTTATTGCGAATATCTGTTGTTTACTTTCAGCTAACCATTTTCTTTTTTTCTTTCTCTCCTCAGACATATTGATGAATACAGTCAAGGAAGTGCTCCTCCTTATGCCGAGGAAGATTCTTATGAGCAGGAACTAAGAGAATACGGCTACAGTCAGCGCGAGCGCCGTGAGAGAGGCAACGTCACACCGCCAAGACGATACCATAGTCCGTATCGGGAAGACAGGCATTCAAATGCAGACAAAGAGTCGACGCGGGGCAGTCGTTATGAGGAAGTTTTTACCAAAGACAGATATGATTACTATAGTAGCGACAGTCAGGTCAGTGACAATGAGCAGGACGACAACTGGGTGGATCATCACACGCTGGACCTCACGGATCGTCACACCACCCCAGCAAAAATAAAATACTCCAGTCGGAGCGAGACTCGCTTAAAGCAATCGTCTCGAGACCATAGCCCTACCATAGAGTTTTCCTACAGACACTCACCGGTGCGGCGGAGAAGCAAGAGTAGAAGTAAAAGCGGAAGTCGGACAGAAAGTCCGAGTCGCAGCAGAAGCCGAACGCCTCTCAGGGAGAGGCGGAAAGATTCGGTGTTCCGACCACGCTCCCCACACACACCACAAACCCCTCCTACACCAACAGAAGAAGAACCCCCAATATATTCTAAAATCCGACCAATCAGTCCTGCATCTCGCTTCGATGAATACGATCGATCGGGAGAGTTGAAGAAAATTTGCAGAACAGATGACAAAATTGAAGGCTTGAGGTCGTCGGATCACGAAAAGGTTTACAGTATGAAATGTCTGGGTACTCCAGCTATGTCTTTCATGAAAGGAGAAACAGCAATTTCCCGTAAGAAAAGTCGGGAGTTTGATGACGGCAAGCACGATGTAGTACTGGCAGGACGTTTGCACAAGTCGCAGGTTCCAGCTAGCAATCGACTGCTGGAATCTGCTCTCCAAGACCGACATCAGATCCTGTTAAAGAAAGGAGATGAACTCCACCACGATAAAAACCGCTTAAACAGACGCAAGCTTTTAGACAAGCCGCTTGGTACGTCAAGTCATTCCAGTGGTCATGATGATTCGGATCCCGGTTCCTTTGCCGAGACTGATCTTGGCCATTTGCATCGGGAGAAGCGGCTTCTTCTTGAGAAATTAAAACAACTCGAAGACACCGGAAGTGATAATGAATCTTTATCCACTCACGAGGATCTACGAGAAGATGGACACGGACGATTTCTGCCCAGGAAAGTCCGGACAGAAGATCCTCTCTGCAGCAGTATACGGCACAGTTTGAGCGAACTCCATGGAAATGAAAAGCGAAAATTGGAACCCTCGCAGAGTTTCCGAAAACAGATGGAAGCTCGGCGCCTGTTAGAACAGACTCAAGGAGAATCAAGTTTGTTATCGAAACCGAAGAAGAGCGTAGAAAAAGTTGTAATGCTTGATGGCATGGACAGCGAGGGAGGGGAGGATGATATTGCTATAACATCTCCGAAAGCTATCCCCACTGCATTTAAACCAAAACGGAAGAAGAAACTCGATGATGACCCTACGTCTGGTGTCCGTGGTGGCAGGTTCTACCGCATGAAGAAAAGTGGAATGATCAGTAGTGACGAGGAGAAAGATCATCCGAAACCTCTTGAGGTTGAAGAACCAATCATGCATCGTACGAGCCGAGAGAGCAAAGACGAACTGTCGGCTGTTATAAGTCGGTTTAAGGAGCAGTCAAGACATTCAGAATTAAGTCGGGAGATTTCTGAGTCTGGGTCTCACAAGGAATCGAGGGAGTATAAAATGGTCCATATGACCTCGAAGGAGGGAATGGAGACGGGTACAAAGATTATCAAAAAGGAACTCTCATCTGAGGACATTGTTCACGATCCTCGACATGAAACGAAAAAAGAGGAGCCACTTTCTTTACCATTACCGCGTTTTGCATTGAAGCACAATGCATCACCCGTCGCGTCTCCACTTCCATGTCCTTCGCCACCTCTATTGCCTGTCGGGCCTAAGGCTCGTTCTCCCTGTTTCTCCCCACAATGCAGTAGCAAATCCCAGTCGCCAGCAATGTCACCTGCTGGTTCCGTATCGGACGTGTCGCACGATACAGCTAATTCTAACCTCCTCGAATCTGGACTTAACAGGTTACACGAACAAAAGGATGAAGATCAGCTGAGCAAGGACTTAGCTGCCAGTTCAAGTGGAATCAAGCCTCTCTTACCGAACCCCGACGACGGTGACGATAACTTATCGGACAGTCTGAGCGAACTTAGCTGTTCATCTCTAGATGAGAAAATCCGACAGTTGGATAAAAAGCTCAACATGACTCCTGTTCCACGGCCTGTCGATACGTCTACACCAGGCTTGTATGGGAAGTTCAAAATAAAAAAGAAAGAAACGCCTCTGCCTGGCGGAAGCATGCTGACCTCAAATCTGCGGAGTGAGCCATCTGATATTGTCAAATCGTTGCTTTCCCGGTCAAGTATATTCGATCAAGATTCAAAACGGTTAGAACAGATCAACGAGAAGTACAAACCGAAGGAGATTAACATAAATATCGAAGACTCCCCGCCTAAGATGAATATTCGTACGAAAGCAGCTGCAAAGGAAATGCCCCCGACGATAGCCCAGAATATCAGCCCCCTCATGCCATTTGGTCCGTTTGGTTCCGCTTGTAACATTACGTCCCCGTTTCAGCCTTTTACCCCCAATCTGTACCAGCAGCAACCACAACAGCAGCACCCTGTGATAAGCTTGTCGACTGCCCCTTCTATTCCGCAGTTTTGGGGGACCTCAACGCCGACCATGAGCTCCCCTACGAAACCTCTCATAGATGTGGCAGCACCCGGTTCGGTGTTAAAGAAAACTCCGCCCAGCCCTGCCGCAACAGAAATATCTGTGAAAACTGAAGAGCTACCCCAGACGGTACCTTCTCCGTCATCGTCAGCTCTTCCAGACATCAGTTTGACACCCGTACGGCAGCCGGCGGATACTTCACTTATCTGCGCGCATGCTTCCGTGGTTAGTCCCTGTCAGGAGCAAGCGGAACCTTCCACAAAGAAGGAACTTGCCCCTTTATTAATTGGCAAGAATGAAGTTGCTGGTTGGATGTCTCCGAAGAAAGATCTCAAAGTAGATGAAATAACAATCAAGAACGAAGTTGATCCAAAAGAGAAGAGTGAACTTCTCCTCCCTGGTCCACTATCTATGCCGTCCACATCATCTGGTTCCTGCCTGGGAAAGAGGAAATCTTGCGATGATTTAGATTCCCCCAGGAACAAGATAATGAAAACTGAATCCAAGTCTTTTTCTCTTGTGATGAAGCCTCAGGAAATTCCAAAAAGCAACAACTCCGACAAGGCGGAAACGACCAAAGAGGAGTCGATACAGCAGCCTCGCAAGAAAGTCAAGCACGGCGAGTCTACAAAACCCAAAGAAGAAAGCGAGAAGAAGGTACCCGGTGTTCTGCCCATCAAGCCGAGCAAGTCACCTGAGAAGAAACTGGCTAAGACACCAAGTCGTGAAAAAAACGAGAAGAAGGAAACCGCCGTTGAGGTTGAGAAAAGGGATGCCGAAAAGAGAACAATGGAAATGTCAGCTCCAAAGAAAGATTCAAAGAGCTTGAAAGACGCTGATAAAGGCGCCGAGAAATGCAAATCGATCGGCAAGGAGCCAGTCTGTGATTTGGAAGAGAAGGCTAAAGTGAAAAACAGCCATTCCGAACGGAAGCATGACAGGAGTGAAAAGAAGGATCGGAGCCGTAAGAGTTCGGACAGCAAGGAAAGAAGCGCCTCGAAGGAGGGGGAGGTGAAAGAGTCGCATAAAAAAGACAAATTAAAATCAAAGACTGACGGACGATCGAAAAGCAAGTCTGAGGATAAAACTGATGCCGATACTTCCAAGAATGGCCGAGCTGGCCATGAAAAAGTAGAATCTGATAACCTATTAAAAGTCTCCAAGTCTCATCGCAAATCTGAAGAAGAGAAGGTAGAGGAAAAAACAGACATTGTTAAATGTTCGGAAGTTAAGTCTACCAAATCGCATCATCGTTTAGAGCAGCAGCAGCAGCAACAGCAACAACCATCACCTGATGTGGAAGTTTTAACAAAGAATAATAAAACGCAGCATCACAAAACAGAGCAAGAAAAAAGCGAGGTGGAACCTTGCAAGGTGAAGAAGTCTCACCACAAGGTTGAAAATGATAAAGTCGATGCAGAAGGACCAAAGTTGTCTGGGAAATCCCACTCAAAACCTGTGGTGGAGGTCCCAGAAAAAATGGAGTCCGAAATATCCGAGAATAAATGTGGTAAAAGCGAATTGGACAAGATGGAAATTGAAAGTTGTAAAACGAGTAAATCCCACCACAAGCATGAATGTGAGAAAGGGGACGCTGAAGGAAAAACGAGCAGCAAATCGCACCACAAATATGACCCTTTAAAGCCAGAGACAGAGGGCTTAAAAACGAGTAAGCCTCACCACAAATCCGACAAAAGCAACCGCAGTTCTTCGGACCGGTCGCGCAGAGACAGTATCAAAAGCAGTTTGGATCGTAAGAAGAGCGAAAAGGACAAAGTAGACAAAGCTGAACGGACGGAGAAAAAAGCGGAAAAAGTTGATAAACCCGATAAAGATAACAAGACTGAAAATAAAGATAAGTTAGAAAAGACGGAGAAGTCCGATAAAGAGAAGTTGGAAAAGGATAAGATTGACAAAGAGAAATCTGACAAGACCGAGAAGGAAAAATCAGATAAAGTTGAAAAGGATAAGTCGGATAAGGAGAAATCCGAGAAGGAAAAGGACAAAGCTGAGAAAGAGAAGCAGGATAAAGGGAAGTCGGATAAAGAAAAGCCCGAAAAGGAGAAACCAGACAAGGACAAGCAAGAGAAACCAGACAAAGATAAACCAGAGAAACCAGATAAATCCGAAAAGGAAAAACCAGACAGAGAGAAACCAGACCGATCGGATAGGGATCGGTCGGACAAATCCGATCGGTCTGAAAAATCTGACAAGTCATCCGAAAGTACAGAAAAGACTGACAAATCTGATAAGGAGAAATCCGAAAAGGAAAAATGCGGAGACGAAAAGAAGAGTGAATTCTGTCTCGATGCCTTTGGTCCGTACGTGTCGATGTACGACAAGGTGAAGAGACGCTCGTGCAGTAATAAAGACAAAGACATGGAAGACATGCGCAAGAAACTTAATCAGCTTAAAAACACGCGTAAAAAACGAGGCAGCAAGCCGAGTCGGAGTGATGAGACGGAGAGCAGTGTTCAAAATACAGATGACGAAAGCAGCACGAGTACTTCGTTTGTGGCCTCCAAGAAGGAGACTCTGACAGAGGAAAAAGACGAAACAACAAACAAGAAAAAAAAGCGCAATGTAATTGAGAGTTCTTCCTCTGAAGAGGATCCTCCGCCATTTATACCGACACCCTCCAAGAGAGAACTAAAGAAATCGTCTCCTAAGACCCGGCCGATGCACAAGAAGTCGAAAGCTGTTTTAGAGCTTTCCTCCGACAGTGACATCGAAGAGAAGGAATATAAAAAGATCTCTACTAAATTGACGAAGCAGAAATTGGTTGCAGCGTCGGCCCTGCTGCACGAGCAGCAGAACAACTCTACAGATTCCAAGAAGGACAGTCAGGGCGATCGGTTGATGGAAGCGATGGACAAACCTGTCCGCAAAAAGTCGAGTAAAGAAAAGAAAAAGAAAAGTGAAAAAGACAAAAAGAAAAGCAAAAAATCCGGTGACAGGTCGTCAAAGGAAGAAAAGAAACTTTTACCAAAATCATCGCCCGTGTTTAACGACATTGCGGAAATGCCTGATGCAGATTCACAAGGTTCTCAAGTGGTTAACATCTTATCGGACAGTTTGTACATGGACATATCTCACGAAGAGTCTCCTAAGGAAGATTATCCTCCAATTCACAAACATAAACTGTCTGTGGCGACAGCATCCACAGTGGACGAAGATGAAGATGAAAATATCTCTGATGTTGATGTCAGCTCGACACCCGTTGCTAATGTCGATGAAGACGAACCCAAACCTTTTGTTCGGCATCAGTCTCTGAAAGACGACTTCCCTGTGAAACTCGAAGGCGTAGGTCCAGTTGAGAGTTTGTCTGATAAACTCTTCCTGCCGATAAGTCTGAGCGAGGTTCCACCCAAGGAGTCCGAGGAGAACCATCATGCCGATACAGAGGACGAACCTGCTGACATGTCTTCGAAATCGAACAAGAGCAAAAAGAAGAAGAAGAAAGAGAAGAAAAAACATGACGCGAAGTCGAAGAAAAGTTCGAAAAAGAATGTTGTGAAAATCTCGATGCTCGATGACGTTTTCCTAAACGAGCAGCCGGAAGTAACGCAAGATGAAGATAACAACGAAGAGGAGGAGGAGGAAGAAGGCGGAGTGGAAGGTCGCGCAAAATCATTCCAGCCTGCAAGTCTCAATTCTTTTCTTGTCTCTGGTTCAACGAAAGACGAACCAAGTGAGGACATAAGAACTGAATCGTCGGAGGATCTACCAGAAGAGCCGCAACAACGGGAACCTGAAATGTCCGTTGAAGAAGCTAGTCATTTGGACTGCCTCACACGCATCTCATCGTGTGAGGAGGAGGAGAATGTCAAGGACATGACTCGCAACGACTTTTTGGAAGAGTCTCTTAAAGAAGAGAGTGACAAAGAGTTCTTGCCGTCCGCAGACACGCTTCTGACAAAAGTTGAAGAGCGGTCGACAGAAGAGCTGGAGGCTGAAGAAGTGGTAGAAGAGGAAGAGAAAGAAGATGAAGATGATAATGCTGAAAATGAGGTGCTCAATAAACAGAATATGGACTCCCTGGTTGAAGATAATCCTAATATAGAAAAATACGAAAGTCTTCAGGATGATGTCTATGATTTTGATAAATCTGAAAATATCACGGAGGAATTAACCGATTCGGAGCATTTTAAGAAATTTGAAAAAATCTACGACTCTGACAAAGTTAAAAAGGTTGTCGAAGAGACTTTGGATTCTGATTTCCCAAAGAGTATTGGTGAGGATGGAGATGAGGAAGAAGAGTCTCCAACCGGGTTTCTCTTGTCAGTCGAAGATGTGCAGCAGCAGCCGGAGGAGGAGGAAGAGAACACTGAGCAGACAGAAACATCCAAGATTGAAGATCAATCCGATGATATAAGTTGTCCGAAAGAAACATCCGAAGATCTTCAAGTTGCAAGTCCTGATCCATTGGATACAAAAGGGTCGGATAGTCCTTATAATCCGTTAAAGGAGCAAGAAGATACTGAATCAGATGTATTTGGTGTTTTGAAAACCCTCGATACGCATTCATCCGAAGCTGAAGAGGACTTGGAAGATGGCAAGGAGCTTGCAAAGAAATCTCCGGATGCCAATTTAGTTGTTGAAAAAGAGGAAATGGCAAAAGTTGAAGAAGAATCTGAGTCTCCTGAAGTCTCAGAAACCGGGAAAGACCCCATCGACGAATCGTGTGAGGCAACGGTCGATGATGATGATGTAAAGAAAGAAGGATGCGGAGAGCAAAATGCAAACAGTTTTGAAAAATTAACAGAAACGTCTGACAAAGTAATCGGAATGTTTAACTATCATATGCTGCCAGACAACGTTTCGGATAAAACTGTCGAAACTCTTCCCGAAGTTCAGAAAGATGACGAGTTAACAGTTAAAAGTAGTTATGCCACACTACATGTAGATGAACTTCTTAACAAAGCTAACAGCAACACGGACGCCAATCGAAATGTTGATCATATATATGACTTTGATGATACAACGGAAGAAATGTACAGTACTACTTATCTCGATAAGGGAGATAATAAATCCAGACAGCTTAACTACAAGAAAGTCTTCATGGTACCATCTCGAAAGACTGACAAAATTTACAATTCTAACGTGACAAAGAAAATATGTGAGAAGATTGGGGAGGAGTATTACAGCTTGGAACCAGCGACTAAATTTGAAACAATCTTCAAGAAACTCAACAAGAAAGTCTACAATCTTGAAGAAGCTAATTCTACGGAGGACAAGATTTTCGATGACAAAATCTGCAAACCCCGTGGACGAATTTCCGATCTGCATCATCCCCAGCAGCCGATAGATAAAGCTGATGGGGACGTCTATGACTTTGATGAAGAAGATAAATTCGAAATCAGCGAATTCTTAGATTCTAAAAAGCCCGATCATAAGATTCACGATCTCCATGACAACAAGAAAGCCGACGAACATTTTTCGAATTTTGACGGCGGCAAGAAGAGTACGGAGAAACTGTCGCGGTTTCAAGATTGGTTTGCTAACGAAGACAAGAAATATTATTTTGATTCTGTCAAGGATTTGGATTCAAAGTCTAACAAAAGCCGTTCCAAATGCGGAAAGCATAAATCTGGTCAGGGCAAACGCCGCAATAAAGGTAAGAATGTTACCTTTACGTGGGCAAAGGAAATGGATTTGAAACCCTCTGTTGAGTTGGCAACAGGCAATGATAACATTGCTGCGGATCCATTTGAGATAAAGGAGAGTAATTATACAGATCCTGATGACCAGGAAGATAAACTTGTTATTGATACAAGCGATATGTGTGTCTATGACGAAAACTCAACAGAACATATTGAAAAAGATGCAGAGAAAGAGACTCTGTGCACACCAGAAAGCAAACTCGAAGATTCTGCCACCGCTGACCCCGAAAAGAGCCAAGAAGCCATCGACTCTAAAGAAAAGGAGTCAGCCGAAGGAGCAGATAGGGATGATGAAGTTGAGCCTGAAGAAAGGGAACTTCTCAGTGACCCAGCGTTAAAACCAGACCTTAGCAATTTTGGTATGTTGGTCAAGCAGAATCTTGTTGATAATTATGAACTGACCAATCACAGCGGCTCGACCCCCGACAAGATGGAATCGGTTTTAGGGTTCGGAATGTTGGACAGCAATAAAGATCTCTTGATGTCATCAAAGTTGTCAGACGACTGTGAGAGCAGTGACGAAGGTGCACTCAGGATCGATGAAGACGAAATAGATGAAAATACCGATCGAGATGAGACGTCACTTGACAAACTCCCTGAGAAAGATGAAGACGATATCAAAAAGACGGAACCTTACGAGGAAGAAGAGGAGGAAGAAAACAAAACGTGTTACGGAATAAAAGAAAATGAGGACGACGAAACTGTTACCGCAACTTCGATAATATCAAACTCCGAAGTCGAGGTGTCAAAGGACGAAGACAGTCAGGAAACTATATTAGATCCTCAAGAAAATTACCAAATTTTGGAAGATCTCGAGGTTTCATTTTCTGGTAAGATTAGCCCAGTTCCAGATAATCGGCCAGGCAGTAGCTGCGAAATTGAAACCGCTCTGGAGGCGTGTGCTAAGGAATTAAAAGAGCCGTCCCAGAGTCGAGAAGCAACCCCTTCACCTAATAACATGGATCTGGAAACTCTGAAAGCTATTGAGATGCTGCAAGAGAGCCTGCGAAAGACGGACGTTGAGTTAAACGATCCTGCTTCCAAAAAGGATGACTTTTACAAGGAACCAAAGGAAAACCTAATAAAATCTGGCTCCGAAGAGAATAGATCGATGGATAAGCTGAAAGAGGAAGACGGAGAAGATCCGTACGAATGTACGGATACAGGAATCGTCCAAGCAAACCAGGAGAATTTCAAGACCTCCGTCGAGGCCTGGAGCGAATCCGCTATTTCTGGCGTTGGAATAAATCCCAGTGTTGATTATGAAGAACTGGTAGCTCCTAACCAACGACGATCAAGTCGTAAAGGGAGGCATCGGGAGAGAAAAGAAAGGAAATGCCGGACGTCACGACGAGATACGAACAAGAAAAAAGATGGGATCTTTTCCCGTTCTTTGTTACGAGACAGTAGTGCTGGTTCTCCGGAGGTTTTGTCAACTTTACAGAACTTTGAACTGAAAAGCCCACCACTGGAGAAAACCAGTCCGTTTGATTGCTACCAATTTGAGGACGAGTATGACGTGATACCCACGCTCTATCCCCGTTCGAGCGAATCAAAACTTCTCAATCAGCACGTGGTGATAAGCAGTATCAAGATGGAGGCCGAACCAATCAACAAAGATACATCCCTGGAGATTTCTAAGCAGGATGTTCACAGTCCGTCTACGGAAAAGAAGAATTTAACAATTTCTAAGTATGCCTTGAAAGCAAAGGAAGAGCTTGATGATGATTCAGCTGCCGAGGAGAAGCCGAGCGATTTGAAAGACAAAAATCTGAAACTCGAATCGGAATCTTCTTCCCATGAGAAGGATGACGACGAAGCTGATGATATGGTGGCGCTCATAAAGGATGAACCAACATCTTTGTCGATTGTCCTTAAGAAAGAGAAGATCGAAGGGGACAAAGATCGAGAGGAGCAGTACAAGGTCGAGACGATCGAGAAGCCCCTGAAGCTGGAAGAGGAAAAACCAAAGGGCAGGAAACGTCGTCTTCGTAGGAACAGTCGCAAACAAGCGGCTGTATCCTCCCTTAGTGACGTTACGGAGAAACCCTTGGAAGACCTCAAGACTGTATGGACTGCCACTCCAGCTTCTGCGGTTAACGCCCCTGCAACCCAGGACACTGTTAACAAGGTGGAAGAAGATGGAAGAAAAGTTACGGACATAACAGCCCTTGCTGTGGCTGACCTTATCAAGGCAGAGTTTCCAGACCCAGTTCCTCATACCGAAGAGCCTTTGGCTGAAATTCCCTCTACGGAAATCCAGGTGGAGAAGAACCTTGAAAACAAAACGACTTTACCTGTTTCAGAGTTAGAAACAAAGAAATCGGTGGTACCGGTCCCGATACGGGAATATCCAAAGCGAAATCGCAGCAAAACTAGTGCAGCTGCCGCTAGTATGGCAACCTCGAACGCGCAAGCTCCACCTACTACGGGAAGTGGACGACGCACCCGGGCTTCTAAATACGAGGAGGAGAAGCAAGTTCTTGCTGCTGCTGCTACTACCGGGGAGGAATCAGTCTCAGAAGCTTCAAAACAGAAGGTGGAAGCCACATCGGTTGACACTTCTGTATCGCAACCAGTTGTCGAAGACAAACCCAAAGAGAAGAAGGTTGAAATTCCTCCTATACGTTTTCAGAGGGAAACAAATCGACGGGGTCGTACCCGAGGATTTACCCTCCGAAGGGGACCACCAGCTGAAGAACCTGCGGAGGTTCCTCCGCCAGCTGCAGCTGAAGATGCAGCTGAAAAAACGTTCCAGAAAGCAAAGGATGTATTTGATTTTGACGACGATGATGATGACGAGGCCATGGGTACGCCAAAATTAGAGACGGTTCGTGCTGTGCAGCGTCCTGAGCGACTTGCGAAAGATGACCATCTCAGCACCAAGCTGGAGCCAGCGCTTAGCGAGGCTGCAACGCCCACCACCCACAAGGCTGCCATGGCCGAGTCACAGAAAAGCAATGCCGTTCCGTCCTTGGACATAGACGAAAGTACCAAGCTCGAAAATCAAGTGGAGTACCAGCGTTCACGGCGGGGACGGAAACCGAATTACAAGGTGATGGATTCTGGCATCCTACCTCGAACAACTTCTCCACGTACCCGAATGTCCTCACCAAAAACGCGATCTCCGAAAGCAACAAGACAGCAGACACAGTCTCAGGCTCAGGTGGCTGCCGTTCCAGCAACGACGACTAATATGAATGCCGGCGCTGCTGCTGCATCCTCCTCACCCAAGACGACGGAAGTTGGCTCTCCTGTTGTGAAATTGGAGAAACTGCCCCTGGTCACGCGTTCCTCCAAAAAGGAGGAGAAACCTTCATTGAAGGTCACTCTGCGACCAGAACCCGTTGAAAATGATTCCCACGTTTTGTCTTCTGGTAATGAAGAAGAAATGCCAGACTCCAAGAAATCAACGCCAATATCGGTATCTTCGCCACCGCCGCCGCCGCCACCTCCTCCTCCTCCTCCTGCCCAGCCAGCTGTTGAATCAGTAATTGTTACCCGGCGTGGGAAAGGGCGGAAACGGAAGGGTGCAAATGTTACAGTGGTTGCTGCAGTTGCCCCGGTTGCGCCTGTAATTGCAGAACCCCAAGTACCAGCACCCACACCTGAAGTAAAAATAACTTCACCTCGACCTGCGACAACAAATGAAAGGAATCTAGAAGAGGACAAAAATCTTGCTCCTCTTCCTCCTCCTCCAGTTGAAGTGCCGTCAGAAACGAGGAATCAATCGTTATCCACCGAGGAGACCGAGAACAAAGATACCGAGAGCACTAATCTTACAACTGACACCAGTGTGTCTGAAGTGTGTTTGACTCCTGTGACCCAAACCTTGACTCCATCACTATCCCAATCTGCAACCAAGACGACCGTCACTGTGGTCAGTACCCCATCGGTATCTCCAGCTACAGAAACGACCACAGTTATCCCGACCACAGCTATTAAAACCTCCATGGTAACTTCCACTATGACGACAACGACAGCTTCTAGCACTCCCGCTACATCTAGCAATACTACAACTGTCTTTGAACTTTTATCGTCGGAGACTCACCCGAGCAGTCAGGTGCAGACATTTAATGTTGATAACGTGGAGCCTGTCACTCACTCCAAATCGCGACGAGATTCTGATGGTGACGTCACTATGATTTCTGGGCCGGGTGTCATCCAGCCAATGGAAAACGTGTCAACAGCAGCGCTTCTTCTCAACAAGACTACGTATGTTGATGCTTCGGCTGGACGGCCACGACAATCTCGAAGCCGCAGTCGCAACAGTGAACTTATATTGAATGCTTTAAATAGCCCTCAGGGGGTAATGCCTTCGCATAACCGGAGTTCAATTGCAGCGGCATTGAATGCACCAATATCAGCAGGTAAGTTCGCTAGTATATACTTTTTTGATTTACAAAATTAACACAAAATTTTCAGTATTTGTTCGTTTGTTATTGTGTTGAAAGCACCATATTCCCTGTTTTTTCATTTTAGTTTTTCAAAATTTGAGGATGAATTAAGTGAACGAAACAAATTGAAGTAAATTTCTTTCTCTTGTTTCTGTCTTACTCTTTCTTTTCTCTCTCTCGCTTTCGTCTCTCTCTCTCTCTCTCTCGTTTCGTCTCTCTCTCTTTTGTCTTTCTCTCTCGCTTTCATCTTTCTCTCTTGTGTTCGTCTCTCTCTCTTGTGTTCGTCTCTCTCTCTCTCTTGTCTGTCTCTCTCTCTCTCTTGTCTGTCTCTCTCTCTCTCTCTTGTCTGTCTCTCTCTCTCTCTTGTCTGTCTCTCTCTCTCTCTCTTGTCTGTCTCTCTCTCTCTCTCTTGTCTGTCTCTCTCTCTCTTTTGTCTGTCTCTCTCTCTCTCTTTTGTCTGTCTCTCTCTCTCTCTCTCTTTTGTCTGTCTCTCTCTCTCTCTCTCTTTTGTCTGTCTCTCTCTCTCTCTCTCTCTTTTGTCTGTCTCTCTCTCTCTCTCTCTCTTTTGTCTGTCTCTCTCTCTCTCTCTCTCTTTTGTCTGTCTCTCTCTCTCTCTCTCTTTTGTCTGTCTCTCTCTCTCTCTTTTGTCTGTCTCTCTCTCTCTCTTTTGTCTCTCTCTCTCTCTTTTGTCTCTCTCTCTCTCTTTTGTCTCTCTCTCTCTCTTTTGTCTCTCTCTCTCTTTTGTCTCTCTCTCTCTCTCTCTCTTTTGTCTCTCTCTCTCTCTCTCTTTTGTCTCTCTCTCTTTTGTCTCTTTCTCTCTTGTCTCTTGTCTCTTTCTCTCTTGTCTCTTGTCTCTTTCTCTCTTGTCTCTTGTCTCTTTCTCTCTTGTCTCTTTCTCTTTCCTCTTTTGTCTCTTTCTCTCTCTCTCGTCTGTCTCGTCTTGTCTCTCTCTCGTCTGTCTCGTCTTGTCTCTCTCTCGTCTGTCTCGTCTTGTCTCTCTCTCGTCTGTCTCGTCTTGTCTCTCTCTCTGTCTCGTCTCATCTCTCTTTTGTGTCCTCGCACTATCTCTATCTCTCCTTAATTATTTACATCATTCCCTTCAACCATCTAAGACATCCATTCACAGTTAAAGCATAATTGGCAATAGGCAAAAAAAAAAAAAAAAAAAAAAAAAAAAATTCTATTTTCACTGTTTTTATCGTGCATTGCATTTTTGTTCAATTTTTCTTTCTTAACAAATCATTTTCATTTCTCTCTCTCTCTCTCTCTCCTCCAGCAGATATTCTCACTCCATCCGTGGTCATGTCACCAAGTCCAGTAATGACAATGACGGAGCGACTATTAGAAATGAACAAGCCTCAGTATTCTCCAATCCTTATCGAATCCAGTGGTGTTGGAGGACCTGTCATGATGGAGCAAACAAAAGTGACGTCTCTACACACGACAGATCCAATCAAGATTTCGACTGACCCACCCGCTCCGAAGCAATCCGTAATGGAAGCGATACTAAAACAGCCTGATGAAAATCCATCCAAGCATGCTCTGGACACTTCGGAAACTGTGCGAATGATCCTGGAAAAGCATGCTCCCATGCCAGGCAAGATGGAGCCGAAGCACTCAAGCGATCTACACAAGCCGAAACACGAGTCAGTGAAACATGTGAAAGAAAACCTCCAACTGATGGATCCGAACAGACATTGTAGCGACTTGCTCAAACATCAGCTCGATTCCAGCAAGTCATACAAAGACAATCTCAACAAACACGCGGCAGTTATTCACCAATCTGTACCAATATCGAACATCAGGAGCGTCTCGTCAGCTTCCTCTGAGAATCTGCTTGCGCCTCGTCCTTGTCCGCAACCAATTCATGGTAGCGTGATTCACTTGACGCAACCGGTGCCCCATCAGTCTCCTCACCATGAACATTCTTTGGCTCACAAATCAATGGTGGGTATCCAACGCGCGCATGGGTACTATGATCAAGCGCAAGAAAGGTCGCGCTCCTCATCGCCCCATGTGATTACTCCACCCTCATCCATGTCGACGCCAGTCTCACACATATACTCTGGGCCCTCACATCAGGCCATGTCCGGTTGCATTAATCTGAAAACCGAGCACAGCGGCCGTGACTATGGAGTCGTGACAACGACTGTAGCACATACGCTTGACAAATCGATGATAAATAGTCCACGGCCTCTAACGACTACTTCACCCTCTTATATGGGACAAGATGTTAAAAGATCTCAGATGCACGGAGGCGTACAGATGGGCGTTGTTCAAATCCAACCTGTGTCTTCTAAGGAAGCCAGCCCGAAAGGCCAGGTAAGACTTGTAAGTTGCTCAGCGTTTTTTAATTTTTTTATGACAATTGAGAATTTGTATTGTTTGGATTATCCAGACTCATCAGCGAGGGCAATATGAAGAATACAATCGTAAATTATTTAGGACTGCTGTCATGGCTGACAAAACGAGACCACAGTGATTGTGTAGACTAAATAAAGGATTCTGTTAGGAAATCTGTGGAAATTCTCAAGTCGACAAAAAAAGATTCCTCAATTCGACAAGATACGTCTGTAGAGGTTACATCAGCCAAAATGTTGTGTAAATGACCCTCAAGATGAGAACAGTAATTCGAATAACCCAAATAATGCATATTAGTTCTTAGTTTTAAATTTTATCCATTTTCTTTTTGTGTTTTACATAAATAAGACGTACTTTGCTTGAAGCATTGTGTGTATTGTATAAGAAGTTTAATTTTTTAAAGGGATACAATTTAGCCAGAAACAATTTGACACAAAAGAATAATAAATAGATGACATGGCAATTTTGAATTGAATTTGATTAAATATTTACCAATGTAGTCTATTAAATCATATGGTGTCATATTTTTGAAAAAGAGCTTATCCGTTGAAATATTAAAACCTAATAAAATATGGCACCATGCTATCATGATTTGAGATACATGTTAAGTATTTAATTAAAAATTGAGTTCTTCAAGATTGTAATTTCCTCTAATTACCGTTTTTCAACCAAATTGGCATTGCCTTAAAAAAAATATGCAACTGTAAATATAAATATTTTCCAAATGGAACAGTTTTACATCACTTCTGTTTTCCTCTGAAGATTGAAATCAAGATTATAATGCCACTAAACCTTGTGTCTAGAATCCTGATTCAAATTTTGTTCACAATCCATTACATGATTTTCATTCTTGAAAATGTCTCAAATTTAATGCTTAAGCTCAAGTTGTCTTTAGAAGAAATTTAAATTCAGGGAATCTTGCTTTATTTCTGTTGAATGATTAGATATTGAATGAAAATCTGAAATATTTTTATTTTCTGATCAGGAGGTTGTGCCGCTATCATGCACTACTAACATCTTTTAAAAATATGACAAACGTAAAATTGTGGAATATTTGATGTCTGATATCAAAAATTTCACATCGGAAGTATCTGGATTTTCACATTGTATTTGTGTTTGATGTTTACAATAAAGAATAGTGATCAGCATTTGTTATGATGGCCGATAAACTATCTACATCTATAAAGAACATGATCCAAACGCTATGCCGTCAATTTTTTAACCCCTTTCAGTTAAGTCAGTTTCTATCTTTGCCGTTTCCTACAACTTTGTAGTGAATACAGTGTAAAATTATCTCCTCCTCAAAAAAGACTACTTTAAAAGAAAAGTTTTTTATGTTAAGTTCTTTAATTTTAAAAGAAATCCTCTATACTTGAATATACTTGTAAAACCTACTGCTGTAGTAGCGTGTACTTTGCTTATTTCTTATCAACCAATCACACTCCAAATACGGCGTTAATTTTTATGTAGATGGAATATTTCTTGGGTGAGTTTTACTAAATTGAATATTTGCTAAACTCAACTTGATTGTAAAAGCCAATTTTGATTCACTGCAAAAATTTTTTTATTTTTTACTCTTTTGTAGACGATTGAAAAAGTGCCGAATCCTTTACGAGGTAATGTGACCGCCCAATCCATGGAAGGTGGTTCTGCTATGAGTATGGTCCATGAGAGAATGCCAGAAACAGCAGAAAGATTGCGGCAAAAAGTTGACATTGGTCGACAACAATCTTCTGTCTCTGAACAGCAGCACAAAGGTAAGGTTTTCTTTTTTGCTTTTTTAAATTTTTTTAATACATTTTTTTTTTTTTAATACATTTTTTTTTAATTCGTTATTTTAAATCTTGAACATTTTTAATCAGTTTTTTAAATCCGATTTTTTTTTTTAATTTGTTTTTTCTTTTTTTTATCTGATCCCCCCCCCCCGTTTTTTTTTTAATCCATTCCCCCCCCTCCCCCCCCCGTTTTTTTTTTTTTTTTTTTTTTTATCCGCTTTTTAATCTTTTTATTGTCCGTTTATTTTTAATCCATTTTTTTTTAATCTGTTTAGTTTTTAATCCGTGTTTTTAATCAGTTTTTTATCCGTTTTCTTTTTTTTTTTCTTATCTGTTTGGGTTTTTTTACTTTTTTTCTTTTTTAATTCCTTTTTCATTATTATCAGTTATTAAGATGAAGCGTCTTCTTTGCTCATAAAAATGGATTTCTATGCGTAATTATTGATGTAAGCTGTATACGTGTATATTAACTTATTAAATTAAATCGATCTGAATAATTTTTTGGTTTTAGAAATAAGTTTGTTTTTTTGTTTTTTATTATTTTTGAAGGTCACCATGGTAAATCTGCCGCAGCGCTGTCACTGACAATGTCTCAATCTGCCGGCCAGCAGAGAGTGTGGAAGCAATCACCTCCACCCCAGCAGTTAATCCGTCATATTGCTATATCGCCTAGTCCATCTCCAACTTTGCATGCAACCAATCTGTCAGTGAGCCACCAGCAAATGTCTCACCAAGGCGGCACTCAACAACAACAGCAGTCAGCATCAGTCGGCTCGCAGCCTCATTCTGGACAGTCCCTTACTGCTCATCAATTGTTGTCGGGAGGCCCAAATCAGGCTCATAGCCAACAGCAACACCTTGCTCGCTCCAGCCCGAACGTGCAACCGGGCGTCCATCCCGGTTCATCATCAGCAACCCCTACGTCAGTTTCCGTTGCAGTTACCTCTGCACATGCTGTATCTCAAATACAGCATCAGTTGCAGGCTGTAAATGCTGTGCACCAACGGGAAAGAGAGCGCGAGACTGCTCCAAACCAATCTCCTGCTCACCAACCTTCGGGACATCAAGTAAGTATCAACATTTTATTTTTCCCATATTTTTACTCCTTTTTTTTTTTTTTTCATTTTTTATTTTTTTTTTTTTTAAATATTTTATTGTTTAAATACTTTTATAAGATACTTGTTTTTATTTTTATTTTTTTAAAGTAACTACCAACATTTATTTCTCTTGTATTTTTACTCCTTTTTGTTATATTTTATTTATTATTTTTTTTGATATTTAGTTTTTTAAATATTTATTTTATTAAATATTTTTAATATTTCATTTATTTTTTTTAATATTTCATTTATTTTTTTAAATTTTATTTTATTTATTTTATCTTTTATTCAATAGTTATTTCATTTTTATCTTTTTTATTCATTTTTATGTATTTTTTATTTTATTTTTTTTTTTTTATATATTTCGATGTATATCAGCAGTTTGATGGCATCTTTTAAATTCGTGGGTGCTTCATGGTTTCACCTGAATTAAATCTGGATGTCATAATATAAAAAATAGCAACGAATGTATGAATGTACTTGCTCGTAAGGCAAAAAAAAATACTGTTTTACAAAAATTCCAAAATTTCATCCAGTAATTTTGTATTTGAAAAACACGTTCAACTTCTAAGCGTATGTGGAATATTGCTACCATTATCATAATATTCAAGGGAGATAATTTTTCATGTTTAACCAATAAAAGAAATGGATTCATCTCTAAAATGTTTAAGTTCTTAGTGGCCTGCCATAGCCACAAAGAAGACAACCAAGCAAAAAAAAACCCTAAGCAAAATTTATCCCAAAGCAGCAAAACTAAAGCGGATTGCCAGGACACTATATATACAAATGTAAGCAAATTTGGGCATATTTTATTGATTTGAAAATATAGTTTCTTGGGTTTTTTTTTATCAATTGTCACAAAATTTTAACCATAAAATAGTAAAAAAGCCTGCAAAATTTCATGTACTTTCATCTCTTAGAATGAAAGCACTTCAATATTCAATTTGGCTACGAGTATATATATATATATATATATATATATATATATTTCTAAAAAAAATGTGTATGCGTATATATATATATATATATATATATACTACCTTTTTTTAGCAATTTTATGTTTGAAATCTCAGCGACTAATGATCAGAATTTAACAGATGAACGCTCATTGGAAAGTTAATTAGCTGAATTGTGTAGTGGGCTATGTGACATTTGCCCTCAAGGTCACACATTAAGGAGATGATCCATCATCCAGAGGCTATTTTTGACACTTTTTTTACAGTCATAAAATGTTTCGGTAAAGGTGCAGCATCTTTCCATCCTCAAAAAATCCTTTAAAATTATCCGAAGGTGCTGAAAACAAAAATAATGTTCAAAATTCCAGGAAACCAGTAGTTTCTAAGATATGAAGAAATTATTGTTTCAAAAAGTGGGGGATGACTTTTCAATATTAATTTAACATAAAATGAATACCCACTTTGTGGCCACCTTTTTTTTTTTTTTTTTTTTTTTGGAGGGGTGTCATTTTTTCTAGGCGTGGTGTTTATTATGGTCTGATAGACCAACACAAAATTTAAAATTCTTGTTTTCTATAGGTATGCTAAAAACAAATATCGCATTTAAATTTTGCGCAAAAAAGTATTTTTCCGAGTATTAAATAAAAATATGCACGCGCTTACGCATACAATAGGCACCACTTATAACATAAGATATTACATTGCTTAATACTCGAGATAATACTTATTTGCGGAAAATTTAAATGCAATATTCGTTTTCAGCACACCCGAAACCTATAGAACCAAGTTTTTAAGGTAGGTTTTGTGTTGGTCTACCAGCCCACAATTACCAAATAAACACCACCCCTAAAAAAAAAAAAAAGACGCATCCCTCCAAAAAATATGGTAGCTATGAAGTGGATGTCGGTTTTATGTTAATAATAGAAAAGTGATCTCCCACTTTTTATAACTATAATTTCTTCATATCTTGGAATGTACTCGTTTCCTGGAATTTTAAACGTTATTTTTGTTTTCAGCACCCTCAAAAACCTGTATTAGTGGTCATTTTGAAGGATTTTTTGAGGGTGGAAAGATACTGCACCTTTACCAATGTTTCAATCATAGTCATTTGTTTTCCTAGTTTTGCATATGAATTACAAAATATCTGATATTTCCCCAAAAACCTCTGGCTTTCATGGAGGGGAGACTAATATATATGTCCTCCTCCAATCTTAGGAAGGTCCTTGTTGGCAACATAAAAATTATACAACATGAAAATCATATTAAAAATTATTGAAGCGTCATATATTAGAACCCTTCAACCCACAATAAATGATATTGCATTTGAGAAAAGCAGTAACGTTCTAAAATGTCTTGCGTAGTTCGTATTGTACGGACTTTGTTAACAGTGTCCACGAACTTGCTGATTTTAATACTCAAATTTTTAATCAACCTATATTTTATATTGACCTATAATCTTTAATCAACCTATATTTTTAATCGAATTTTCATCAACTCGACAAAGTTTAACTAATGTTTGCTTGAATGTGTGTGTGTACGTATATATATATATATTCCTGGAAGTTTTTTAACCTTTAAAACTATATAAAAAAAAACTTTAATTTTAATATTTCTTTACATATAAAAGCTATATTATTTGCTGTTTTATCAATGGGAACTATTACAAATTTGAAGTGTTTTAAGTTCCTTAAGTATTTTTGAATTTTAAGACGATTAGTTTTTTTAGGGTGTTTAAATTTTATTATATGTTCAACCTTTTTATTTACAAATTCAAGTATTTTATTCTTCCATGCATCAAACGTAGATTTTGCTATTTACCATAGACATAATAAAATTCTCTAGTGCTTTGGTTACTTCTTTAACGCATTTAGTATAATTAAGGCATTTAGGTCCTCTATAATTTGAACCTTTACTAAGGAGTTTTCTTAATTTAGATTTTTTTTTTACTATCTTTAGTTTACCTGTAATTACGTATTTTATCTCATTGTTACAGAAAGGAGAGGAATTACTTTATACTCTTATCATTTATATTAATATGTTCTACCGTTTTCTTTGTTTTTTTTTAATATATATAATGTTGAAACTCCACGGATTAAGGAACACCCAGCTTTGGAGTATTCTGCCAAATAATAAAAACTTTTTGAAAACTTATACTTTACAACTCTGTTCTTATTATTATTTATCCTAAGCTCTACTACCCTCAGTGAATATATTGAGTTATTTCATTATATATATATATATACTAGCATTTCAGCCCGGCATTGCCCAGGTGTTTGGAGGTGTATGTTGAGCAAAAAAAAAAAAAAAAAAAAAAAGCGGTCAAATTTTTAAACTTTGACCCCTATTATGACCCCTTAAAATTTATTTTTTTGGGCTCAAATCAAGTTATTAAGTTAGATCCATGTCCAAGGAACCTATATCTAAAATTTCAAGTGTTTAGACCTAAAATTGGTAGAGGAGTTTGGTAGAGCTTTCAAAGGTCAAATCGTTAAACTTTGACCTCTTAACAGCCAAATTTCTGGCCGAAAACCGATTACGAAGATTTTCCCAAATCTCGGTACCCTGTATATCAAATTTCGAGTCTGTAGACTGAAAATTGACAGAGTTATTGCGTAGGGAAATGTACACACACAGACACTTTCACTTATGTATATTCCAGGTTATATTTTCAGAGGTGAAGCAACTAATGAAACATTAACAAGATTAAGTGAAGAATGCTCAATACTGAAGCAGGGCAAGATATACTTTTTGTTTTTACATAAGCATTTATATGTTGCTACACGTTCATGAGCATGTTTTTGTCAGCCAATTAGTGGTAATTAGAGACTTCTTCTTTATACAAAATTACTGAACTTTTGTATAAAAAATATCACCTGAAAAAGTCTCTAGTTATCTGTAACTGACTGGCTGAAACATGCTCATGAATGTGTAGTGACATATTAATGCTTATGTAAAGTAAATAAAAAGTTTGTATTCTTTTCAAGAATAGTATTTAAGCTGACAAATCAAACGTTGCTTCTGATTAGACAAATTTCATTTGTTATTGTTGTACCATCTTATTTTTATTTTATTTTATTTTTTTTTTTGTTCTATATTTGTTCACCTCAAGCAAGACATATTGCCAATGAAGTATAAATACCTCGATTTATTGGAGGGGAAGGGGTAGACAACAAAATGTTTGTTCACACTGCATTTAAATTTCTGCATTTTGGCATGGTTAACGAAACTAGGCAGGAAGAGAATTCCAAAGGCTAGCAGTCTGAAGAAAGAAGCTATCAGAGTAGAAAATCTTTCAGCATTTACAGTGAAGGGGTGGAAGTTTGCTGCTAGTTGGATTTGGAATGGTACAAGTGCATCAAATTCCATATAAATTTGTATTCTTTTTCACTGTAATAGCATTTGCTTTTGACTAGCCAATTTCTATTTGTTATTGTTATACCATGTTATTCACAATATAACAACTTATTTATTTTTAAAAAAATGCTTTGTTCCACCCAGATGACTTTTTCTGTTTTTTTTTTTTTTTTCACTAATGGTTGTTGTTGTTTTGTGGATAAAAGATAACCAGTTTTGGTAATCAACTCCTGTAATGTCCTTCTCTCTCTCTTTTCTCAGGCGCACAACACTCCAGTATCAGCCCATCAAGGCCAACCGGTAGATATACGCCAAGTTGGTTCGAGTGTTGTACATCGACTGCCTTACCATATTGTGGACGGGCGACTAGTAAGCAGCTCTGGAGAGAACAAGACCAGCCAACCTTCGATGGAAGCGCGTTTGGCCCAGTTGTCTCAGCCCGCACATCCTGCACACTATACACCGGACCGGCGTGGGGAAAAGATGGCCACCACCCCGAGTGCTTTCTCTCCGCCTGATGCCAGATCGGTGCATGAAGTGCAGCAACAACAACAGCAGCAACAGCAGCAGCAGCAGCAACAACAACAGCAGCAGCAGCAGACTTTCTATCCAGCGGAAAACATCCACGTTTCTCGAGGCATCCCGTTCCCACAGGGTCACATTCCTCTTCCTATGCCTCGACTACCTGTCGAACACGTCGCTGCCGTTTATGCCAGCCCACAGCACAGTTTTCTGACTGTCCCCGAAGGCACCATCGTCCAGACGCAATCACATCACCCACACTACCAGCACGGTGCATACCTAGGTCAGCAGCATGGTATCGCTCTGGAGCGAGTTCCAATAGAATCTCGGCCACCCTCCAGACCACCGTCGCGGCCTGATAAGCGACCACCTTCCAACCCTAACCAAGCGGCAGGTGGACCGGCTGCGGTGGTGAAAGTTCATGCTCAGCAACCCCCGCCTGGTTCTCCTGGACTCGTCCACTCCGCTGATGGAGTTAAGCTGATACATGGGAGCTTAGCTGTTGTAACGCAAAACAAGCTTAGCTACGACACCATCGCCATGTTGCAGGTAAGTAACGTCTGATTCACAAATTACAATTGACCTCTGGACCTTTCAAAATGTCCTGCTAGATTTGAACGGGTGCCATTGTTTTCTCTTTATCAATTAAAACTTAAAAATCCGAGTTGTATTTATTTGCGTTTTTTGTTTCATGACAATCAATATAAATGTCTTAATAAATGATTGGTTATTGTAATATGATACAGGTTATAGTCAGCTAACATACTTCCTAACTTCCAGTGTGGCTGCTACCGGAAGTGGCGATAATGCAAATCAGTTGCTTCACTTTTTTTTGTTCTTCAGTATTTCTGTTGTGAATTGATTGATTGAAATAAAATATAAGAAAACATTATTGAAAAATATACAATAAAAAATTAACAAAATTATACAAATAAAATAACAAAATTTAAAAAATAAGTTTTGATTTTATTTGAAATTTTTCAAGAAATGTTGATGAAATTAAGATGTTTTTTCTTTGAATTTTAAAAACGTTTTTTATTTGAATTGAAATATTAAATATGTTTATAAAAGTATAAAAATATATCTAAATTTCAAACATCAATGTTTGTTCACACTACATTTAAATTTCTGCATTTTGACACGATTAACGAAACTAGGCAGGAAGGGAATTCCAAAGGCTAACAATCTGGAGAAAGAAGCTTTCAGAGTACAAAATCTTTCAGCATTTACAGTGTGTCGTACATTTGCTACCCTATCTTCTAGAAACAAACTTCCTTTGTGGAATGAAATTTAAAAAAAAAAGAATATATATAAACAGAGAAACCCAGTAGAGAGTAAGATTGGGGGGGGGGGATTACATATGTTAGGTGAGAACGGCCTGGATTTAAGATAGAATTTGTTGCGGGACAGGATATAATAATACCCTAACTCGCTACAAGAAAATAATGAAACAAATGGAATTGAAGGAAACAAAGACTCAATTGATGGATAAGATAAACGTGTCGTTTATTTACTGTTGAAAAAATGAAGGTTTTAGATATAACATGTGTTCATGTCTGCGCGGGTGTAACCATCGTCGTTGCAGGACTGGTGTTGTAGAAAGAAAAGGAAATGTGTGTTCATCTCACTATCGTTTGTTCACGCGTGTGAAGAGAAAGGAGTAACGTAGTGAAAATGAGAATGATAGTCCAGCGTGTAGACAAAGAAGAGGACAGAGGGTTGACATCAGTTAGCAGTCAGCTACGTGAAGGTGTTCTCAGGGACAAGTTGTATATGTAGAGAGAGAAAGAGTGTAAAGGTGTACATACAGTCTGTTAGCGTTTTGTCCCACATAGTAAGTGGACTGAGGTACATGTGTGCGCGCGCCTGCCGAAACTGCGGCGGCTAGTGTGCCGACCAACCACCTAGGATGCTAGTCTCGAAAAGGAAGAAGCCGCTAATGTCTCTTTCTTTTATACTCGTTTCCGGTGGTCTTTTACGCATGTGTGGATTTCCTTTGGAAGCGGAAGTGACGTTGTCCATGTGTGCGTTTATGTGAGTACATGTGTGTACGTTAGCGTGTGTGTATATACGCGAACGTAAATATATGGACGTGTGTGGACGTGGGCGCGTATGTTTGTGTGTGCGTATGTATATGACAAGTAATATAGCTTGAAATGTGAATGTGTGTTTGTGTGAGACTAGGAAAGGCTCACACAATACTCCCCTTCCTAGGAAAAAAAATATATGCAGTGTATATATACTTATATATATATATATATATATTTTTTTTTTGTAAGTAATGTTTTCGGCAGTTGATTTTTCATCCTGTTTTTTTTTTTTTTTTTTTTTTTTTGCTGTTGGTGTGGTTGTTTAAAAAAAAAAAAAAAGTCAAAAACGGAGTGTGTTCATAAAATAAAAGTATTTACTTACGCGTGGAAAATGCGTTTACTCTTTTTTTTTTTAGGCTGACATTTGTTTGTTTGGTTTTTGTTGTGTGCTGACATGTGCAACGAGTTGCTTGGACAGAGAAGTGAATTGTTCGTTTGGAAAGAAAATTTTTTTGTTTCATGGTGACGTCGTGTGTGTGCCCAGTTGACGGTATCTTCGCAAGTGAGTCTGCGGTAATATGTGCATCATTTGGACTGGTGCTAGTTGCGCATTCGTTCTTGTTGAACGAGGTTTGGTTGCCGGCTGTCAACGAAACTTCCAAGTTGTGAGTTTATCAGCGTGCGTGATGCATCTCAACTCGTATTGTTGATTCAACTTCTTCCTATGTGTTGATAGGGATGTTTTTTTTTTGTTTTTTTTTACATAGGCGTCCCCACTTATCAAGGCCGATAGGCCACTCAAGGATAAGGGTTAAAGAGTGTACAATAGTCAAAAGGACAATATAGTAATCGATAGTAATGGAAGTTCGGTAAATTTGTTAACTTAAGTGGAACGGCTCATCAGAAACTTGTTCACGGTGGACTTGAAGACAACCATATTATAGACAGCTGGAAAGTAGGAAAATGGAAGACAATTCCACAGGCGTGCAGTTCTAAGAAAGAAGCTTTGATCATGGAATCTATGTTTAGGTTTAGGCACAGATAAAGAGTGTGGAAAATTTGTAAGTTCTTAAACTTAATTCACAAAAATTAGAAACTATCAGTAAAACAAATGTTAAACCACGTGCTCTAATTGGAAAAGAATGAGTTAACATAAGGCAAGTAACTCCTTGAAAAATGAAGATTTGAGTTACTTCCCTTTAGTGTGAATGCCTGGACAAGATTTGAGTTACTTCCCTTTAGTGTGAATGCCTGGACAAGATTACATAAAATGATGCCTACGTCGACTAATGAATTCTTTTTTTTTTTTTTTCTTTCAGATGATTCACGAAATGTGGTTCACGCATAAGGTAAAAATCCTTTTTATTTCTTTCCATTGTGAAATTTTTTTTGCAAAATCTTTAACTTTGCAAATAAAATAGATTTAAAACTAGCAGATGGACTAGGTGTTGCCCAGGTATAAAATATACTTATTGTAATTGATTATGTCTGTATTTATTTGAAATTGTAACAAATTTAAAAAAAAAAAAAAATTTTAATTTTTTTTTTTTTATAAAAATAAATCTCAGCTAAATATTCTTTAAGTAAAACAAAAATGGTTTTTTTATTTAAAATTGTTGCAACTTTTTTTTAATAAACATTCTGTCTTAATGTGGAAAAAAATGTCACTAAATATCCTTCAAATCAATAAAACGAATGTCATTTTTTTAAGCGTATTCGTTTAAAAATGGACTTTTTTGTCAATGAGACAGCATAATTTTTGCGCTCATTATGATGAAAGTTTTCAATTCTGCAATAATCTGAGAATTGTTTTGCTAAACATTCTTTGAGATAATGCGACAAAATCCATTGAATGTGAACCCCATTCAAGATCACACCTGCTGATGAGATGATCACCAAAGTGTCTCCTATCATTGAACAAAAATAAAGCAAAAATTGTTGGGCATTTATGACTTAAACTTAATAAGCAAATCAGATATTGACTGAAGTTTATTTCCATAAACTTTATTGGTATCCATTACACGAAATGTACCCCTTCCCTTTCTCTCTAGAGATTACAGTTGTTGCATAACTGTCATAATGAGCAACTCTGTAACATTGCATAGAGTTTTTCCATCGCTATCCTAAACAATTGGTTGGCATTGTGTAATGTATATGAACATCTGTTTCTCTTGTTGACATATAGTTGTTAACACTTTTGATAGCGCCGTCCTTTGCTTCTTTCTCCTTGTAGCTGTAAAAATAGAAGCAATTAAAAAAGAACAATAAATAACTCCATTATTTGCTTCTGGGGTTTTGTTGATTTTACTAATGTAACATTGAACGGCAATAAAAACAAAGACTGTTGGGCATTCCTGACCAAAATTTGATGGACAGGTCAGGCAAAGACTGAATGCTATTTCGAACAAATATGATTTGATTGGTGAATTTTATTAACAACTAGCAGTTCAGCCTGGCTTTGCTCAGGCCCTATGTACTGTCCATAACTTTGTGCATATATATATATATATATTAAAAAATTTGACTTGTGTCCAGGTAACCTACATCTAAAATTTCAAGTGTTTAGACACAAAATTGGCAGAGGAGTTTGGTAGAGTCTGTAATGGTCAACTCTTTCAACTTTGACCTCTTGGCAGCCAAATTTTCGCCCAAAAACTGATTAAAAAGCTTGCTACATGTCTGAATACCCTTTATGTAGAGTTTCAAATGTTTAGACCCAAAATTGGCTCAATAGTTTGTTAGAGACCGCAAAGGCCAAATCTTTTGAATTTTAACCCCAATTTTTGGCCAAAAGCCGATTAAAATCTTGTCCTATGTCTAAATACACTTCATGTAAAATTTCAAATGTCTAGACCAAAAATTGGCTGAGTAATTTGATACAGACCGCAGAGGCCAAATTTTAAAAAACTTTGTCCCTAATTTTGACTCCCTTAACATTTAATGTTTTGGGCTCAAATCAATTAGAAAGTTTGATCCATGTCCAAGTAACCTACATTTAAAATTTCAAGTGTTTAGACCCAAAATTGGCGAAGGAGTTTGGTAGTTTTTAAAGGTCAAATCATTGAACTTTGACCCTTTACAGCCAAATTTCTGACCGACAACCAATTAAAAAGATTTTCCCAAATCTCAATACCTCTTATGTCTCGAGTCTGTAGACTGAAATTTGACAGAATAGTTTTGTAGGGAAATGTACACGCGCAGACACACATAACAGACAATTTCACTTTTAAAGATATATAGATTTCATGGAGAGCATTTGTGGTCCCCCAGGCGGGGGGGGGGGGTCCTATACTACAAATTTAATATTGTGTAAAAAAAAAAAAAAAAAAAAAATTTAATGATGCAATATTCAAACTTTATTGTTTTCTTTAATTTGTTTTTTTTCCCCCCCCTTTCAGAAATACCAGATTGTATGGCAAGGCTTCTTGGCTCTGAAGAATGACAACGTCATCGTGCAAATGCATTTAATGTCTGGCAATCGTCAGTTAATTGCTCCATCCATGCCACAAATGTCAACTGATGGGATCATGCAACCGCTACGGATCAGCCAACGGATGAGGCTTGAACCAATCCAGGTAGAAGGTGTAGCGAAACGCATGCAGGTGAGTTTCTACCTTGTTACGATTTTCACTGAAGCGGATCCCATTTACCCATAAGCTCCTAGCACTGACTTTCACTCCAAAATAAGATTTGCATCCAATCTGCTGCTGCTAAAGTTATCAGAAAAATGGTTGAATCATTCTATTCTGTAAAATACCTTAAATGAAATACAAAATAAAAAATATTTTACCAGTATAAAAAAAAAAATGATTGAATATCCTGTTTGAAAATATGATGGTAGGACGTAGGTAAAGTTTTAATTTGTATATCAAATAAATAAAAATGTTTATAATTTGCATATCAAATAAATAAAAATGTTTATAATTTGTATATCAAATAAAAATGTTTATAATTTGTATATCAAATAAATAAAAATGTTTATAATTTGCATATCAAATAAATAAAAATGTTTATAATTTGCATATCAAATAAAAAAAAATGTTTTTAATTTGCATATCAAATAAATAAAAATGTTTATAATTTGCATATCAAATAAATAAAAATGTTTATAATTTGCATATCAAATAAATAAAAATGTTTATAATTTGCATATCAAATAAAAAAAAATGTTTTTAATTTGCATATCAAATAAAAAAAAATGTTTATAATTTGCATATCAAATAAATAAAAATGTTTATAATTTGCATATCAAATAAAAAAAAATGTTTATAATTTGCATATCAAATAAAAAAAAATGTTTATAATTTGCATATCAAATAAATAAAAATGTTTATAATTTGCATATCAAATAAAAAAAAATGTTTATAATTTGCATATCAAATAAATAAAAATGTTTATAATTTGTATATCAAATAAAAATGTTTATAATTTGTATATCAAATAAAAAAAATGTTTATAATTTGCATATCAAATAAATAAAAATGTTTATAATTTGTATATCAAATAAATAAAAATGTTTATAATTTGTATATCAAATAAAAAAAATGTTTATAATTTGCATATCAAATAAATAAAAATGTTTATAATTTGTATATCAAATAAAAAAAATGTTTATAATTTGCATATCAAATAAATAAAAATGTTTATAATTTGTATATCAAATAAAAATGTTTATAATTTGTATATCAAATAAAAAAAATGTTTATAATTTGCATATCAAATAAATAAAAATGTTTATAATTTGCATATCAAATAAATAAAAATGTTTTTAATTTGTATATCAAATAAAAATGTTTATAATTTGCATATCAAATAAATAAAAATGTTTTTAATTTGTATATCAAATATTTAAAATGGGAAAAAATTCTTTAAAAGCATCTTTTAAGAATTTAAATTCAAAATAGGCAAAAAAAAAAAAGCCACGTATAAAATGCAAATTTGTTTTCTTAAAAACAAAAAAAACTTTCAAAATATTCTGAAAGTTTCACGGCTTTCCACTGATATTTTATCGATTATTATTTTTCATTCCATTAATCAGTGTGAACAATGAAATATCATAATATTAAATCTAATTATCAAAAAAATTTAACAAAATTTAAATTAGAGAAAAAAAGTATATCAGTAAAGAATAAAATAAAAAGATTTTTCTGAACGGAAATTTTCGCCACAAAATTTAAATATTTTTCAGATTTACATTTTACGCAAATTAAACAGTAATGATGTTCTTGCTGAAGAAATTTTTGAACGGCTAAAAATATAATCAGACATTTTTTTTTTAATTTTTTTTTTTTTAAATCTTTTATTAAATTTAAAAAAAAAATTTTCTTTTTATTTAATTTTTTATTTTTTATTTACTTTTTTTCATTCATCTTCAAATTTGGCTGCCATGACATTGTGGTCATCTTTTTTTTTTTTTTTTTTTTTTTTTTTTTACACAGGCATCACCACATTATCAAGGCCAAGAGGCCAATCGAGGATAAGGGTTAAAAGAGTGTACAGTAGAAATTGGACAATATAGTAATCATTAGTAATGAAAATTTGGTAAATTTGTTAACTTATATGGAACGTCTCATCAAGAACTTATTTACATTAGAGTTGAAGACAACCATATTGTAGTCAGCCGGAAAGCAGGAAAACGGAAGACAATTCCACAGGTGTGCAGTTCTAAAAAAGAAGCTTTGCTCATGGAATCTACGTTTAGGTTTAGGCACAGATAAAGAGTGGGGGAAATTATTGATAGTGTTTTCAGCTAGACGAGTGTTTCTTGTGAAAGTTTGGCGAGGGGGGACTATAGACTGGAGCTCAGTCGAACACTTTCCATGAAAATAACGATACATCAGAGACAAACATCTCTTCCGTGAGATAGAGGTTGCAGGGAAGAGAAAAGGACATCTCCTATGAGGCTACGAAGTCTATTTTGAACTCTATCAAGGCAGGACAAGTCCTTTCTAACAGCTCCTGCCCAGATGTGGCAACAGTATTCCATCCT
This sequence comes from Euprymna scolopes, assembly GCF_053919585.1. NCBI lineage: Eukaryota > Metazoa > Mollusca > Cephalopoda > Sepiida > Sepiolidae > Euprymna > Euprymna scolopes. Next base: position 1,408,387 of record NC_136518.1, on the reverse strand, counting down.
TGGACGTACCTGGCTCTTATATAGATAGAGAATTGCATCAGCAGTGAGATATCTACTAAATCGATAGAAAGATCCCACCATTTTTCCAGCGGCCTTGGTAACAGATTTGATGTACGTGTTCCATTTAAGATCAGGAGTAATTGTCAAGCCCAGAAGCTTGTCAAAACTTGAGGCCTCCTGAAGATGAGAGCCATTCATTAATTTTTCTTCAATTGAAGCAATTTTATAGCAGCGGGATTTCTATTTGGGGAAAGGCTGATAACAAGAGGATGAAGGGAAAGGGATCTAACGCATAAAATATATTTGGCCATTTGCTTTCTTTTTGTTATGTAATAGTTTTTTTCCTCCTGGGGAAGGAAGAGTCTATATCATATCACGCTTGTGTACGAGAGAAGAGGTGAACAGGATGGATGTTTTTTAATTTCATTTATTTTCCTGATCGAATTTTTGACTTAGAGATTAAATTACACACTTGAAGGATTGGGAGGGGGAACAATATCCGTGCCATTTTGTTTCTATATTTTGATTTTTAATTTTTTTAATTTTTGATTCTTTGTCTCTCTTTTTAGTTAACTGAAGAATATTGTATGCTGCTTGCTTTACCGAATGGCCGCGACCATTTGGATACATTACATCAAACGCGAGCTTTAACGAACGGATTTATTAGTTATCTTACCCATAAACAAGCAGCGGGAATTGTCAATGTAGCAAACCCAGAATCTCAGCAGGTGAGTAAGTCACTTTTTTTCTTTTTTTTATTATCTCCCCTATCTCTCTCTCTCTCTCTCCCCTCACTCTCTTTCTTTTCCATGCTCTCTCTCTCTCTCTCTCCCCTCACTCTCTTTCTTTTCCACGCTCTCTCTCTCTTTTCCACGCTCTCTCTCTCTTTTCCACGCTCTCTCTCTCTTTTTTCCACGCTCTCTCTCTCTTTTTTCCACTCTCTCTCTCTCTTTTCCACTCTCTCTCTCTCTCTTTTCCACTCTCTCTCTCTTTTCCACTCTCTCTCTCTCTCTCTTTTCCACTCTCTCTCTCTCTCTCTTTTCCACTCTCTCTCTCTTTTCCACTCTCTCTCTCTCTCTCTTTTCCTCTCTCTCTCTCTCTCTCTCTTTTCCACTCTCTCTCTCTCTCTCTTTTCCACTCTCTCTCTTTTCCACTCTCTCTCTCTCTCTCTCTTTCCACTCTCTCTCTCTCTCTCTCTTTTCCACTCTCTCTCTCTCTCTCTCTTTTCCACTCTCTCTCTCTCTCTTTTCCACTCTCTCTCTCTCTCTCTTTTCCACTCTCTCTCTCTCTCTCTCTTTTCCACTCTCTCTCTCTCTCTCTCTTTTCCACTCTCTCTCTCTCTCTCTTTTCCTCTCTCTCTCTCTCTCTCTTTTCCTCTCTCTCTCTCTCTCTCTCTTTTCCTCTCTCTCTCTCTCTCTCTCTTTTCCTCTCTCTCTCTCTCTCTCTCTCTTTTCCACTCTCTCTCTCTCTCTCTTTTCCACTCTCTCTCTCTCTCTTTTCCACTCTCTCTCTCTCTCTTTTCCACTCTCTCTCTCTCTCTTTTCCACTCTCTCTCTTTTCCACTCTCTCTCTCTCTCTCTCTTTTCCACTCTCTCTCTCTCTCTCTCTCTCTTTTCCACTCTTTCTCTCTCTCTCTCTTTTCCACTCTCTCTCTCTCTCTTTTCCACTCTCTCTCTCTCTCTCTCTCTTTTCCACTCTCTCTCTCTCTCTCTCTTTTCCACTCTCTCTCTCTCTCTCTTTTCCACTCTCTCTCTCTCTCTCTTTTCCACTCTCTCTCTCTCTCTCTTTTCCACTCTCTCTCTCTTTTCCACTCTCTCTCTCTCTTTTCCACTCTCTCTCTCTCTTTTCCACTCTCTCTCTCTCTTTTTCACTCTCTCTCTCTCTTTTTCACTCTCTCTCTCTCTTTTCCACTCCCTCTCTCTTTTCCACTCTCGCTCTCTCTCTTTTCCACTCTCTCTCTCTCTCTCTTTTCCACTCTCTCTCTCTCTCTTTTCCACTCTCTCTCTCTCTCTTCCACTCTCTCTCTCTCTCTCTTCCACTCTCTCTCTCTCTTCCACTCTCTCTCTCTCTTTTCCACTCTCTCTCTCTCTCTCTCTTCCACTCTCTCTCTCTCTCTCTCTCTTCCACTCTCTCTCTTTTCCACTCTCTCTCTCTCTCTTTTCCACTCTCTCTCTCTCTCTCTTTTCCACTCTCTCTCTCTCTCTTTTCCACTCTCTCTCTCTCTCTTTTCCACTCTCTCTCTCTCTCTTTTCCACTCTCTCTCTCTCTCTTTTCCACTCTCTCTCTCTCTCTTTTCCACTCTCTCTCTCTCTTTTCCACTCTCTCTCTCTCTCTTTTCCACTCTCTCTCTCTCTTTTCCACTCTCTCTCTCTCTCTTTTCCACTCTCTCTCTCTCTCTTTTCCACTCTCTCTCTCTTTTCCACTCTCTCTCTCTCTCTCTTTTCCACTCTCTCTCTCTCTCTCTTTTCCACTCTCTCTCTCTCTCTTTTCCACTCTCTCTCTCTCTCTTTTCCACTCTCTCTCTCTCTCTTTTCCACTCTCTCTCTCTCTTTTCCACTCTCTCTCTTTTCTACCGTCTCTCTCTCTCTCTTTTCTACTCTCTCTCTGTCTCTCTCTCTTTTCTACTCTGTCTCTCTTTCTCTCATATATTTCAAGTCATATATACACACACACACATTTTTTTTTTTTTATAAGTTTTTATTTCGGTTTTGATTCAAGCTAATGCACCCAAGTCATATGGATATATTATTTTTATTTTTTAAATCGCAACTTTATAACATATAAAAATCGATAGAATATTAACTCTATAATAATAATATATACAGAACCTGCAAGAATTAAAATATCATATTTAAGTGTACATTATGACTGAGTTTTGCCTGGCGTTCGTGCTAGCTTAGATAAATACGTTTGCAGTTTTAACAAAAAAGCTACAATAATAATAAAACGTCTCCATTTGCACTGAACATCTACAGAATGCCAACATCAATATATTACATATGAATGAGTCCCCTGTGGAATTTTCACAGGTCCCACTAGTATATTATATATATATATATATATATATATATATTGATATCACTATTAAAAAAAAAAAAGTTCCTTGGTGAATGAAATATTTCTTGAAATTGAATGTACAGGGTGTTCCAAAAGTCTTGGACAAATTTCAAGACTTTATATCGACTGAACTATACATGTTAGACGAAAGTGGCATGATTTTATAGCTAAATTTATCAAGTCCAACTTTATTAATAAATTTTATATAGTTTTCTGTAGAAATACATTCTCTCATAATATATACCAATCCTTATTTAAGAAGCTCAATGTAATTACAGAGCAATATAGAGAATAAATGACAAAAAATTATGTTCCAAAATTCATGATGTTGACCATCTTATAATTTATTCCTTTAATTCAGTTGACTTTTATAATTCTTGACAGTATCTGTTTCGTAGCGCAAAAGCAATCACTTAATTATTGATTGATTTAATAATTGATTGATTTTGCGCTATGAAACAGATACTGTCAAGAATTGTAAAAGTTAACTGAACTAAAGGAATAAATTGTAAGATGGTCTATATCATGAATTTTGGAATATAGTTTTTTGTCATTTACTTTCTCTCCTCTCTCTCTCTCTCTCTCTCTCTCTCTCTATATATATATATATATATATATATATATATATATATATATATATATATATATATATATATATATATATGCATGCCTTTTATATCCTTAATAGTTTTTGAGATATTTAATGTCCAAATGTGTTTAAAACACCTTGGATTTTATTTTTTACTAGCATTTCAGCCTGGCGTTGCCCGGGTGTTTAGAGGTGTATGTTGAGCGATCAGTTTGTTTTTTTTGTTTGTTTTTTTTTAACTTTGACCCCTTAACATTTATTGTTTTGGGCTCAAATCAAGTTATTAAGTTAGATCCATGTCCAAGGAATCTATATCTAAAATTTCAAGTGTTTATACCCAAAATTGGCGGAGGAGTTTGGTAGAGTTCTCAAAGGTCAAATCGTTGAACTTTGAACCCTTAACAGCCAAATTTCTGGCCGAAAACCGATTACAAAGATTTTCCCAAATTTCGGGTCTGTAGAATGAAAATTGACAAAGTTATTGCATAGGGAAATGTACACACACAGACACATTCACTTTTATAGATATATAGATAGATATACTGCTTTTTAACTCTGTCTTATTGTTTTCTTTTTTTCTTTTTCTTTTTTTTCAGCCTGCTTATGTTGTCCATATCTTCCCACCATGCGAATTTTCCCGCTTGAAACTGAGAGAGGCCGGGTTTGAACTGATGAACCAGGTGACGGACTTTGCCCACTTGGTGATCGTGATCACCACAGTGTAGAGCTGTCGGATCGTTTATCGGATCCACATTTAGTAACGAAAAAGAAAAGAGAGTGAAAAGGGTGTGGTGGGGGGGAGGGGGAAGAGGACTTCCACCCACTCGTTGCCCTGCCGCAGATATACTTCCCCCCACCCCCCTTAAACTGCGCGCCCTGCCGCCGCTGCTTTCATCATCAACCATGGATTGTGGGGGCCCACCCTGTGCCCCACACCCAGAGGAGGACGACGAGGAGATGATGATGATGGGAAAGGAACATGACTTGACTCCCCGTAGTGGGGAGAGAGGGTGTTCGTTTTCTGTCCCCCTTCCTCCTTATGAAGCTGAGCTTGTGTGCGCATCATGTCACCGTGACTAGACAATTGCGCGCACTCTCTCTCTCTCTCCTGTGTGTTTGAACTCTTGTATTCCCCAACAATTTATGGAGAGGGAAGAGAAGACGGGAACCCACAAGAGTGAAGAAAAAAGAAAAACGGGTTCCTTCCTCCTGCGTTGTGGGGTTCACCTAGCATTGTCGACACAATGTGTTGTGTGCAAACCCGGTGGACAGGTTATTGGGTGCTATCCTCGCACACCCCCATCTCTCTCTCTCTCTTTCTCTCTCTCCTCCCCCTCTTCCCCTACATACATCATTTTATCTCACCTCTACTTTTTTCTGTGATCTTCAAACTTCTGACCCCCCCCCCCCGCCCCGCATGTCTGTCTTTCCCCCCCCCCCCTACTTTTCCTATTTGGACATGCCATATTTTTACGAAGAAAAAGAAAAAAGAAAAACAAATTGGGGGGAAGAAAATTGAGTTGGAGAAAAGTTTTAGATGAAAAAAAAAAAAAAATACGGAATGAAAAAAAAATTCAAAACAAAAAAAGACGATAAATTTTTTAAACTTCTACAGCACTCACTTGCACTATACACAGGAACACGTTTTTTTTTTTCTTTTCTTTGCTTCCGACATTTGTAAAAAGAAAAAAGTTTTATTTTTTGTTATTCAACACACAAAAAAAGAAAAAAAAAATAACCCCCACCCTCAATCTTTTTTAAAAAAATCGTCTTTTCATTCCGTTTGCTCAGTTTGGACTTCAAAAACTTCTTATACTGCTGGTATGCGATGATGATGATTCTCTGGACATCTGGGAACGGCAACGGCAAAACCCAAAACTAAACGACAAGCGGATATTAATTGATCAATGGAGAAGTGGGGAAACAATAAGATTGAAACTGGGCATTTTTAGCTTGTCACATGCGATGTTGACGGTAATTTCATTTTTCATTAGATGAACCATGCAAACAGGGAATTTTTTGCTCTTGGAAGGCAGCTAAACCATTTTACTTTATTTTTTATTTCTTTTTAATTTTTATTTTGGCCCCAGCTCCCCTCCCTTCGAATCTCTCCTTTATTTTAACCCTCCCCTTCCAATTTTTGCCTTTTTTTTTTTTTTTTTTGTTAAGTATTTACAATTTTTATCATTACTTTTAATTTATTTATTTTTGATTTTTTTTTTTTTTTTTTTTTTTTTCAAGCCTTTTGTTTTTCCTCAGAGTTTGAGAAAAAATTTTCAGTTAAAATTTTTCCGTTTTCTTTAAGTTCCATCTCGTCTATTTTTTCCTCCTTTTTTTTTTTTCTATCATTTCTCTTTTTTCTGATTAACTTATCTCTTTATTATTTTTCTTTAAAACAAAAAAAATAAAATAAACACCCCCTCTCCCCTAAAAATGTACATATGTAAGTAATTTTGATTGGAAATTTTTTTTGTTTTTGTTTTTTGTTAGATTTTTTTTTTTGTGTCCTTCTTCTGTTGTAGGTGTTCTTCTTCTACTGCGTCTGCGTCTGTGTTTGTGTGTGCAAATGTGTGCAATTCTTCAGTTGACGACTGAATGATCTCATATTTTACTGATGGTCAGTCCGTTGTTTTCTGGCTAGATTCCAAATCTGAGGACGGCCCTGAGGGGAGGAAGGGTGCTCTTCCCCCACCCCTCGGACCTCAAATTGTAGAAAAAAAAAAAAAAAAAAGAAGAAATTAAAACAAATTGTTTCTTAAAAAAATAGAAGCAAGCCATCTCCTCTCCATCTTCCCTTTCCATCTTCATCTCTCGTTAAACATTCATTGCCCACACAAACCCTGTCAATAACCTTGTACAACCCCCTGCTACGTCCCTTTTTGAAAATAACAAATTATTTTCTTTTTTTTCCTCTTTTCTCCTTTTGAAATTAGGAAATAATTGTTGCTGATTGTTTTTTTTTTTGTTTGTTTTTTTTTTTGCAAAAAGAGAAAGAGGAGAAAGAAAAGTTATTTAAAAAAAATATACAAAAAAACTACCAAAAAAAATAAATAATGAAAAATTGAAAAAAAAAATTTTTTTTATTATGTGAAAAGCTTGATGTTTTAACGAAAAAAAAAAAAGGACTTTGAGAAAAACAAAAAAAAAACTTGTTAATGTTGTTGGTCATAAATTGTTTATGACTGTAAACCAAAACGAAATGCTTTTAATTTGCGCTTCGGCACGAATGGCATCGGCAATGGCCCATCTTCATCTTTATTCACCCCACCCTCCCTTTTTTTTTTTTTTTTTTTTTTTACTTTTGGTCATTTCATGGTTATACTGGAATATTGCTGCCGGGATATTACAACAAAATTCACTTGGCGGACCAAGAGAAAAGTTGTTTGTTTTTATTTTTTTCATTAGTTTTGTATCCACTCCCATTCCTTTGAGCTTTTGGAGGTTTTTATTTTTTATTTTTTTTTTTGTGTGTGTTTTGGTTGTTTTTTGTATAGTAGTACCTCGTCTTAATTTTAAAAAGAAGAAAAGGGTGGGAAGTTTTTTTTATTTTTAATTAAGATACCCTTCCCCAGACACTTGCATCCAGTTAAAAAAAAAAATATATATATATATCTTTCTTTTTTTTTTAAGGTGGGGGTGTTGGTGAAAGATGGAAATTCTTTGTATAAAATATGTCCATTGCTAAATCCCTTAAATCTGTAAATTAACCCTGTTCAAAAAGTTTCTGTTAAAAAACAAAAAGCAAATTTATTTAGTGCGAATGATGTAAACAAAAAAAAAAAAAAATCCCAAAGTTGGAAACCCTCAAATTCAACGACTTTTCTGTCTTTGTCTACATCCTTCAAGCCAATCATTTTGGGATCTCTTAATCTTAATAATAACTACTAATAATAATTGTTGTATAAAGTTGGTGTAAATAGAACTTGATGTACATCTTGTATAAGTTCCCATTTGTATATTTGTCGAAAAAGATAAACCAGAAATAAAAATAAAATTTGAAAAAATATTAAAAATAAAAAAAAAACTCATTACTTTGCATTTTATTTTTTCATCCAATTCGATTTGTCTCATCTGTCGATCGCTCGTTTTCCTTTTGTTTCTGTTAACAGCTTATCGGAAAGGTAACACAACTTGCGCAACCTGTCATACATACCAGACTGCACGTGGATAGCGACAGCGTAGTCGCACAAAATTGTGAAAAATTAAATGTTTCTTTTTCCAATAAATGTGGAAGAGATTTTTGTAGACGTTGTTTTTCATCATTAGAATCAGATAAATTTTATTTTGTTTTTTACTAGCCTGGGTGCCCGGCATTGCCCGGGTGTTTGTAGGTGTATGTTAAGCAGAAAAAAATAGATAAAAGTGGTAGTAGGCAGGCAGGCTCGAACCCGTGATGCAAAGGCAGAAAAGAAAGTGAAAGGAAATCTGATGTTTTACCGCTACTCCATGATGCAACCGGAAGTCAAATTTATCGTAGTCAATCAAAAGCAAAAGGTGACTTGCAGAAATGGCGTTGCTTTTAAACGTCCCACGAAAGCAAATTAGACTAATACTTAGTCTTTGCTCGGTCATAAAATATGCTTAAATATGATATTTTAATACATACGAAATCTGGACAAATTATTATAAAATCATGATTTAAAAAGTTAAAAAAAAAAAAAAAAAAAATTTGTTGACATACCATCAGTTAGAATCGAAACTAAAACTGTGGCATTCAAAGTTGATGATGTTACCACTGTACCAACGTGACACACGAATATGAACTGATGAAAAATTAAAACTAACATGAATGCGCAAAATGTATAACGATTTTTTTCAATTTTGACCTTTAAAACTATTTTAAAACTATTTTAACGGGCTAAAGACCCATAAAAGAACGGTCCGTAAAAAATCCAACCATCATAGATCATTAGCGCCACTACGACTTTTAGTTTGGGAGGAGATAGTTTGAAAATATGGAGACAGACAGACAAATAGCTTTTTATATATCAGATTATTTTTGTTCATGCACACACACACACACACATATATATATATATATATATAATCTGATATATAAAAAGCTATTTGTCTGTCTGTCTCCATATTTTCAAACTATTCCATTGGCGATTTTTTTCGAAGGAACTCTGCCTTTTGGACCATTTGGGACTGCAAATTGGATTGCAAATTTTAAATTCGACCGTTTTGGATTTTACCATTCTTGGATTTTTTACCCTTCACCGGACTATCCATTCATGTGAAATCTTTTTATCATTTTTCTTTTACCTCCTATTCCCCTTACCTCACCCTTTTTTTTAACCAAGTAAGATCTGTGACTTACTTGTAGTTTCATTAAATACTTTTATATGCAAAATCCGATCCTGCATTTTGCTAATTCCTGCCCTCTGATGAGAAGGAGAGTATTTCTTCGAAACTCCGCGGATTAAGGACTATCCACTTATCTTGTGCTTCCTTTTTTAAAATTAAATATGTTTTTAACTCTTTTTCAAGATGTCTTTCAACATGTTTTATTAATCATTTGTTCATATATATATATATATATATATATATATATATATATATATAAGTGAAAGTGTCTGTGTACATTTCCATATACAGTAACTCTTTCAATTTTCAGTCTACAGTACTGAGATTTAAAGTCTTTGTAATCCGTTTCCAGCCAGAAATTTGGCTGTTAAGGAGTCAAAGTTCAACGATTTGGCCTTTGAAAACTCTACCAAACTCCTCCGCCATTTTTGGTATAAACACTTGAAATTTTAGATATAGGTTCCTTGGACATGGATCTAACTTAATAGCTTGATTTGAGCCCAAAACAGTAAATGTTAAGGGGTCATAATAGGGGTAAAAGTTTTAAAAAATTTGACTTCTGTGGTCTCTACCAAATTACTCAGACAATTTCTGGTCTAAACATTTGAAATTTTACAAAAAGGGTATTCAGAGATAGGGCAAGCTTTTTAATCTGTTTGGGTTGAAAATTTGAGCTACCAATATATAAATGTATGTATGTATGTTTGCATGTTTGCCTAAAACTTTCGAATGAGGCCACGGATTTTCACAAGATCAGTATTAGACGACAAATACTGAAAAGTTGGCTAAAAACATTAATTTCTTCACCCTTAACTGGGCACTTTTTATAGAGAGGGGGGAGGTTGCTTTTTTTCGCCGATATTTTCGAAAGTCATCCCCTCTTATCGATTGTCTAGCCTTAATTTAAACCTACATCACTTCAAGTTTGGCAGTGGTCATAACAGCAAAGATGTCACGTTTTTTTTTTTTTTCCCCCCCGTTCTTTTTCTCCTTCACGGTAGGGGTTCGAGCCTGCCTTCCTACTACCACTTTTTTGCTCAACACACACCTCCAACAAACACCCAGGCAACGCGGGGCACCCATGCTAGTATGTATATATATATATATATATATATATATATGCACATAAAGTTATGAACAGTACATAGGGCTCGAGTAAAGCTGGGCTGAACCTGTTATTAGATTTTTTTTTTGTTCACACACATATACACACACATATACATACACATATACACATACACACATATACACACACACACATATACACACACACATATACATATCTATATATAGAGAGAGATGTTACTTGTTTTTGCGATATATGTCTTGATTGAATTCAGTTATTTACAAAAGTGCATTTTTACCTAAATGCGATTTGGGAATAATTTTCCCTTTAACCAATTTGGTACCTCCACATGGGGACCGGCATATATATTATTTTTAAAATATGATTATCCACTGACACATGTTTCGTCGTCTACGACTCATCAGAGTGGCTGAATCTAGCGAGATTCGAAATTGAGACCCCATGGTAAGAAACCTAAACCCTTACCCCTCATCCACCTCGCTGACTGTTCGGATATATTGTGATTTACGTAGATGTTATAGTGTGTGTTATACTAGGTTCCAAGGACTAATTCATTTTTTCATTTTTCTGATCTTTTGAAAAAAAAATTTTTGTACATTTTTTACCAACTTTTGTTCACATACTAATATACCAATCTCTTTTTTTTTTTTTTTTTTTTTTTTTTTTTTTTTCATCTATGGACTCTTCAGAGGCCAAAATGTTTTCCTTCAGAAAAATACATAACAACAAAAAAAAAAAAAAAACGAAAAAGAACAGTTCACATAGATTACTTTTTCTCGAGAGAGAAGTCATAAAAATCCTCAAAAAGAGCAGCCATCTTCATGATGTGAAGCCCTAAACATTTTATTCAAAATTTTTGTTGCATTTACAATAAAAGCCTACTTTTTCGTTTTAGAAATTATTAAACAAAATTTTTGATATTCTCAGGGATATGCGAGCGACTAAAAGAAAATGAACTAATTTGCATATACTTTGAAAACTGGACTTTAATTAATCATTTTTATATTTTCTTATTAGATGATTCGTTTCATTTTACGATTATGTTAAAGCATATTTATGCATAGTTGTTACATTATGCATAATTGCAAAGCATTTAGGATGCAATCATTCTAGCACACACACACACACACACACACATCATTCAAACACGGTAGTGTCTGAATATATGGTTAAATGGCAGTTTTAGTCATTAAGAACTGCTTTAAAGCTTCACCGCTCACTCATTTTTCGACCAAATTTCAAACAATTATTACAGTTTATAGATCACCTTCTCAGCTTCGTTCAATAAAACAAAAGTTATAATTAATTCAGTCGTGTTGAAAATCGTAAAAGTAAGGAGGTGGGCAATGTTTTTTTATGACTGGTTTCCATAGCAACCACGTCGCTTCAGCAACTATTGTTGCTACTAATTCACTGCTATCGCGAAAAGAGAAGTAACAAGTGAAACAGACTGGATGAAAGAAAGAAAGGGAGATAATTGGGGGGATTTTATTGAAAGCAGACGAATGCCGTACATTGTTTATTACACAAGTGTATGTTATGTTTTTATGGAGGCAAAAAATAAGACTGAAATTAAACAAAGAACAAGTGAATTTATTGGAAGCTTGGAAAGATCATGGATTATAATAGAAAAATACGAGCATGAAAAGTAATATGGTTAAGCTTAAACAGAAATGTAAAGGACTAGTTTTTAAAACTGGAAAATAAAAGGACAAGATATTCTAGTAAAAAATATAATAAATTATAACTTAAAATATTGCAGCATTAAGAATTCTTTTAAAAAATTCAATTTATAAAATTATATATTCAATTCTTAATGCTGCAATATTTTAAGTTATAAATTTATATTTTTACTAGAATATCTTGTCCTTTTCTTTTCCAGTTTTAACAACTAGTCCTTTACTTTTCCATGTTTAAGCTTAACCATATTACTTCTCATGCTCGCATTTTTCTATTGTAATGTGTGTGTATAGAAAGTTTCTACCACTTGATATATAAGGGGTTTAGACCTGTGGTTTTTAACCGGTAAAAATTGTTAAGCGGTCAAAATTGCATTTATGTTTTGTTATTTTGCAAGGTTTTCTCTGCTTATCGACATTGTACGGATGGTTAGGCTGGCGACCTCTAGGTGTTGGTTTTGATTCTAGCTGATGGCACCCAAGTTATTTTAGTAACTTTTGAAACTATTACTATATATTGGGTACAATATAATAATCTACAGAGAATTGGCTCCATAAGGATTAATATGAAATCTGCATAAATTAAAATATAAAATTTCTGCTTATTTTCTGAGCGGGCAACGCCGGGCAGCCTGCTAGTAAAAATAAGTGGATAGATATCAGCAATCTCTAACTTGGATCGAGCACTTTTAAAAAAAAAAATATTGGTTTTAAGTTAATTTCGTTAATATTTTTATAACAAACTAAAAGGCTGCCCAGTGTTGCCCGATCATAAGATACACCTTAAATGTGATCGTTTAATTCATGCAGATTACATATTATTATAGACAATTCTCTATTGATTACACTGTGCAACACTAAAAAAAGTACAGGATATCTGCAGCAATTTTTGTATACCTAGTAACGTAGAAATTTTATTTCTGGCTTTCTTTTTGTTGAATTAGGTATAATTTGTGCAAAATTGCCACAGTCGTAAATTTCAGTAAAAACGTCAAAATGGGTTACTGACGACTTTGCAGTCACATATTATGTGTATTAAATTATAGATCTTAAGAGAAAAACACAGTTTAATATACACATATTATGTACATTATTTGTTAAATCATTTATTTGAATCATTTATTTGCTAAAGTCAGCCGAAATTAGCTATTTTTCCAGATTTAAGAGAGCTAGATGACAGAGCTAGCTTGGTTAGCATAATATTTTCTAGACCAAGGGCTAATTTTTTCAAAAGTAAAAACATAATGCTGTAGCACATGGTTTGGTGTTCACCACCTTCCGAAAAGCCATGGTATTCGTCAAGAAAGGCATTTTTTAATGTAGGCTAAAAAAATCAAGGAAAAGAAGCTAAAACCTGCCTCAGAACCTTATTTGTAGGGCCCGGGAAAAAATCTGAGGGTTAAAAATAGATATCCATTTAATAAAGTATTTTTTAACTAAAAACTACAATAAAGACCGGATTATTGTGTATGTTAATGTTTTAAACATAAAGGGGCATTTTATACATTCTTTTCTGAAAATTTACTAAATTAAATGCAAAAAATAGAAATGAAATTTTATCAACGCCTTACTTTATGTACGAAAGAATCTAAAATAAAAGAAGGTATCTTCATAGGTCCCCAAATTCGAAAAATTGTTCTTGAAACTTTTAACACACATCTCTCGAGAAAAGAAAAATGTGCCTTTGAGTCATTCAAGAAAGTTTGTGATAACTTCCTGGGAAAACATCGTTCAGAAGACTATGTTCAAGTTGTGAATGATCTATTGCATCATTTTCATGATATAGGATGTAACATGTCTCTAAAAGTTCATGTGCTCCACTCTCATTTGGATTTTTTTGCTGAGAATCTTGGCCATGTGAGTGATAAACATGGCGAAAGGTTCCATCAAGATATTTCATTAATAGAAAAACGTTTTAAAGGAAAATGGAACACTGGTATGTTGGCAGACTACTGCTGGAATTTAAAAAAAGGATGATGACACTCTACACAAGAGAGTTAAGAGGACAAATGTTGTTTAAACTGGTGAATTCGGTGATTTTTTTTCAAAATAATTAATAATAAAGTACAGGAAAATGGTACCTAATCCAGAGAAATAAATGTCAGATTTGGAATCAGCATACTTTTCTTACACCGAAACAGGTCTTATATGTCTTGTACTTTTTTTTCAATTCAAATTTGTTGCACAGTGTTATTATTTTGTACCTAATATATAGTAGTGATATCAAAACTAAATAAAATATATGAATTGGATGCCATCAGCTAGAACCAAAACATAAAACTCTCCACCCTCTTTCCTAAGCCTCTGAATCACACCCATACCCACATATATACACATACATACATATATATGTATATATACACACACACACACACTAGCAGTATACCCGGCCTTGGTCAGGGTTACTTTGATGCCTTTTTTATGCTTATTTTGATCTGTATCTTTGATTCCAATTTTTTTTTTTTTTTTTTTTTTTTGTAATCGTAAAATGATTTTAGTAAATGTCAGTTATATTGAACCTTGCTGATCATGTGCCAGCAACAATCCAATTTCTCTGATTTGTCCCCTTTGCAGTTATTCTTCCAGCCCACAACCAACTACTTAGGCAAGGTTTTGGGAGCCCATGATTTCTCAACCCGTATGCGAAAGAAACCACAGGACCAACATCGACTATCTTGTAGTAAGAATTTGTGGTTGTCGGTGTTGAAAAATTCCTAATCTTATGTTGCCAGACATGCTACTTGTGCTTGGTTGTTATGCCTATGTTTTGTTAAACAGACGTATAACAAACCTCGGAATTACATTTTCGCTAAATGTGTGTGTGTGTAGACTGTTTTGCAATTTCTTCAGGATCAGTTGCTTTTTCAATGGACGTTCAAAAACAGAAACATAATTTACTTTTGTAAAAATTACGTAAATTTTTCAGTCTTATAAAATTCTTTGCAATAAATGAAAAAAAAATAAAGAAATTTTCATGTGGAGTTTGAACCTACAGACCAGGTTATGTAAGGAACAAACTCATAAAAGTTACATTAATATACTTGTGTGTGTGTGTATATATATATATATATATATATATATATATATATATATATATATATATATATATTCACTTGAAATATGAATTACAATTAAATTTACCATGATAATCCAAAATAGCAAACGTAAAATATATTATAAACATTAAAGACTTAATATTTATAAAGTAATCCTAACCAGATGTAAAAGCTCAATAAAACCAAATAGGATATAGAGCTTATAAGAACAAAGAATTAATAAAACATATTAAAAATACTTTAAGAAGAGTTAAAAAGATATTTAATTTTCAAAAAGGAAACACAAATTAAATGGATTGTCTTTAATCCGGGGATTAAGGACAATCCACTTAATTTGTGTTTCCTTTTTGAAAATGAAATGATTTTTTTTTTTTTTTTTTTTTTTTTTTTTTACTCTTCTTAAAGTGTTTTTAATGTTTTATTAATTTTTTGTTCTTATACATTCCTTATCCCTTTTTTAAAAGATGGAATCGCGCGATAGTTTAAGACAAGATTCAAGCAACCCAGAACGCTGTGATCATCAACAGTTTTCATTTTTTTTTCAATATTACAGCCGGAATGAGATCAGGTCCACATGCTTTTGAGGTGTCTAGGTTTTTATATCATGTACTTGAGAAGTGATGATTTTCACATCATCTAGTGTGGTTTCTGTCCGCAAAGGAAAATCTAGGAGGGAATGGTTTGCTGGGTCCAAAGTAGAGTTTAAGGCAAACTGACAGGCAAGCATGTTAGCCTTCTCGGTTACTGTTGTAGATTTTCCAGAAATTATGAGTTCTTAATTTCTGCGCTTCAATGCGTTTTCTGGTGGTTTCAGTGTATTCTCGTTTAACTGTCGCTATTTTTTCTTACAATTAACATTAAAGCAAAACACAAGGGCAGTTTTCTTTAATAAAAGATCCAGTTGCTCTGCAACTGCCCTCGAGGGGAGGCAAAGTGTTCGGACGACAAATAAGAATCCAATCTAAGGGAGATAACTCCCACATTTCAGAGAAGAATTGTTTCCCTTTTAACGAGAAATCACGAGATCTCGGCGAGAGGTGGCGGTCTGCGATGGAGACAAATGGAGGAACGAACATCGTTCTTCATAGCAGGGACATTCTGATTCAAATCTTTTCCCATCTGATCCATACCTTTATGTAATCGTTATGTCAACAATCAATAAACGCTGTGGGTTTGTATTACTGTACACATAGATTCGAAAAATTTGTCAAAAAACAAATATATAACAAATAAATGTTATCAAAGGCGAGATAAGTTACTTTTCTACCTAACTGGATATATTTTTCGTGTTTTTATTCAATGTAATATGTTTATTCAGCTCGAAAAACATAGTGTTTTCCGATGTATTCAAAAATTCAAGATGGCGCCTCACTCCTTCTTTAACACTGTAAGTTTAGGAAAAGGTGTTATAAATAAAAAACTAGACAAAATACTATTAAAAACCCGCCGAATATATGTCAACCTATGCCACGGTAACATATATTGAGCGAGTTTTTAACAGTATTTTATCCAATTTTTTATTTATAACACCTTTTCCCAAACTTACCGTGTTAAAGAGAGTCAGACGTCATCTTGAATTTTCCAATACATCCGTAAACACTGTATGGTTTTCGAGCTGAATAAACATGTTACATTGAATAAAAACACGAAAAATATATTCAATTTGGTAGAAAAGTAACTTATCTTGCCTTTGATAACATTTATTTGTTATATATTTGTTTTTTTGACAACTTTTTCGAATCTGTGTATAGTAATACAAACCCAACGTTGTTAAACGTTAACCCTTGTTTTCGTCTCTTGTCGGTGTGATTTTACTGTTATGAAGGATTTCCTTTACCCACGTCATAACACAAAGTAAATAGGAACTATCGTCCTTTTCTTTGTAATGAAAAGATTATACTATTATATTATTTTTCTTTGTTGGTTTTACGTTAAAAACTGTAACATTTACTTTTTAATAATAAATTTGTTCGTTTCATACGATAGGACGCTGAAACCAAGATTATTTTTGACGCTTGTTAAGATAGAGTTGATAGATCGATTTTTAAAAATTTGTTGTTTGAAGCAAAAACAGAATTCACTTAATTGTTATGTCGAAAAATAGTAATATATCCGAAAATTACGAAAATTCACTGAGTAGAAAATTATTTATAGATAAAAGTAATTATGGAAAATTGGAGAAAATTGCATTTTTCCTAGATGCGAACACCTTCAAGATTGTGAATACAGGTGACATTCTTGTCTCCCTTTTTGTCACTTTAATGGCTGACGTATTTTTTCAGAAAATAGGAATAGATTTTTTTTCTTTTTTACTAAAAACTAGTGTTTGAGATGTTTAATCAGAATGAAAAATATTTTCCGATGGCAAAAACAATTTTAATATTCTTTCTTATTTGATTTTGTTTAAAACAAACTCTTCCACTGTTCATACTAATGAATTCTTTATTGATTTTAAACTAAAACTAAAATCTATAGAGCAACTTCCACAAATGTTTTTTTTTGTTGTTTGAAAAAATATCTGCACATTAAACATATTTTTGTTTTTTTTTTACGGTAATTGGGAAAAACACAACTCTATACTTAAATATTTAGAGATTTATAAAGAATCGGAATCGGTAGTTGTATTGGGATCGAGAATAATATTGGAATCGTCTCTTTACTGCTAAAAGCACAGAAGCAGTTGTTCTAGTTGATAAATGTTCGCAATTTTTGGATGTATTAATATTTTCGTAATTTTTGCATGTATTAATATTTTCGTAATTTTTGGATGTATTAATATTTTCGATATGCCAATTAAGTATTGTTTTTGCTTAAAATCACATCTTTTTTTTTAATCGATCTGTCAACTCTATCCTAACAAGCACCTTAATTGTTTACAATCAAAAACATAAAAAAAAAATCTTGGTCATGCTTCAATGCGAACATATTCTTTAAAAAACTCGCAAAGAAGGCTTTGGAAATTAAAATTAATTATTAATGAAAATATTTTTCGAAATAAATTGCAAGTTAGACTTAAATAGAATAAACAGGGGAAGTAACTGCAGTCTGTCTTGTAACACCCCCCCCCCTAATCATGGAAGATGAATGAATGATTCATGAAATCGTGAAATATATGATTTATGCATAGAAAATTATTCAGAGCTTTTTTCCTTGCACCGCAAAAGCGTCTCTTCTGATATTATCAGTTTCTCATGTTATATAGGTAAATATAAAAATTAGGTACTTGTACAGTTTAATCAAGACATTAAAAAAATGAAATTATCGAAAAAAAAGGTAATATTGTACGTATCCGTTATGGAATGAAGTTCTCCGAAAAAAAAAATTAACTTAATTTGATCAAGTAGTTTTTTACAGCGAAAAAAACAAAAAAAAAACAAATTGTTATGATACCGAGCAAAAGGTCGTCATGTTTCGATTTTTAGGAAGAAAAGTTAGTATTAAAGATGGGAGGGAGTGTCGGCGCTTAAAACTGAGTTATCTCCCCGCGGCATGTTAAAAAAATTCAAAGATATTTGTTGCGCTCTCATAAAAACGTTTTTTTCCGCTGTAAAAAAAAAAACAAAAAAAAACTACTCGATCAAATCAAGTGAAAAATATTTTTCGGAGATCTTCAGTCCAAAACGGATACGTACATTTTTATCGATATTTTCATTTTTTTAATGTCTTGATTAAACTTTACAAGTACCGAAATTTATTAAGTTATTTAAAATTCACGATCTTAGAAAGAGAGAGAGACAGAATATGGGGGTATTTTTCATCAAGGGAGATAACTATGCTTCTATAAATCAGAAATAATATAAAGAGAGGTAATTGCAAAGTTTCTTGAAAATCTAAGGGAGGTAACTCGTCAAGATTTATTTTTTCTTTTTTTAAACATTGATTTTTACGAATTGAAGCGCCTTTGGACTGGTTTGAGGAAGATAACTCCATTTTATTAAAAGATCAGTTCATTTTTTTTCAAACGAGAGTTTTGGACGTAAACATGTAACATTACAAAAGCATAAATAACAATTTAAAAAAAAAACTGATATCTGGGCTTGACGTCGAATGCCCTGGAAAAGTCACTTCTGATTAAGAAAAATGATTTGTTTTTCAACTACTTAAATTTACTTTTCGCATCCTTGTACTACATACATTTAAACAGACAGGTGATATTTATATTATAGATTATCCTTTTAATTTATTTTCCAGTCATAGCATTCTTAAGTGTTTTAACTTAAATTCGAAACTTTGTTGTTTAATTGAGTCTTGCCCCTCTGATCTCACTGTTCAAGCTCCTCTTTGTATTCTCAATACATTCTTCCAGATTTATTTGTTCCACATAGAGATGAGGTCGCTTATGTACCCATTCATCTTTGCCAAAATATATACTTGTAAACATACAAACTTCATTATCCGACATTGGTGCAGTTTAACGTTTGCGTTTCACTGACTTAAATCTAGTGTTACCAAATCAGGCAGTCTGAAGATACTGGCTTCCTGACCTGAAGGTGCCTTAAATAAGTTTCCAGACTTTTTCGTATGGACACTTTATTATTAGTACCACGCATGAAACTCTAATCCCCTCTGAAGTAATCTCCTCCGGCTGCAATGTACTTGTTATATCATTCCAATAGTGTGTTACAAGGATGGAGCACCCTTTGGACCAACTTTGTGCAAATCTTTCGCATCTTGAGTTCCTCACACATAATTTTCCCAAGTTCTCACACTGACATCAAACTGTGCACTTATTGCCTCTATAGACACACGACGGTCCTTATCCATGAAATTCTTTATTTGGCCAATCAACTCTGGTGTTCTGACATCCTTACTCTTCCCACTCATCACAGACTCCCTGCCTTCCTTGAATCTCTTATGCCACTCAAAAACTGATGCTCGATTCATGCAAGATGGTCCAAAAGCAGTCTGAAGCATTTCATACGTTTCTGTGGCATTTTTTCTAAGTTTAAAACAGAATTTTATTGCATATCGTTCTTCTAAAGTGTCCTCACGTCTAGAATGCATTTTTGAAATTCACCAGCTGTGACAATCAGGCTTTAGTAGGGTGTATTCGAATTCCTGCTGTAGCTGTTCATTTGAAATTATAAAAACTGGTCAGTCATCTCATAAGGTATATAGCGATAATAAACTGAATTTTCAAGGGTCGTCGACAATTTTCAATACATGTACAAAAAAGTTTGGAAACTTATTGTATGCACCTTGTAAAATGCGCCAAAAATTAATGTTTTGTTTGTTTTTCCTTTGTAAATCTCAACCATATTTTACAAAACCAAAAGCAAAAATACTATTAAGCTATACTTAATATGAAGAGAGGCGGGGGCTTCATTAACGTTTACGTTACATGGACAGAATTTTCCTAAAATGAAAACAATTCATTTTGCTTTTGGATGTTGAACTGCACAAATGCTGAAAATTGTTCAGTTATTGGACATTATATTAGCAACGACTGTACTTATCCAAAATAAACTAATCATAAAATTCACCAACTTTTGTAGAAACTATACTTCAGGGTGTGTTGGTCCTGTGATTGTTTCTATGGTGGCAGTATGAGAATAAAATTTATATATCTATAAAAGTAAAATTGTGTGTGTGTGTTACATTTCCCTACCAAACTACTCTGTCAATTGTAAGTCTATAGACTCGAGACTTGACATAAATCTGAGATTTGGGAAAATCTTTTTAAATAGGTTTTTGGCCGGAAATTTGGCTATCAAGGGTTCAAAGTTCAACAATTTGACCTTTGAAAACTCTACTAAACTCCTCCGCCAAATTTTGGGTCTAAACACTAGAAATTTTAGATGTAGGTTACTTGGACATGAATCAAACTTTCAATTTGATTTGAGCCCAAAACAATAAATGTAAAAACGTCAAAATTGGGATCAAAGTTTAAAAAAAAATTTACCTCTGCAGTTGCTACCAAATTACTTGATCTAAACATTTGAAATTTTACATAAAGTGTATTCAGACATGTAGCAAGTTTTTTAATCGGTTTTTGGAGGAAAATTTGGCTGCCAAGGTGTCAAAGTTCAAAAGATTTGACCTTAGCAAACTATTCAGCCAATTTTGGGTTTAAACATTTGAAATTTTAGATGTAGGTACCTGGACATGAGTCAAACTTTTAATATATATGTATACATATGCACATAAAGTTATGAACAGTACATAGGGCCCAAGCAAAGCCGGACTGAACTGCTAGTACATAATAAATGTAATAAAATACATGATAAATGCAATGATTCTGAAAAAGTTTCCTGTTATGGTAAGAAGCAGCTGCAGAAGAAAAATTGGTGTTTGTGCATTGGAAGTGGATATCTATAAAAAAATGTTTTAAAATGCATTTTAAGTTAAAACGTTCATACGTACTTATGTGTCATGTCGAAATTAATAAAACTTCCAAAAATAACGAAAAATGATCAGGTACATCTGCTAGAATTATTTTTTCAAAAAAAAAAAAAACAGTTGGAAACCATGTTTAGTTTCAGAACAATTTCCAATGGTTCGTTGTTCTATACAAGTCCTAGAGGTGACTGGTTCTCAGTAGACAGTTTTGGAGTTGGAAGCCACAGTGCAAAAGATTCTTCCTATGTTGACACGAAGAAAACATATGCGAAGTTGCTAAAGAAAAAGGTTTAATTTTTATGGGGAAATTCTGGTTTCTGATCGGTTGGTAATAGAACGTGAATTAATTTGATTCGTCAGTTCCTAGCAGCATCGTTTATAAATGGAATCTCCCGACTGTGTGGGATCATACCCTTCATTTTGATGGGATGTCTCCTAGTGGCTTCGGCTGCAGGGAGACAGGGTAGTACAAGTCAAGGATTTGTCACTTGACACTCAGCCCAACAGGTGAGGGGCCGGGAACTGGCCCAGCACCTGTTGGACTGAGGTACACCGCCTGGGTAATACCTAGGAGGTCCACCCTCCCAGGCCTTGCCACCGGGCTTTCCGGTGGGGCAAGTCTATTGCTTGCTGCCTGAGGCGCCCTGACTGGGGAATGCCGACGGGGTTACTCAGGCAATTTTTAAAATTGCAGGAATGCCCCTTCTTTAGGGGAGCCTGCGGGGTTCCCACCTTCCGGCTTTGTGCCACATTTTGCCGATGTGGGCGGCAATTAAATAAGTACCCTTCATTATCGATTAAAAAATTCTGCAACAAAAAGCTAATCTCGATTCGCCATTTTCTAATTCGAAATGACAGAATTTACTTGAAAAGGGCAGATAAGTCAGTTTGTTATATGGAATAGAAGAAATGGTTCTTCATTATAATAGCAAAATCTGACAGTTGAATTTTTTTTTTTTCACTAACAGACAATGAGATTTACTTACTTTTTTATGTCAAATTTTATCTACTTAATTGTCATGTCATAATTAATTAAATATTAATGCATTATTACATAAAACATGTTCTTTGACTTTCACAACAAAAAACACTCGTCTAGTTGAAACCACTATCAATAATTTCCCCCACTTTTTATCTGTGCCTAAACGTAGATTCCATGAACAAAGTTTCTTTCTTAGAAGTGCGTGCATATTTACCTCCACTTTTAATGCACAAGCATCGAAAAATCATATCCTGTGTTTTGCCCTCATACCGTATTCGACTTTGTTTCTGTTTTTACGAAAAAAAAAAAATGTCTCGTTAGAGTTATCTCCCCTTGATCGTAATTTGACAATATTTTCAAATAACTTAACGTCATTACGTTTCTCTCTCTCTCTCTCTCTCTCTTTTTTTTTTAATTGAAAGACGATAGATATCCTCTGTAAGAATACCTTAGCGGAGTGTCTATAACGAAGCAATAGTTACGTAATCACCTACCGCATTTTCCTCGTTAGAAAAAGTGCATAGTATAAAAACAAACACAGGAATTGCGATTTAAACAATATCAATTGATTGTAAATGGTTAACGACGCATACTGAAAACCTGGCATACAGAGTTTGAATCTAGTTTGTACCACAGAAGCACTTTCATCAAAACCACACTTGACTTTGTACCACACTTGACCTTGTACCACAGAAGCACTTTCATCAAAACCACACTTGACTCTTGGAAAGGAGATAAATAAAATAAATGGATACAAGATATAAGAATGTGGGTTCATAAGGATAGATAGTCCCTCAGCATTTGTCTGTCCACAGAGTGTTACTTGGTTTAGAAACGTCCTGGAAATGGCAACCAGCTCCCCTGAGTGTTAGAGACGATCACGAGATACCAAACGATATGCACATGGGCGATAGAAACATTGGGTGATGAAATTTTTGGAGATAAGGAATAATTGGAATCCGTGATCAAATGATATCAAACAATAGACCCATGAATTATTTGTGTGTCTATTTATTTGTGTACTGCTATCCTCATCTTTATAATTTTTGTTTCACCAAGTTTCAGCCAACTCATCCTTTGGCCTTCTTCAGGTGGTTAACCGTGATGGAACAGGAATGTCGAGTCTTGTAACTTATTCCCAGTAATTACTGCTTTCCATAATTGTTGTCTCACCA
Source organism: Euprymna scolopes (assembly GCF_053919585.1). Lineage (NCBI taxonomy): Eukaryota > Metazoa > Mollusca > Cephalopoda > Sepiida > Sepiolidae > Euprymna > Euprymna scolopes. Next base: position 1,385,116 of record NC_136518.1, on the reverse strand, counting down.
CATTTTGGCCAACCAATCCTCTGGCCTGCTTTGGGAAGGATTGAAATTGCTATCTTCAGATAGGGTCCATAGCACAGTGGATAGAGATGTTGAATCTGTACAGTTCAAGGTGAACATTGTCTGAAGATAGCATTTTCAATCCTATCCAAAGCAGGCCAGAAGTTTAGTTGGCCAAAACGTGGTGATACAACAACAACTATGGAAGGCAGTAATTATTGGGAATAAATTACAAGACTCAGTATTTCCATGTTGTCGCAATAACAACCTGAAGAAGGCCAGAGGATGAATTGGTTGAAACGTGGTGAAACAACAATTATGAAGTTAGGGATAACAGTCCGCAAATAAATAAATAAACAAACACAAATCTATAAAAGTGAAATTGTCTGTGTGTGTATATTCCTCTACCAAATTACTCTGTCAATTTTCAGTCTGCAGACGCGAGATTTAATATAAGGGGTGTTGAGATTTAGGAAAATCTTTTTAATTGGTTTTCGACCAGAAATTTGTCTGTCAAAGTTCAACGATTTATCCATTCAAGATCAAAGTGTAGTATCTGTTCTTCAGATGCTCCACTCCAATTTCTTGTTCTCTGTCAGTGGAGGAGAAATCCTTCACGACTGAGACAATTTTTATTTTTGTTCCTTTTCTCCACGTTAAAAAACGACCCTGGTGTCTAACTCTGTCCCGTGGGGAGGCGTTGTAAATAGGAACTCTACCAAACTCCTCCACCAATTTTGGGTCTAAACACTTGAAATTTTAGATGTAGGTTACTTAGACATGGAACGCAATTTTTTAATTTGATTTAATTTTTTTTTAATATGATTAATATTATATATATTATATATATATTATATATATATTATATATTATATATACATATTATATATTATATATATATTATATATATATATATATTATATATTATATATATATATTATATATTATATATATATTATATATATTATATATATTATATATATTATATATATATATATTAAATATATATTAAATATATATTATATATATTATATATATATTTATATATATATTTATATTATATATTATATATATATATTGTATTTTATATATATATATTATATATATTATATATATTATATATTATATATATATATATTAAATATATATTATAAATATTATATATATTATATATTATATATATATATAATAAATATATATTATATATATTATATATATATTATATATATATTTATATATATATTATATATTATATATATATTATATATATTTATATATATATTATATATATTTATATATATATTTATATATATATTATATATATATTATATATATTTATATATATATTATACATATATTATATATATTTATATATATTATATATATTTATATATATATTATATATATTTATATATATATTATATATTTATATATATATATATTATATATATTTATATATATATATTATATATATTTATATATATATTATATATATTTATATATATTATATATATATGCATTATATATATTTTATATATTATATATATTATATATATATGTATTATATATATTATATATATATATTATATATATGTATTATATGTATTATATATATATATTATATATATGTATTATATATATATATTATATATATATATTATATATATGTATTATATATATATATTATATATATATATTATATATATGTATTATATATATATATTATATATATGTATTATATATATATATTATATATATATATTATATATATGTATTATATATATATATGTATTATATATGTATTATATATATTATATATATGTATTATATGTATTATATATGTATTATATATATTATATATATGTATTATATGTATCATATATATTATATATATGTATTATATATGTATTATATATATTATATATATATATGTATTATATATATATATTATATATATGTATTATATATATATTATATATATGTATTATATATGTATTATATACATGTATTATATATATATTATATGTATTATATATATTATATATATGTATTATATATTATATATATAATATATACATATTATATATATATGTATTATATATATGTATTGTATATATTATATATATATGTATTATATATATTATATTATATATATATGTATTATATATATTATATATATATGTATTATATGTATTATATATATTATATATATGTATTATATATTATATATATTTAATATATATATTATACATATATATATGTATTGTATATATTATATATATATGTATTGTATATATTATATATATGTATTGTATATATTATATATATATATGTATTGTATATATTATATATATATGTATTGTATATATTGTATATATATGTATTGTATATATTATATATATATATGTATTGTATATATTATATATATGTATTGTATATATTATATATATATATATGTATTGTATATATTATATATATATATGTATTGTATATATTATATATATATATATTGTATATATTATATATATATATATGTATTGTATATATTATATATATATGTATTGTATATATTATATATATATGTATTGTATATATTATATATATATGTATTGTATATATTATATATATATGTATTGTATATATTATATATATATGTATTGTATATATTATATATATATGTATTGTATATATTATATATATATATGTATTGTATATATTATATATATATATATATGTATTGTATATATTATATATATATATATGTATTGTATATATTATATATATATATGTATTGTATATATTATATATATATGTATTGTATATTATATATATATATGTATTGTATATTATATATATATATGTATTGTATATTATATATATATATGTATTGTATATTATATATATATATGTATTGTATATATTATATATATATATGTATTGTATATATTATATATATATATGTATTGTATATATTATATATATATATATGTATTGTATATATTATATATATATGTATTGTATATTATATATATATGTATTGTATATATTATATATATATGTATTGTATATATTATATATATGTATTGTATATTATATATATATATGTATTATATATATTATATATATATGTATGTATATAATAAATGTATGTATATAATATATATATATATATATATATATATTATATATATATATATATATGTATGTATATTATATATATATATTAAACATACATATATTACATGTATATAATATATATATTATATATATATGTATATTATATATATATTATACATATATATATTAAACATACATATATTATATATATTATATATATTATATATATGTATGTATATTATATATATATATTATACATATATATATTAAACATACATATATTATATATATATTATATGTATATTATATATAT
>NC_136518.1:1104189-1371689 GCF_053919585.1 Euprymna scolopes | reverse complement strand
ACAATTTGGATGTCTTCAAGTCCAACATAAACAAATTCCTGATGAACCGCCCCCTTAAGTAGATACTCTAAAATATCTACACTAACGTACTGTACTTACAATAACCCTTATCCATGAGTGGCTTCTGGGCCTTGATAAATGGTGACCACCTTGTAAAAAAAAAAAAAAAATCTCTGCTGATTTTGGAGGCCAAGGATAAAAATCCCTGGCCGATTGATGGATAACTTTATGCGATTTTTGTTTATCCATCTGTCTCTCAAATCACTTCCTTTCCTCGATTTTAATCACTTCCTTTCCTCGATTTTAATCACTTCCTTTCCTCAATTTTAATCACTTCCTTTCCTCGATTTTAATCACTTCCTTTCCTCGATTTTAATCACTCCCTTTCCTCAATGTTTTCGTTCGGATTCTTGTGTGAACTGAACTTTGCTACCTCCACTGTTCTACATCTACTCTACTATATAGTAATCTACATCTACTATATAAGAAATCTCATCTATTCTTTCAATGTGGTCATATCCTGCACTGCACACATCTCTCTATACTGTCCGGATTTAATCTAAGAGTGAGATATATAAAAATTATGTGTGATGCTATCAGCTGTGTCTAATTACTGACATTGAAGACACCAAATAAATGTACTTGAGCGCTAGTGTATAGGGAGTGTGCTACATTTTTTTTTTTTTTTTGCATTCAACCCTAACAAGGCATATCACCACTTGGACATAAGGGACTACTATTTGAGACCATGCCTAGAAAAGATTAACAAGATGTTGATTTACATTACATTTAAACTTCTGCATATCAGTACAGTCAGGGAAGCAGGTAGCAGGAAGGGAATTCCAAAGTCTAGCTGTTCGAGGGAAGAAACTGTTAGAATAGAAAGGTTTCTAGCATTTAGGGACCTCAACAGTTAAGGGGTGAGATTTTGCTGCTAAGTGGATTTGTCAGGGATATGGTATGTTGAGAGGGAACAAGTGCAACGAGTTTATACGAGCACATTCCATTAAAATACTTGTAAAACAGGCACAAAGTTGTAACATTGTGGCGATGGAACAGGGGCCAGAGCTTAGTTGACAAAGTGGGACCTATTAGAGTGAAAACTCTTTTTTGAATCCTTTCTAGGAGGAAGAGACTAGTGGTAGATGCACCAGCCCAGATGGGGCAACAATACTCAATGCACGAACTCAGTGTTGACCCTTCAGTTGTAAATAGTTTTCTAGCATGATAGAGGGAAGCCACCTTCTTTGCAGCAGCCTTCACAATGTCCTCAATGTATTTGTTTCAATTTATATTATCCGTGAATGTTAGGCCGAGGCGTTTGAAGGAAGAATTCTCAGGTAGGGAGTTATTTGTCATGGATATCGGTGGTTGTCAATATTGATTAGAGTACTTGCAATAACCCTTATCCCTGAGTGGCTTCCGGGCCTTGATAAGTGGTGACCACCGTGTAAAAAAAAAAGAAAAAAAAAAAAGAGTACAGTGCTGGGTTGATGGAGAGTGTTGCAATATTTTGTTTTCTAATGGGGTATTTATTTAAATACTGCCCACATCAGCATTATTTGGCACAAGGCCTGGAAAGTGGGATACCCGCAGGCTCCCCTAAAGGAGGGGCACTCCTGCAATTTTAAAAATTGCCTGAGTAACCCTGTCGGCATTCCCCGGTCGGGGCGCCTCAGGCAGTAAGCAATAAACTTGCTCCACCGGAAAGCCCGGTGGCAAGGCCTGGGAGGGTGGACCTCCTAGGTATTACCCAGGCGGTGTACCTCAGTCCAACAGGTGCTGGGCCGGTTCCCGGCCCCTCACCTGTTGGGCTGAGTGTCAAGTGACGAATCCTTGACTGGTACTACCCTGTCTCCCTGCAGCCGAAGCCGCTAGGAGACACATCCCATCATAGTGAATTTTCTAATGGGGTATGATCCCACACAGTCGGACGATTCTATTTATAAACGATGCTGCTAAGAACTGGAGAATCAAATTAATTCACGTTCTGCTACCAACCAATCAGAAACCAGAATTGCTTCATGAATATTAAACCTTTTCTGGAGCAATTTCACATGTTCTTTTCCCGGGTTTCGACACGGTAAGAATATTTTGTTCTGTGGAACTGTCTACTACAAACAAGTCACCTCCCAGGACTTGTGTGTAACAGCGAACCATCTGAAACTGTTCTGAAACTCAAAATGGCTTACACTTCTAGAAAATATCAGTAGCTAATGCTATGTTGTAAAGTTAGTTTAAAGCACATGAAGAGCATCTGATTCTAGTTTAGATTCCCTAGTCATGGGGGAGGGTGTTACGAATATAGACTCAAAGTCTATGCATGTGTCTGTCAGAGTCCTTACGACAAAGTGGAAGATAATTAAATATGTTAAAGTGATTAGAATGGATGGAGGGGTGCAAGTTAATTTCAATTAGCGCTAAGATATCTGGAGAGTTTGCCAGGAGAAATGATTCTCCATCATCTAAGTTAGTTTTAAGTCCATGGATATTTGTAAATGGGATCCTCAAGAGAGGAGGTGAGTCATTGTTTGAGTGTGTGTTGGGTTTGATCGTTATTTTGGATTGAGTTGTCATTTTATTTTATTTCATAGATTCTGATTCTCTCTCCTCTGATCTTGAGCACGTGGAACAGTGAGGGAAGAGATGGCTGGTTACTTTTAATGCATCTAAAACCAAGCTCCTATCTTTACATTATCAACGCTCTGATCCCCATCTGGCATCAATTGAAATGGATGTCTTGGGGACGCTCCATGTTTTGACAAGATTCTGGGGCAGATCTTTACTCCTGATCTGAAATGGAACATGTACATCAAGTCTGTTTGCCAAGGTCGCTGGAAAAATGGTAGGATCCTTCTACCGCACCAGAAGATATCTCACTGCTGATGCAATTCTCTATCTATATAAAAGCCAAGTACGTCCAAGGATGGAGTACTGCTGCCACATCTGAGCAGGAGCTGCTAAAAACAGCCTATCCTGCCTTGACAGAGTACAAAATAGACTTTGTGGCATATTGGGGGATGCCCTTTTCTCTTCACTGCAACCTCTCTCCCACAGAAGAGACGTTGCGAGCCTGTTTTTGTTTTATCGTTGTTTCCATGGCAAGTGCTCGTCTGAGCTCCAATCTCTGATCCCCCTCGCAAATCTTTCACGATAAACACCCGTCTAGCTGAAACCACTGTAAGTAATTTTCCCCACTCTTTATCTGTGCCTAAATCGAAACGTAGATTCCATGAACAAAGCTTTTTTCTTAGAAGTGCACGCCTGTGGAACTCTCTTCCGTTTGCCTGTTTCCCACCTGACTACAACTTGGATGTCTTCAAGTCCAACATAAACAAATTCCTGATGAATCGCCCCCTTAAATAAGACACTTTATCAAGTCTTTAATACTAACTATTACTACGATACTGTCCCATTGATTACTGTACATGCAATAACCCTTATCCCCGAGTGGCTTCCGGGCCTTGATAAGTGGTGATCTCCATGTAAAACAAAAAAGAGGGATATAAAATAATGGGATTAGAGAAAGGAAAGAGTAATCTTCAAATGACAGAGAGGAAGACAGAATTATTTCAAAAGATAGGAGGGGAAAAAGGTGATTTAATAAAAACTATTGTGTTTTGAAAAATAGAGACGTCTTCGCTTGCCAGGCTCAGGGAAGACAATTCGGCCTTTTGGGCTGCCAGTCCAAAGGGCAGGAGACCCTTGAAAGAGTTTGATATCAGTTGAAAGATTCTGCATTCAGAAACATTTTGTTTTTCTTGAATCTGAGAGAAGCCCCGTGTTTAACTAATAATTTCTTTTATGTTCAAACTTTATCCAAAATGATTTTATGCGATAATTATTTTTGGTCTCTCGACAAAAGGAAGGTGGACCTGTAAATTGTCCGTTTGGCCGTTCATCTATCCGCACTTTTCTCAATAACTACGCATTGGAATTTAAAAAAATTTTGCACAAACATTAAACATGATATGAGTAAAAAAGTAACAGAACAGATTTTCCGGGAAAACTCCAGTTGCCCACCTAGTGGTGACTTTCGGGTTGCAATGGCTAAAATTGACACTTTTGTGCTTATTAAAAAAAATTGATGACTTGGATTTTTATAAAACTTTCTGAAAAGTTGTAACTAACTGATTTCTATATAATTTTGTTTGTCTATACTTTGTAATAATTCTTGGGTGTGCTCCAGAGGCTCTTTTAGGGCTAATAAAAACACTCCATTTTTGGGACTATTTTACTATATTTGCCAAAGATTTTCTGTGTATGTCTATTTAGCAGTTTTGCATGGTGTTGAACTCAAATTTAAATATGTTACAGCCTTGGGGACTTTTGGGGCTAAATGGGGGGGGGGGCAAATGATGGACTTGCTCATTTCTTTTTTTGCATGGTGCAGAACTCAAATTTACATATGTTAAGGCTCAAAACTGCACCATTTGTTCATTTTCACTAGGATTTGACGTCCCCTGGGGACTTCTGGGACTAAATCGAGGGGGGGGGGCAAATGCGGAACTTAGTCATTATTTTTATGCTTTGTTCATTGTGCACTCACGAGGGACCACACATGCTTCACTTGTTGGTCATAAGAAATGATCTCCAGAGTTATTATTGATTGCATATTGGTTTGAGAGTAACCCAGTTGATTTCAGCTCTACCCTAACCCTAACCCTAACCCTGACCCTGATATTTCAGCTGCAGCTGTGAGAAGCACCCATCTGCTGACACCAGTATACGTGCAGGAAACACTCAACCATAGAGGCTGATGTCAGACGATCACCCAACAGTACCACAGTATTGATCCCGGACTTAGAGTCATGCTCGTTTAGTGTGCCCTGAGCAGCAGAGCGGTAGTTCCAATAACCAGTAAGCAACTGGTTACATTTGGAGGAGTCATCCACTAAACAAACCTAAGATTGTAGGCCTGCTGGTTTGTATTTACGGTCCCGTGAAGCAGGATCCGATGAATGTGACCAGTGAGGGGGGGGGTACAATTTTATTGCTATACATCTAATGAGATGACTGAACAATTTTTATGATTTCAGGTTCTAATGAACAGCTACAACATGAATTGGAATACACCCTACTAAAGCTTGATTGTCACAGCTGTTGAATTTCAAAAATGCAATCTGGACGTAATGACACTTTAGGAGAACAATATGCAATAAAACTCCGTTTTAAACCTGGGAAAAAAATGCCACAGAAACGTATGGAATGCTTCAGACTGCTTTTGGACCATCTTGCATGAATCGAGCATCAGTTTTTGAATGGTATAAGAGATTCAAGCAAGTCTGTAAAGGATGATGAGAAAGAGAGAGGGAGAAAAAAGGAAGAAAGAGAGGGTGAGGAAAGGGAGAGAGAGGGTGAAAAGGTGAGAAGGAAAAAGTGACATTAAATGAATAGTAGAAAAAGATTAACCATTCTTTCATTCATTTGTTTAATGTAGTTAGATATGTTGTGTGTGAACAAGGCAGTTAACACGGTATTAGCTTGGACCAACTTGCAACTAGGCAGGAGCTGCTAAAAACAGCCTATCCTGCCTTGACAGAGTACAAAATAGACTTCGTGGTTTAGTGGGGGATGCCCTTTTCTCTTCCCTGCAACCTCTCTCCCACAGAAGAGACATTGCAAGCCTGTCTTTGTTTTATCGCTATTTCCATGGCAAGTTCTCGTCTGAGCTCCAATCCCTCGTCCCCCCCCTCACCAATCTTTCACAAGAAACACCCATCTGGCTGAAACTACTGTCAATAATTTTCCCCACTCTTTATCTGTGCCTAAATCCAAACATAGATTCCATGAGCAAAGCTTCTTTCTTAGAACTGCACACTAGTGGAACTCTCTGCTGCTTGCCTGTTTCCCACCTGACTACAACTTGGACGTCTTCAAGTCCAACATAAACAAACTCCTGACAAACCGCCCCCTTAAGTAAGACACTCTATGAAAACCCCCAATACTAATGATTACTACAATGCTATCTCATTGATTACTGTACACGCAATAACCCTTATCCCTGAGTGGCCTTCGGGCCTTGATAAGTGGTGACCCTCATGTAAAAAAAAAAAAGTCAAGTGCAGAGCAGTCAAAAGGTTAAAACTGACTGACTTCAAACTCGTTGACTTCAATTGATAGCCACATTGCATCTGCATACTAACAGGGGTCACGAGGCACATCAATGTGTGTTGAGTGCAAGTTGTGTTGATGGGATTTGGCACTCCACACCACACCTAAATATATAAGGGAGACACACGTGAGTTTTTGTGTAATCAAACTAGAATCAGAGTCAGTCAGAATGAGAGTGCCTTGCAGTCAAGATGAGGAAACAAAAAAAAAAGAGATCTGAATAAATTCAGTGATGTAGATATCCCTTCTGAGATATAAGGAACGTCTTGAATAATGGTTGTCTACAAATGTTTTAGGAGCATGCATGATTTGATTTCCAGACTGAAGGCAACTGTTAGAAAGGCACCAACCAAAGAAAGGAGAAAAGGTACGTGTCTTAAGATCTCCTTATAGACTGTATGTATGTGACACACACACACGCACACACACACACACACACACACACACACACACTTGTGCACACTCAAAGACAGTTGATCAACGGCCATGTCATAGTTATATACACACCATACAAATTATATAGATCCACATACACAAAATAAATTTTGTTTTTATGCATTGATTTGCATATAAACGAATCAGCAGCCCTAAAAAGATATTAAAAATGACCAAAGGCGAGAGGACAGGGAGTAATGGTTGGCACGAGAGATACGAGACATGTTAAAAGTTGTGCACATACTGGCAATATAATTTATATATATTTTTTAAAATCTTAATTAGATCACAAGCTATTTCGGCAAAAAATGAAGGAGTTTAAATTATGAGACAAGATTCTTTTTTTACAGATTGCAGCACCAAGTTATGCAGAAGAAAAAAAATAACAATTTGAGTCTAATTTTTAAAAAAAATACCGCCGTCAAGTTATGAAGATATTTTTAGAAATAACAACATCAAGTTATGAAGATGTTTTTAGAAATACCATCATCAAGTTATGAAGATGTTTTTAGAAATACCATCATCAAGTTATGAAGATGTTTTTAGAAATACCATCATCAAGTTATGGAGATGTTTTTAGAAATACCATCGTCAATTTATGAAGATGTTTTTAGAAATACCATCATCAAGTTATGGAGATGATTTTAGAAATACCATCGACAAGTTATGAAGATGTTTTTAGAAATACCATCGTCAAGTTATGAAGATGTTTTTAGAAATACCATCATCAAGTTATGAAGATGTTTTTAGAAATACCAACATCAAGTTATGGAGATATTTTTAGAAATACCATCGTCAAGTTATGGAGATATTTTTATAAATACCATCGTCAATTTATGAAGATGTTTTTAGAAATACCATCGTCAAGTTATGGAGATATTTTTATAAATACCATCGTCAATTTATGAAGATGTTTTTAGAAATACCATCGTCAAGTTATGAAGATGTTTTTAGAAATACCATCATCAAGTTATGAAGATGTTTTTAGAAATACCAACGTCAAGTTATGGAGATGATTTTAGAAATACCATCGTCAAGTTATGAAGATGTTTTTAGAAATACCATCGTCAAGTTATGGAGATGTTTTTAGAAATACCATCATCAAGTTATGGAGAAGAGTAAAATGCGATCTGGTTGTATTTTCTGAAAAAAGTCGTCGCTTTTAAGTCAAGAACTTAAAACTTGAGTCGGTTGGATTTTCTTAAAAAAAATCATTTCTTTTGAATGAAGAAATTAAAAGGCTAGTCGATGTGATTTTCTTTAAAAAAAGTCGTCACTTTTAAATGAAGAATTTAAAATGTGAGTCGGTTGGATTTTCTAGAAAAAGTCGTCACTTTTAAATGAAGAACTTAGGACAATTAAAGCCAAATTTTTGTTTTTTAATTGCCATCGTCATGTAGTGAGTGCTGACTGTGACTGGCTAGGTAATAAGGGCTTGCTGTATCTGGAAGCCATCGGCATTGAGTTCATGCGAAATGCTCCATAAAGATCATGGGGGTGTATAGTTAGATATGCATTGATTTGCACATCAACGAATCAGCAGCCATGGAAAAAAAAACAAGACCAAACACGAGAGGACGGGGAAGAAGTGGTTGGCAGAAAAGATAGGAGATGTGTTAAAAGTAGGTACGGACAAAAGTGATGGAATAAGGATGAGGGACCTACTTTTGAAAGCCGATTTATTATAAATATTTTGTCGGTTTCCGATTACTTTTTGATTGTATTTGAAAGATTAATGGCTAAAGTTAATTTCCAAATGGGAAAAAATATTTGTACGCGTTGAAAAAAAAAAAAATTTGAAAAAAAACAAAAAAAAACTAATTCAGCTAAATTTTGAAATTAAATAAATTGATTGTAAAAATCCTTTGAAAGATAAATATTAATTTTCTGGGACTATTTCAAAGATAATTAGTAAAGTCCTAAGATATTGAATAAAATAATGAAACCCTTGTTTGTACAAAAAATAGCTAATTAGCTCTGAAAGGCAAGAGATTCTTGCTTCATTCAACCGAAAAAAAAAAATAAAGTCCTCATCACATGGGTTATACGGAAGCCCAGAATTTCAGACAGTCGAAAGGTCGTCGAAGTCAGTCAGTACCATGTTGTCCCCGGCTGGATAGCAGTTGTCTCAAATCAAGACCGCCAATGCTATAGGGAGATGTCCGGTGGACAGGGGACGAAAGAGGATAGATGTTGCTAGGCTGGCAGTCCGGATCTGACTGCTGACGTTCCCTCCAGACTTTTAGGGAGCAGATGAATCAATGCACCCTGTTAGCTGATTGGTCAGCCTGTGACCGGAGAACTCAGAGGGGGGCATCGAGAAAATAGTTCTCTGTGACTACTACATCACTCCTTGCTTGGGCAGAAAGCCAATAGAGAAGAAAAGAAACGGTACAGTTATTTTACAATTTTTTGTGAAAAAAAAAAATGCTCCTGCTTTTCTGTGAAAAGCTGGTTTTCCTAAAGAAGAAGAAGAAGAAGAAGAAGAAGAAGAAGAAGAATGTTATTTTTTTTTTAGGAAAACCAGTTTTTCACAGAAAAGCAAGAACATTTTTTTTTTCACAAAAAATTGTAAACTAAGAGGGGGGGCATTGATTCACTAGAGAAAATAGTTCTTTGTGACTGTTACACAAGCTTCATCTGGGAACGAATTAATCTCATACGTAGAGGGGCCACTGTATTAGAATCTTTTATATAGAAATTATGCAAAACCTGTAATTTAAAAAAAAAGTAGAAATATTTTTTGCAATTATAATTTTTGTGTGTGAAAATATTAAATAGACAATGGTTAATTCAATGATAATATCGGTAGTTTGAGAAATTAATTTTTCTACGAGTTATATCGAATTGATTAATACGGATTTTAGGGGCTTTTCTTTTTGTAATAATCCTGTAAAAATTATTATTATTTTTAATTGTTATAATTTACGATACTTTATTTTCATTAAAAAAAAAAAATAAATTAATGAATTTTTTTACTACTAACAACTAGAAACGTCAGCACGTTGAAAACCATGTCATATCGGTGCTTCTGCATTTATGAATCTGCGATTTCTATGAAGTTACGCGGGTATGCCCGGCAGATGATAGGAATAACCAGAAACGGTCGGGCGAGCCTTCTTAAAAAAATAAAAAACAAAAAGAAAAAAACACGAAATTGTTACCCCGCTTCTCATGTTAATAAATGGCGACGATAACTAAAATTCATGAAGAACATTGGAAAAAAAATGTATTAACATACAGAAAACTACTTGTTGATCGTTTCCGGTTATTCCTCTCATCCTTCGGGCACACCCGAATAACTTTGTAGAAATCGTGGGTTCATAAATGGAGAAGTGCTGTCATAAAGACAGAGCATTTAAACACAAATGCAAAATTTTTGTCAATCAAATCACTGAATTTTTGTCAATCAAATCACTGAATTTCAAAAACAACAAAAAGGAAATATGTGACGTCACTAATGGGACGCCGTCATTAGTGAGGTCACAAGAGAGAAGGGAGAAAAAGAAATAGAGAAATTGTTTGCTTGGAAATGGATGATGTCACAAATGGTGAATGGTAGCCTTAGTATAAAGATTGATAATTGTAAATTATGAATCAGTTTTCAAAAGGAAAAACAAACAAATCAAATTTGATTTTGTTTTAATATAGCTCTAGGAAACATATACCTATTGAGCTTATTATATATCTACATCACTATGAGCACTGTTTTTTAAAGTATTAATACATTTAAATAAACTTTGCTCTTTAGACTATAGGTCTAATTCCCTCTATAAAATATAAAACACACGCACGCGCACACACACACACACACACACACACACACACACACACACACACACATATAGCTTGAATACTGAAGAACATCAAAGACTATTAAATAAAAGTTATGTTAGCAGTTATTCTACATCAGTGGTAGTTGCCTCCCCTTGTTTAATGCATGCAACATAACACAATAAGAAGAGACTTGACAGTTAGCTATTTTGGTTGCAACTGATATGCTTCGTCTTGTCTTATTTTTCCGATAAAAGTACAGCAAAACATTTATGTTAGCACAAAATAAGTTTCATTTGTTTTTTTGAAGTTATAAAAAGTTTTTTTATTATAACAAAATAATAATAATAATAATAATAATAATAATAATAATAATAATAATAATAATAATAATACATAGAGGACATTGCAAAGGCTGCTGCAAAGAAGGTGTGTTCCCTCTACCGAGCTAGAAGACTACTCACACCTGAAAGTATCCTGTACCTCTACAAGGCCACCATTCACCCATGCATGGAGTATTGTTGCCATATCTGGGCTGGCGCATCTACCACTAGTCTCTCCCTCTTAGACAAAGTCCACAAAAGAGTTGTCAATCTAATCGGTCCCACTTTATCAACTAAGCTCTAGCTCCTGTCCCATCGCCACAATGTTGCATCACTGTGCCTGTTTTACACATATTTCAATGGAATGTGTTCTGATGAACTCGTTTGACTTGTATCCCCTCAACGTACATATCCTCGAAAAACCCGCTTAGCAATAAGATCTCACCCCTTCACTGTTGTTGCCCCTAAATGCTGGCAAACTTTCTAATCTGATAGTTTCTTCCCTCGAATAGTTAGACTTTGGAATTCCCTTCCTGCTGCCTGCTTCCCTGGCTGTACTGATATGCAGAAGTTTAAATGTAACATAAACAAATAGCCCCAAATAGTAGCCCCTTACGTCCAAGTGGTGATATGCTTTGTAAGGGGTGAACATGAGTAACAAAAATAAAAAATACAATAAGAAATAAAATAAAATAAAAAATAAAATATAAAATAAAATAAAATATAAAAAAATAAAATAAAATAAAAAATAAAATAAAATAAAAAATAAAATAAAATAAAAAATAAAATATAAAATAAAATATAAAATAAAATAAAAAATAAAAAATAAAATAAAATAAAAAATAAAATAAAATAAAAAATAAAATAAAATAAAATAAAATATAAAATAAAATAAAAAATAAAAAATAAAATAAAATAAAAAATAAAATGAAAAATAAAAAATAAAATAAAAAATAAAATATAAAATAAAATAAAATATAAAAAAATAAAATAAAATAAAAAATAAAATAAAATAAAAAATAAAATATAAAATAAAATATGAAATAAAAAAAATAAAAAAATAAAATAAAAATAAAATAAAATAAAAATAAAAAAATAAAATAAAATAAAATAAAAAATAAAATATAAAATAAAATAAAAAATAAAATAAAAAATAAAAAAATAAAATAAAAAATAAAATAAAAAATATAATAAAAACTGAATGGTTGCTTTTTGTAACTTGTGAAAAAAAAAATGAAGCTTATTTTGTGGCCTTATAAATGTTTTGTACGTTTATCAGGAAAATAAGACAAGACAAAGCATATCGATTGAGACTAAAATGGCTGACTGCCAAGTCACGTTTTATTCACGTTGGGTGAGAGTTTATATTACGTTACCTACATTAAACAAATTTAAGTTAACTTAATGCTGAGTTATCTATCCTTGACTTGAGCTGTCCACAAGTGGAGGAGAGGAGTGCACTGTCATGATGAAGTCAATAAAAGATCTCGCGTACATCGTAGATGAATAACCAAACATTTTTGTCCTGGTGTCATTCCTCGTTATGTAATGTTTCTATATATTAACTTTACATGGTGTCAGAAGTTGGATTAAAACAAAAATAAAAGGAAGATACAACTCATTCCAAATAAGGAACAAAAAAAAAGAAAAAAAAAAAACACAGCGAAGCCAAAGGACACACACCCACACCATGCAAATCTGACCCCCAAGATCGTCATGGGCATAGCTTTCCATGTGGAAGGGACATCTCCAGAGAAGACCCTAATTTACCCTATCTTCCGAGTTGCACTTGCATTTATATTTGCCCTTTATTGACCCCACAACAGCTCAGTTACTATCTTTAAGAGCATATCTGAGAAAATTGACCATATCCTGCCTGCTCACCTTTTGGCTAACATTCACATCTGTGGAAGGGTTCAATGTTCACAATGTGGAAGGATTAACCCACTCGAACAAGTCAGATGATGAAGGGAGGTTCTGTCACGATTTCTCCATTGTTTATGACCTCACTCAGATTGTTCACGAACCCACTTGTGTGCCTGTCACTGAGGGTCAGTATGCAAGTCTTTTAGACCTTTTTCTCACAACTTGCCCTGAGCCATGTTCATCTTCTGTTCTGTCTCTACTGGGTTCTTCTGACCACTCGGTAATATCAGTTCATCATATCTATATAATATCAGTTAAGATATTAAAATGAAATGTAATAAGTCCTCAGACGTACCTCTCCATACTCTATGGCTGACTGGGATAGCTTCTGTACATCTATTTCAGATCTATCTCTGCATTCCATGTTTCAAAAGTATGTGTCCTCTATAGTATCACACCTGACGGAATGGTTTATTATAGATATAGACCCCTTCATACCCTCCAAAAACTTCCAGCTAAAACCTAACAGTCAGCTGTGGTTCTCTTCAGAATGTGCTGCTGCCATTGTGCACAGAAATCACATTTTCCATTGCTTTCAACATAATAGATGTACTGAGACTAAAGCCACTTTCAGGATTGCCAGCAACCACTGTAAAAGAGTAATAAAGAACACGAGAGAGTTGTATGCTCAGTCCATTAAGTCCAAAGTAGCTAAACAGTGGCTTGGTTCTCACCAGTTTTGGCAAATAGCAACCAGGGTCCTGAACAGAAGCATGTGCTCTATCACAACTATCATCAATGGACCGGAGGTAATCTCGTTAGTATTGGACAAAGTCAAACTCTTTGTCAAAAACTTTGCAACTAACTATACCCTATGTGACCAAGGTCGTCAACCCCCTTATTTCCTCCTGTATCAGAAAACATGCTATGCAACATACAAATATCCTTGCATGATGTTGCTAAGCTAATCAAAAACCTTGATTCCAGTAAAGCAACTGGCCCTTACGGCATTCCAATTATAATGCTGAAAAAGCTCCAACCAGAACTAGCTCCCATACTTACAAAGCTGTTTAAGCATTATCTTAGGGAGTATTGCTTCCCAACACCCTGGAAAATCTCATCAGTATGCTCTGTATTTAAGAATTCAGGTGATCGGTCATCTCCCTCTCAGTACAGACCAATAAGTCTCATGTGCGTCATGAGTAAGTTACTGGAATCTGTGTTAAATAGAGAAATAGTAAACTACCTCAGCAAAAATAGCCTTCTTAGTGACATGCAATATGGTTTCCATTCTGCTAGATCTACAGCAGATGTGCTTACGGTTATATCTCATAGGAATAGCAAATCTTTCGATGGTGGCTTCCTTTCTAGGGCAATTGGTCTTAACATATCTGAGGCCTTTGAGAGGGTATGGCATAAAAGTCTACACAAGATCTCCAGCTATGGTATAGCTGGAAATGTCTTTTCAATTATTAAATCATTTCTCGCTGATAGGTTCATAAGAGAAGTGGCTGATGGCAGAAAGCAGAAACCCACAGTATTAATGCTGGAGCTCCACAAGGGTCCATCCTAGGCCCATCTCTTTTCCTCATCTGCATCAATGATCTTCCAAATCACATCCTAAGATCATTCGTAGACATTTATGCTGATGACACTACCATATGGAAACACATCAAAGAATGTAAATGACCAAGTTCTCTCTGATTCTCTCTCCTCTGATCTTGAGCATGTGGTACAGTGGGGAAAGAGGTGGTTGGTTACTTTTAATGCATCTAAAACCAAGCTCCTATCTTTACATCATCAACACTGATCCCCATCTAGCATCAATTGAAATGAATGGCTCTCATCTTGGAGAGGCTCCATGTTTTGACAAGCTTCTGGCCTTGACCTTTACTCCTGATCTGAAATGGAACACGTACATCAAATCTGTTGCCAAGGTCACTGGAAAAATGGTGGGATCCTTCTACCGCTCTAGTAGATATCTCACTACTGATGCAGTTCCCTACCTATATAAAAGCTTGGTACACCCAAGGATGGAGTACTGTTGCCACATCTTTGCAGGAGCTGCTAGAAAGACTTATCCTGCCTTGACAGAGTTCAAAATAGACTTTGTAGCCTAGTGGGGGGATGCCCTTTTCTCTTCCCTGCAACCTCTTTCCCACAGAAGAGACGTTGTGAGCCTGTTTCTGCTTTATCATTATTTTCATGGCAAGTGCTCGTCTGAGCTCCTATATATGGCCCACCCTCGCCAAACTTTCACAAAAAACATTCGTCTAGCTGTAACCAGTATCAATAATTTCCTTACTCTCTTTATCTGTACCTAAACCTAAACGTAGATTCCATGAACAAAGTTTCTTTCTTAGAGCTGCATGCCTGTGGAATGCTGTTCCATTTTTCTGCTTTCCATCTGACTACAATTTGATAGTCTCCAAGTCAAACGCAAACAAATTCTTGTTGAGCCATCTCTTTAAGTAATCCAATTTACCAAATTTCCACTACTAATGATTACTATGATATTATCCCATTGACTACTGTATACTCGTTAACCCTTATCCTCGAGTGGCCTCCGGGCCTTGATGTAATAACTCCTATGTAAAAAAAAAAGGTAAATTTTAATATCTCAAACACGTGAATTAACTATACGTACAAAATGACTTTGAGTGAGCAAAAAATCTTCTCGCCAATGAAAAAAATACCGGCTTTGTATATGCTCCAAAACTCAACCACGTCTTAATTTGCATCTGTCACCTTTTCATTTCCCATTGGGTTTTGAGTTTCAGTGTTGCACATGCCACTCTTGGACGCTTGTTTCTATGACTGTTGTCACAATTTCATTTCCATCGTGCTATGATATTGGGAATTTCTGGGATTACTTTCCCTTGTTTCCAGGACACCATGTTCTCTTAAGACTGTCAGTCCCAGCACACTTGTGCCATCCCAAAGTCGTTCTGTATCCTTGCATTCTAATTTGAATTGAGCTAAATGTTCATCAACAAAAATATCATTGATGTAAGCCGATGTTGCATGGTCCACAGCTTCCTCCTGTGATAGCACCCTGCTAACAATAGCCTTCATAATGAGGGGAGCCACGTTCAAGCCAAACCCTAAATAATAAGACAATATCTATTTCCGACAACCTTTACTGTCTGTTATGGCCACAGTATCTCATCGACTTGTACTTAGAGATATGCTCTCCATAGGTCAAACAGTGATATGTTTGGCTCTTTTTGGCACCATTCGCGCATTTTGGCAGCGCAAACATCTGCATTCACCATTAATACATCAACATGATTGTTGCGGTCACGGTAGTCCATCACTGGTCGCACCTTTGCCTTATTCTGCTGCATCACAGCTATCAATGGAATTAATCACTTGAGAGGTTCAAGTCTGTGTTCCGAGTATGGCACAAGCTAACCCTTGTCTATCCATGCCCAGAGTTCTTGATCATAATCTGGTTGAAGTTCCACAGTCACTCGATATTCTGGCACTCCATTATGCAGTCCTTCAGGTGGGCGATTATCTGCTCATTTCCATGCCACTATTCATGCTTGCTTCTGATGGTCAAATGTAACAGTAAAGTCCAGTTCACTGATGGAGATTGCCACACACATGGAAACTTTCTTGACATCAATCCCGGTCCAACAGTGATGCGTCCCAATGCTTTGATTGTATCAATTCCTAACAACAGATAAAATCCTAACTTATGCATCATCCCCTTGTTCCTTTCTGAAACAGTCTTGGGCCCAGTGTCCAACCTTGTCGCATTGGTAGCAATGGATTCTACGTCTTCGTCAATTTCTCGCTAAGGTGACCCTTGCAGCCTTGTTTGAAGCAGTTTACTCTTGAACCAGGGCTATTCTCGGTAGGACCAGCAGATTTACCATTTGATGAACTCACACCTGCAAACACATGAAGGCTTTAGTCCCTGGTTGATGTCAACAGCCTTGCTATTGCTATTAGGTTTCCGATGGTTAGGGTCTCAATTTTTGGTGCGTGCTTGAGTTTGATGGAAATGGCATCAGGGAACTCTGTAACAAACACGAGTTTGGCAAGTTCTTCTAGTCCGACTTCCTCAAAACCAGCTAGTCCAAACAACTGTCTGATATTGTTCGCGTAAACGTCCACCTGCTTGCCAACCCATTTCACCATAGTTAACTTCCTTTAGGCTGTGAATGCACCATCCACGAATGCCTCCTTTTATCGAGTTTCTATCCACTCAATATCCAGTTGGTCAATCTTGCTCATTTCTAAGTAGAGAGCCAATGCATCCCCCTCCAAGATACAATGAGAGCAGGCTTGCCACATCATCTATTTTTTGGAGTTTTGCGACCAACCTTAACTTTTTTAGCCATACTAATAAGTCTCCTTCGCCAGTAAATGGGTTCACCATGTCGCTGCTCAGTCGTATTTTCACCATGATAATGGCCGGAATAGCTTGAAGTGTTGAAATTAATTTTTTTAACTGCTGAATACCGTTGTTCTTTTCTCTCACTGACATGTGAATTAACCGTACGAAAAAAAATCCGTTGTTCTTTTTCCCACTAACACGCAAATTAACTATACGCACAAAATGACTCTGAGTGAGCAAAAAGTCTTCTCGCCAATGAAAGAAATTCGGGCTTTTTATATGCCTAAACTCGACCACGTCTTAATTTGCATCTGTCACCTTTTCATTTCCTATCGGTCGCGTTTTGAGTTTGAATGTCATATATGCCACCCTAACCCTAACCCTTCGAGACTTGTTTCCATGCCTGTTGTCATAATTTCATTTTCTGGCTGATATCACAAGCGATGCTCTGCACCTTAGAAAGACAATGCAGTTGCAGTAATCAACAATGCACAACGTCATTCTAAGAAGACATGATTAAGTCTCAAATCATTGCTGGATTACGAGACACCTCCCACCAGAGCAAAATTTTGGCGGAGATTACTTCCCTGCCAACTCTAGACGACTTAACCAGACGTCTCTTGACTCTGGAATCTACTGCCAGAGCATCGGACCACTTCCGACTGGCAGAGACCATACAAATCTGCCAATTCAAATCTGCATCGTCCAAAAAATTTCCATCGCTAAATAAGACAAAAAATAATGATAATATATGCAAGGGCTGCAGACGTAAGGCACACCCAAAAGGTCGAAAACAATGCCCCGCTTGAGGCAAAGCATGCCACAAATGTGGCAAGGAAAAACCATTTCTCAAGTACATGCAGTGGCATGACATCATTGAGTGCCATAATGGAGGAGATCCCAATGATGACCAGGGGGAGGATTCATATCAACCATGACTGAAGGAAGGAGAGGAAATCCCACATGGTATATGGACCAAAAACTAATTTGTACCAGGCCAGCTGGAGTCACTCCGATTCGTCAATATTACAGTCATGTTAAATACAAAGGCCCACCAGTACTTCGGACAATTAATACATACAGATATGAAACACCTGTCCACCCAAATGACTGCCTTGGCAGACATGAAAGTTCAGACATGTAGAGCCAGAGTAGACATTGTCATGATCTCAGGTGCACCTCTAAACATCTGCTGCACAGAAGACATTGTTTACACGCCGTAAATGATGACAATTTGCCCATCATGGGAGCCTTCATTGCCACGATGTCACTTGGTGATGCAGCATATCCAGAAGCAATATACATCAGCCCAAGAATTAAGGGCCTGTATAGATCGCAAACGGTCCTGAAAATGCTAAGGGTCATCGACAACAATTTCCCAGGGCAACTTAAGAGTCAAGTAGCTGCATCCAAGCTAGACCCCAAACCATGTGACAAAATGTTAGCCCTTTGCAGATGCCCATACAGGTCGTCTTGTCCATCACTACCAGACAAGCTGCCATTTCCTGTTAGACTTAAATATTGAGAAGATCTAGAAAACTGGATCAAGTGTCACTTTGCCAGCAGCGCATTCAACACATGTACACACTAAAAATTGCAAACCATGACCGGAGAGCCACTCACGATCACCTTCCTGAACAACTATCAACCTAAAACCGTTCACAAACCAATCGCGATTCCCCATCACTGGAAAGAAGCTATCAAATCCCAGCTAAATGCTGATGTAGCGCTGAACATCATTGAACAGGTGCTACACTTTGGAAGTCCCTTCTGGGATTCTTCTTTCCCAACTGTACTGACATGCAGAAGTTCAAGTGTAATGTGAACAAACATCTTGCTACTCATCTCCCTTCATAATGCCCCTGAAACTTATGTTGTATATGCTGGCTCCCGATTCTGTAGATCTCCAGAAAACTGTTATGCACTGTTAAGCTTAGAAAGCTGAAAAACGTCTGTTTTGGGCTGCCCCACCTGATACTCACTATCGATCACAAACTCCTTGTTCCAATATTCACTGATTGTAGCCTAGACAAAATTAAAACTCCTAGGATATTAGATGTACCAATTCAAGGCCATATCAATACCAGGTAACGCCAATGGTGAAGCAAATGCCATGTCCCGTATACCTGCACCTACCACTAAAGTCACAGCAGCTGAATCAGACAACATGGAAGAAGCATTGCAAGCTGGGATAGAATCTTGATACAACGGAGAAACATCTCTGATCAAAATGACATACAGCAAGAGGCTAAGATAGATGACCAATACATGAACCTTGTGGATACAATAGAAAAAGGATTCCCTGACAAAGATCGACAAAAACCTGATGCCTGACCAAAAAGCACACTTAAAGTAATACAGGCTGTTGACATTACACTCAACCTGGAAATTTCAAAACATCCAAGTGATCATTGAAATTTCTCAGGCACATACTTAAACCAGATGCAATAATTTTCCCCACTCCCTATCTGTGCCTAAATCAAAACGTAGATACCATGAACAAAGCTTCTTTCTTAGAACTGCACGCCTGTGGAACTCTGTTCCGCTTGCCTGTTTCCCTCCCGACTTCAACCTGGATGTCTTCAAGTCCAACATAAACAAATTCCTGATAAACCGCCCCTCCCCCTAAGTAATGACACCTTACCAATTCTCCAATACTATTTGCTACACTATCCCTTTGATTACTGTACACACAATAACCCTTATCCCTGAGTGGCCATTGGGCCTTGATAAGTGGTGAACTCCATGTAAAAAAAAAAAAAAGGAAGGGTATTCAAAAAGCGAGTAGTGCAAGAAAACAAAAATTAGAGTAGAAAGTCTTCTGGAATCTATGTGAAGGGGTTGGATTTTGCTGATGTTACGTTCTGTGTATAAATATGTTCTATAACGCCATACATGTTGAATAGTGGGTTTATCTTTTTCTGTATATTCGTGTACGTGTAAATGCGTGTATGTATATACGCCGTATCAGTTAGTTGATCGTCTAGTGTGTGTATCTTCACATTTATGCAACAGTTCTAACAGGAAATGATTGACGTGGACGTATCGAAACAGTTGTAGACAAACAGTTCTTTTATAACGACGTACATGTTGAATAGCGGGTTTATCTTTTCTGTATATTCGTGTACGTGTAAATGTGTGTATGTATATACGTCGTATCATTTAGTTGATCGTCTAGTGTGTATATTTTAACATTTATGCAACAGTTCTAACAAGAAACGATTGACGTGGACATATCGAAACAGTTGTAGGCAAATAGTTTTTTTTTAACAGATGTAAATAACACAACACATACCTGAATTATTTACAAACATTTATTTTCATGATCCGGCCGCCCATTTTCAGAGATGACATGTTTTTACATCTTGGCTGCCTGAGATGACACCGCCCCCTGCACCATGGAGAGACTAACTCCCCTCTTGAGCCGTCTGTTCCCTCTGATGTCCAGCTAACGACTGACTAGAATCTCCCCAAATCTACATCTCATCACATGTCTCATTACGTGTCCCAGACAAACAGCTGATGTAACCCCAATCTAGTTATTTGTTTATGCAAACCCAAAAATAATGTTTACATCTAGTTTCTATTTTCACATTACTTTTGCAATATTATTATATTATATGTCAATCATTTTTTCCCAATTTAATTGTTTATTTTTCTAATCATAATAATTGATCCAGCGAACCGCCGTCGCTCAAATCAATTAATAATAATAATAATAATAATAATAATAATAATAAGAAGAAGAAGAAGAAGAAGAAGAATGTTTTGATCCTTGGCCCTGCTTGGCACAGTTAACACAGATACTATGCTATGATCACAGCCCAAAGGGTCATAACATTACACTGATTATCGGGTCAGCAGGGGAGGGAGTATTTATGTTGAGGGAGCACCAATGCAACAAGTTCATCAGAGCACATTCCATGAAAGTACTTGCCACACAAGCAATGACACATTGCTGCGATGTGACAGGGGATAGAGCTTAGTAGATAGTGAGGAACGAATTAGATTAGACACCCTTCCACAGCCCCTGTCTAAGAGGGAGAGGTTAGTAGTTGGTGAATCTCTTCAACTGCGACAACAAAACTCCATGCATGTTAAGCATCACAGAAACAAACAAAAAAACACTATCAATAATTCCGCCCCCCACTATTTATCTGTGCTTAAACCTAAACGTAGATTCCATGAACAAAGCTTCTTTCTTAGAACTGCACGCCTGTGGAATTGTCATCCGTTTTCCTGCTTTCCGGCTGACTACAATATGGTTGTCTTCAAGTCTAACGTAAACAAGTTCTTGATGAGCCGTTCCATATGAGTTAACAAATTTACCGAATTGGTTACTATATTGTCCAATTTCTACTGTACACTCTTTAACCCTTATCCTCGAGTGGCCTCTTGGCCTTGATAATGTGGTGATGACTGTGTAAAAAAAAAAAAAAAAAGGAAATAAACAGGAAATCTGACCTGACTTTTTTTTCCGTTTTAGCAAAAGGCATTTATTATAATTTAATACTTTCTTTGTTTACTCATGTTTACTCCTTACAAAGCAAATCGCCACTTGGACGTAAGGAGCTATTATTTGGGGCCATGTCTAGGAAAGATTAACAAGATATTTGTTTATGTTACATTTAAACTTCTGCATATCAGTACAGCCAGGGAAGCAGGCAACAGGAAGGGAATTCCAAAGTCTATCTGTTCATGGGAAGAAACTATTAGAATAGAAAGCTTTCTGGCATTTATGGACAACAACAGTAAAGGAGTGAGATCTTATTGCTACGTGGGTTTGTCGAGGATATGTACGCCGAGGGGTACAAGTGAAACGCATTCCATTGAAATATTTGTAGAACAGGCATAGTGATACAACATTGCGGTGATGGGACAGGGGTTGGAGCTTAGTTGATGAAGTGGGATCGATTAGATTGACAACTCTTTTTTGGACTTTATCTAAGATGGAGAGACTAGTGGTAGATACACCAGCCCAGATGCGGCAACAATATTCCATGCATGGGTGAATGGTGGCCTTGTAAAGGTACAGGATACTCTCAGGTGTAAGTAGTCTTCTAGCGCGATAGAGGGAACCCACCTTCTTTGCAGCAGCCTTTGCAATGTCCTCTATGTACTTTCCAAACAATGCCTGCTTCTTGTTTCTTCTAACTGTCCATTTTGTCTACCATGAGATTAACATAACCCTGCCGTCTCGACACCAACTTAAAAGACTCTCACCGTCAGCATGAAGCCACACGTCCACCCGGCACGCATTTTTCTTCTCTTTAACAACACCCCGGCTGTAGCCAGACATTTCTTGTCTTCGATTTTACATGTCCATCTTTTTTGATACATACATTTCTTCTGTTCCACCATGTGCCGTTCTTTTTTTCTTTTTCTTGTGATGCTGGCTCTTGTACACATCTGGGCTGGTGCACCTGCTACTAGTCTCTCGCTCCTTGACAAGGTTCAAAAGAGAATCGCAAACCTGATAGGCCCTGAACTGGCATCTAAGCTTCAGCCTCTGTCCCATCGACGAAATGTTGCATCCCTCTGCCTTTTCTACAAGTATTTTAGTGGTGAATGCTCTGACGAACTGCAATCACTTGTGCCCCCACGACGTGAGCACCCTCGACAAACCCGACAAGCTGCTAAATCCCACCCCCACACTGTAGAGATCCCTAGATGTAAAAGATCTTTTTACTCCAATAGTTTCTTCCCCAGAACTGCTAGACTCTGGAATTCCATTCCAGGTCCCTGCTTCCCCAACAGTACTGACGTGCAGAAGTTCAAGTGTAACGTGAACCGACATCTTGCTGCCCAAATCCCTACATAGTACTCCAGTAGTTGTTGCCCCTGATAGTAGCCCCCTACACCAAAGTGGCAATTTGCCTTGTTTGGGGTGAAAATGTAATAAAAAAAAAAAAAAAAAAAAAAACTTGCTAATTTGCATATGTGCTCAAACGGCTGTTGCTAATACCTTCGCTAGCCATCTATCCTTCGGCTGCTGCTGACATTTTCACACATGCTTATTCGCACACATGCGCAAATGGTGACTTTGTAAAGACATAGGATACTGGCAGGTTTTAGCAGTAACAAAATCTAACCCCTTTACTGTAGAGATCCATAGATGCCAGAAAACCTTCTATTTAAATAGTTTCTTTCCTTGAACTGCTAGACTTTGGAATTCCATCCAAGGTTCCTGCTTCCCTGACTGTAGTGAGATGCAGAAGTTCAAGTGCAATGTGAACAGACACATCTTGCTGCTGAACTCCCTATACAGCATGCCTGCAAATTTGGTCCCAAATAGTAGCCCCTTGCATCAAAGTGACACTGTGCCTTATTTGAGGAGAATTAGCGATAAAAAAGTAAAAAAAAAAAAAAACTACCTTCTTTGCAGTAGCTTTGGCAATGTCTCCTATGTATTTGTTCCAATTTATGTTACTTGTGAATGTTAGGTCAAGAAGTTTAAATGATGGACTCTCAGATAGGGTACTATCAACCATGTCGATTGGTGGTTGAAAAAGTTTCTAAAAATTGTTGACGAAAAGGAGCTTTATCTTATGATGATGGTGACTTATGATTACATGGCATTCTGCATCTAGTTGGTGCACTGTAGCGTCTGCTATGACTCTACAGTCGAAGCTTGAGTTGCGTCTCCAGATGCAGGCCGAGGCGAGTAATAAGCAAACTTAGATTTGACCAATTACCAAGGTCTCCCTCTCTGCATTGCAGACAAAGTCCGATGGAAATGCAAGTTAATACGATTGGAGTTAGTACATTTGCGAGAGTTACAGGAAAAGTGTTGCAGTGTTTCACCATCCGTCTCTCAGACTCCAAACCAGATTCTCGTGAGATAATGGCGTTCTGCATCTGTCTTCATAAACAATGTTGAAAAAACATGATGGCTGCAAATTCGTCAATGCTTGACTATTTGGAAAATAGATCATTGAACTTTTCTACTGTGCTAACGACCTACATTTCTACAGCTGTTACAGGCATGTCCATTGTTTTACCCTACAGTCGAAGCTGGAGTTGTGTCTCCAGATGCAGGCTTAGGCGTGTGATAAGGAGACGTAAGTTTGCTCAGTTACTAGGGTCTCCCTCTCGGTGTTGCAGACAAGCTAATGTTACAGAATGGATTGAGAGAGAGAGAGAGAGAGAGAGAGAGAGAGAGAGAGAGGTGAGTAAACGTGGAGTGTAGACACGTTTACCAGAACCGAGGGTCAGTTGACCAGATTACGTATGAGTGACGTGGTCAAGTTGGCTAGATCTGTGAGACTGGATTTGGGCTTTGAAGAAGACAGACGGCTTAATAGCTGTTCCCTCCCTTTCACTGGGGGTGGGGGACGCTGACGAGTTCAAAGCAAGCAAGATTCACTTCCATATTCTGTGTCGACATCTGGAATGTGAATAAAAAACTATAAAACCAATTCATCGTCTTGGAGTGATAAATCTTCGTCTAATAGGTACCAGTCTCCCTCCAAGAGAAGATGAATTCCAGATGGATCAACATCGACGACACATGAAGTAAGGTATGTCGAAGAAAATGCATGTAACACACACACACAACCACATATGAAACTAGACGATCATACGCACACGAAATTCTTTTATGTTATACACCAAACGTCAATTTGGTGCCCCTCTATGATAACCCTAGTGATAACTTCAATGTAACACTATGTAACACTAATACAGTTGGAGCTAGTACAGCTGCATGAGTTACAGGAAAAGTGTTGCAGTGCTTCACTATCTGCATATGTGCAGCATTATCAAGGCCCGGAAGCCACTCAGGGATAAGGGTTATTGCAAGTACATTACGTTAGTGTGGAGATTTGATAAAGTGTTTACTTAAGGGGGCGGTTCATTAGGAATTTGTTAACATTGGACTTGAACACATCCAAGATAAGTGGTGATCACTGTGTAAAAAAAAAAACTATCCGCATATGAGGGCTCAAAACCAGATTCTATCTTGTGAGACAATAATGTTCTGCATCTGGCTTCATAAACAATATTGGAAATATGTGATGACTTTCAATGCTTGACTATTTGGAAAACGAATCATTGAACTTTTCTAATGTGCCAACAACCTACATTTCTACAGGTGTTACAGGCATGTCCATTGTCTTGCAACAGGTTTTACAACATCCTGTATTTTCCAGGTCAATTAACAGTTAAATACAGAGCTGTTATTATTACGCATTGGTGCTAATATTGTTTTTTCATTGAATATGTCTGCCTGGCACTTGCCACTCTATCATGAAAACACATCTTAAAGTTTCTAGAAGACTGTTGACCCGTGGCACAACGGATAAAAGTGCTAAATTGTATCAGTTTTAAGTGACAGTCTTCTGGAAGTTGAAGGCTCAATCCTCTGTACAGGAGCTCGACTTGGCCTTTTGGTCAAGATCAAAGTGTAGTATCTGTTCCGGCAGATGCTGCAAGCTATGACTAGCTATGACTAGCAAAGACCAGATGTGGGGGCAACCCTACATGTCTGACCTTTAACCAGCTCCCATTTCCCACCTCTCGGGAGCTGGTCCCCTTTTTCCCTTCCCCCTCCCTTCACTCCTCACATTAAAAATCGGCTTTGTGCCTAATTTGCTCGGTGGGGGAGCAAATAAATACCATCTGTTCCGGCAGATGCTGCAGGCTATGACTAGCTATGACTAGCAAAGACCAGATGTGGGGGCAACCCCACATGCCTGACCATTAACCAGCTCCCATTTCCCACCTCTCGGGAGCTGGTCCCCTTTTTCCATTCCCCCTCCCTTCACTCCTCACATTAAAAATCGGCCTTGTGCCTAATTTGCTCGGTGGGGGAGCAAATAAATACCATCTGTTCTCTCAGTTACTAAACTTTCCGCCACCGGGCTTTCGGGCTAGGTTAAGGTGTTTTCATACTAACCTTGGTTAGCAAGGACCGACCCCCTCCTTTGGGGAGTCAGGACCTAAAGGACCGACTCCACATTTGTGGGAGCTTGGACCCGGAAACCGATCCCCTTTTTTGGGAGACTGGAATCTCGGGACCAGCACCACTAGCTGGTAGTTGAGACCTGCTTTTGTTGTTTTTTTTTTTTTGCATGCGTTTTTTCTTCGTTCCGGTCTCTTCCCTCTAGAGACAGGGGATGGTCTAATTTCTCCACACTTAATTGCCTGAGCAGCACTCTGACCTGCCAGGCCCAAACTTTGTCTATCTTCGCTGCTCTCCCAGTGGATCGAGCAGACAGGGTTCTCTTTCTCGCTTCCGTTGGGGTAAGTTAGTGGGTAGGGTGACGTGGGGTAGGGCGGGTGCTTCGTTTCTGCTCCCCTCTGTGGGCAGGGATGCCTATCCCCTCTCTCTCTTAATTGCGACGCGGCACTCTGACCCGCTAGCACCCACTGCGTCTTTCTTCTCTGCTCTCCCCCCTCGCGGGGGGATCTGAGCTGCTAACCCGACATCCCCGTGAGGGGAAGTCAAAAACTCTAATATCTTCAAAGTCCGCTCCTCCCCCTCCTCCCCCTCCATTCCCCTGGGTTTTCTTTTCCCCCACTACACTTTGGTCCGTGCCAGCGGCCAGTGCAACCGCCACGATGCCAGGCAGGAGGGGTACGTCACCCCAAATGCGCAGCATCTCAACTGCGAACGACTCCCTATGTGAGGGAGCTGATGCATCTCCCGGCGAGACGGCGCCAGGAAACAAGGTAGGGCCCCGGCGCGCGGCGACCTTGGAAGAAAGCGGGAGGGTAGGGCCGCAGCCCGCGGCGACCCCCCAAAAAGCACCTGCAACCGCTCCCCACGAGGGCAACCCAGCGGAAAAAGCTGCCGTTAAGTCACTAGCTGGGGAAAGTGCAGAACCCAGCCAACCAGCTGCACCCCAGGACGGCAGAACCAAGGGAGGAAGACCGGGGAACCCATCCCTCGCTCCCCCAAAGGGCGACTCCCCAACAGAAAAGGAGGAAAACAGCACCGCGGACCAAACCGAGGCGCTGGATGAAGATGTAATAGCCTCCATCTGCTCACTATTCGGCGGGGAAGACAGTGATTGGCCCCCCAACACTCCCCAAGAGGACCAAATACGGAAAAAGGGTGACTCTCCGGCCAGTGGTAACAAAAGCAAGCTGGAAGGAGAGACACCCTTGACAGTACCCACCAAGGCTCCAGCTGGGAACACGGCACCAGAAGGGGAGACACCTCCATCCCCCAAGGGGACAGCCATCCAGCAAAGGAAGAAAATAAGAAAGGGGAGCGGCCCGGAAAGCAAACCAAGCCAGGACGAAACAACGCCAAAAACACAATGGCCTACTTTGCCTGGTAACGGGCCAGTTCCGAAACCAAAAAGGCCCATAACAGGGGAGAGCCCCACAACACCAGCTACGCCCCCCAACCCGAGTCCAGCTGACACCCACCAGGATGGAGGACCGGCATGGGGCCCCAAAGAGCAGCAAGGGAAGTTGACGCCCGAAGACTACAGAGCACTCTTCGACTCCACTTACAAGGAGTATACCCAGGGGAACAACATCCAACCCCTCCCGGGTCAAGTGGAAGTTCTGGAGAAAAGAGTGCTCTCGCTGATAACTTCAGACACCAAGACAAAGGGTCTGACGGGCGTCAACAAGGACACCATGATGAACGTGTTGCTGGAACAGAACATTCCCGCCAACTACATCTGTAGAAGGAGTTACGCACAGTGGGATGTTCTGCTCCCCACCTCCGAAGACGCAGTCAGGCTGTCCAGGACCTGCCATCAGAGCAGGAACATAAAGCTCCAACCCATCTATATGAACAAGAGGAGAGCAAATGTTTCTGCTCTAAACGTCCCCTGCTATATGGAGGCCAAACAACTGGGGGCTATCCTAAGCCAGTATGGGGACGTAGAGGAAGTCACCCCGGTCCACGGATTAAGAAACATCATGACCGGGGACTACAAAGTACAGATGGTCCTGGACAAGGCTGGATTCTACGCCATCCCAGCCACACTCAAGTTCGGAGAGTGGACACTCTCCCTTATAGTGGAAGGGAGGAGGCCCCATTGCTGGCTGTGCACACAACAAGGGCATATGGCGAAGGACTGTCCAGAGGAATGGAGGGAAGAAGCCCACAAAAGCGGCGGGAACAAGCGTGACAACAAATCAAGCCGCTGCTCCCGCGCCGGCCGCAAATCCTCCAGAGGCACCGACAGGCTGGGTGACGGTCGTAAAGAAAGGCAAGATCAACAAACAGCCATCCTTGCAGACAGTCACCCAAGACCAAGAACAACCGAAGAGCGAGACGGAGAAAATGGACACACAGACACCCTCCTCCTCAAACAAGAGGAAACTACCAGAATCTGAGGAGGAGGCCGCGTCAGAGGCAGAGGAAGAGACAACAACAGTCTCTATGGCCCTGAGCGCAACAGAGATCAGGAGGGCCAGGAGGAGGAAAAGCCACAAGACACGCGCAAACCCTCCTACCCCCACTGAGACTGAGAAGGACTCCCTCGCAACAACAACACAGGAGGAGCCCCCTGTGATCCCAACACCCCAGCAACCCGAACAACCTTCCCCCTCTCCTATAAAGGCCCCAAGAAACTCTTCCCGCCCCTCATCCCGTGACAGGAGCCAAAAAGACGAAAACGAGCAGGCTACCCCCTCCCCAAGCGCTCAGCCTCCCCATCAACCAAAAGAGATCCCCTCCCCCACTCCCAAAGTCCGCACTGAACGGACCAAAAAGCTCCCCTTCCTGCCAGGAAGCAGGATTTGTGAAACAGACCCTCTCCAACCGGCTCCGGACCTTAAAGGACAACAGAAGGTCCGGTACAATAAACTTAAAAACTTTGAAAAAGTCGGTGGAGACCTAGTAACAGACCCCACTAAATTCAAGGACGCTCCCTTGTTGACCACTTTCGTTAGGGTCAACAAGGACGGTAGGACTGGAGGAATGTGGGCAATGATTAAAGCAGCGAAGAATGCGATCCCAGGCCAGCAGCTGGTGGATAGGGACCATCCTTCACTGACCAACATTTTCTTTAAATGTGAGGGTAGAATCCCCATGTATGTACACCCATCGCTATACAGGGCACTCAAACTAACCTTCCCCCTGGACGTGGGGGGCGTGGCCAAGGATGGATCACCTTCATCGGATTTACTTACCGGCAGCCTTGGCCAGGCCTGCCATGTCCTCACTGCCCAGGATTTCAGACCCGTCTGTGACAGTGCTTGAGGTAAGTGATCATGTCTTTGAACTTGGCTACATTGAATGTGAGGGGCATCAGGTGTCGAAGCAAGGCCTCGCGCGTTGTGAGAGACTTGGTGTCCCTCAAGGTAGATATTGCCGCTATCCAGGAGACCCACTTTGTTTGTGACGCGGATTGTCAGGTGCTGGTAAACGATTACGATGTCTACTCAGCATATGGCAATACCTATAGTCGTGGAATCTCCTTGCTAGTGAGTCGCACCCTGTCAGCGTCGGTGAATGTTGTTCACGCAGGCGAGGACGGGCGGGCGCTTGTTGTTGATGTTGCTGTTAATTGTAGTGTTTTTCGGATTGTTGCTGTTTATGCTCCCAATGCTGCTGTAGAGAGGGCAACCTTTTTTCGACGGTTGGAGGGCTTCTTAGTGGATCCGGAACGGTTAGTTTTAATGGGGGATTGGAATGCAATCCTTGATCCCAAAATAGATAAGGTCGGGGGGGACTAGCGGGTCGGCGTGGTGTGACAGCAGTCTGTCTGACCTGATGGCCTCGTGCGATCTCGTCGACAGATTTCGTCTGGATCATCCGGGGCGGGAGATGTGGACGTGGCATCCTGTAGTGCCTTCCCATCCAAGCACTTACTTGGATCGGATGTTAGTTAGAAGAGGTGATGTAGACTTCCTATCTTGCCCCACGTTCCACTTGCTAGGACACTCGGACCATAAACTTGTTATGGCCCGTTTGAGCTTAAGTGCTAGGCCTAAACTGGCCGGATACTGGAAGTTCAACAGCACCTTGTTGGAGCTGGAGGACTACCGGTTGAAGGTCACTGAGCTAATTCAGCGGGCTTTAGTGGGGACGGTTACAGGGAGTAAGTGGTGGGTTAGTCTCAAGGCCAAAATTAGGCGCTTCTCTGTCCAGTATAGCCAACGCCTCGCAATAGATAAGGCTAAGGCAAAGAAGCGTTTAGAGGATAAGCTGACCCGGGCGGTGGAGGGGGGGGACCCCCTAGAGTTAGCACTAGCTAAACAAGATCTCAACCGCTTGGCTAGCGAGCGGTATGAAGGTCAAGTAGTTAGGGCTAGGTTAAACAAAGTTTCTAACGAGGCTGTGAATGTTGACGCTGTTGAGCGTAAGGCTGCTTTAAGGCGCGGTTCGGATGGGTACATTCGTAAAGTACATAACCTGGAAGGACACCCCTTAGTATCGACTCGGGAGATCTGCGAGGGGTTTCGGGAGCATCTATCGGTGCGCTTCACCCAACTACCCGGACTCAGGGTTGATGAGTTTGGCAGCTATTTGGCTGACTCGTCCCGCCTCACGGCGGCTCGGGCGGCTAGCTGTGATGGTCTTATTACTGAACATGAGGTCATTACTGCGTTGAAGCAGGTCGGCTATAACAAATCCCCGGGGCTTGATGGTTTACCCTACGAGTTTTACTTGAGGCTGTCGCCCATGTTGGTCCCTATTCTGAAGGATATGTTCAACCATTGGTTTGCCCAGGGTTCCATCCCTGGACAGGTGACCAAGGGTGTGATCACATTGCTGAGGAAAGGTCAACGGCATGGTGGGAGGGAAAACTTTGATGATTTTAGGCCCTTGACTCTGCTAAACACAGAGTTAAAGATTTTGGCAAAGATTCTTGCGAATTGCTTGCAGGTTGTAATCACTGACTTGATTGAACCGGACCAGACTTATGCTGTGAAGGGGAGATCGATTCAAGACAATTTGCACTTGATACGCTCGATCATAGAGGGGACAGAAGACGACGCCGAAGCCGCGCTGATCAGTTTGGATCAGTCCAAGGCATTTGATAGGGTCGACCATCGGTTCCTAGGATCTGTGCTAGAGGCCGCCGGATTTAATCCGGACTTCCGCAAGTGGATCTTTGTTCTGTATGACAGGCCGACGGTAGCGGTGCAGATCAACGGTAAGCTGTCGGAGTCATTCGCTGTCTCTCGGTCGGTGCGACAGGGTTGTCCGCTGTCGCCTCTGTTGTATGTCCTGGCGTTGGAACCCCTCCTTCGCAAGTTAAGGGACGAGGCGGCTACACCAGTCCTGCGTGGAATAGCTCTCCCTGGAGGCACACGAGCCAGGGTTTCCGCGTTCGCCGATGACGTCACCGTGTTCGTGTCTTGCCTCACGGACGTTCAAGCGGTGGTCGAGGCACTCGCTCGATACGAAGAAGTAACAGGGGCCATCTTCAACCGTAGCAAGTCTGTTGGCCTGCGGTTGGGGGCCTGGACCGGGGTAAACTCGCTTCCAGGTATTTTCAGCTGGACCGATGGACTGGTCCGCATTCTCGGTGTCTGGTTTGGACCGGGACTTCAGCTGGAAAAGAATTGGTCGGAAGTACAGTCTAAGGTCAAATCGTCAGTAAAGACTTGGATTGGAAGGAAATTGTCCTTGAAGGGTCGGGCAGAGGCGTGTGCTACATACGTCTTTCCGCTCATCCTTTACCGTTTGTCTGTACTTCCTCTCCCTGCAGAACGACTAACCCGCTTACAAGGGCGCCTCGATTCACTTTTGTGGAACGAGGGTAAGCATTATGTCTGCAGAGAGGTCTGTGTTCAAAGTCCGAGCGAGGGAGGCCTGGGTCAGCCCAGTCTCCTGTGTCATAGAAACGCTGAGAGATTGGCTTTCCTGGGTCGTTCGCTTGAAGGAGACGCTCCTTGGGTCCCTGTGGTTGAGAACTCGTTTCCCAATCTCAAACCCAACCCTTCGGTAGAAGGTCGTCGTAGACCGAAGGGGGAGTCCAAGTTCTTCTCCGAATGCCGAACCGCTCTTAGAGCTTTGCCGGGGACCAATGTCCTTGATCAGCCAAGGAAGAAACTGTATCGGGATTTAGTGGAGGGGACCGCGAAGGATCCACTTTGTAGGCGGATGGGATGGTCGATGGAGGTTGTCCGTTCTCAATGGTGTTGGGCGCCGGGACGGGAGGTTCTGAATAACTCGGAATTCTCCCTGACTTGGCGACTGGTCTGAAATGCGCTGCCCCTCTTCGACGTACTTTTCCGGTATAAAGAACATACCAGTCGCTTCTGTCCGTGCTGTGACGAACGCGAGCCCGAAACAATCGAGCACGCGTTTTTTAGTTGCAGCCGGATACAGCCCCTATTAAAGTACGTCGAGGGGGTAACAGCTCGCATCGATGCCGAGTGTCTGCTCGATCTCGACGTAGGAACTTTTGTGTACAACATGGAGCCGCCGTTCCCCAGGGAGGAAAGTTTGGTTTTCCTGGCGATCCTAGCAGTAGCGCGCATGACCATTTGGATCGCGCGCCTCAAGTTGGTCCACGAAGGGACATCTGTTCCTGATCGGGATCTGATCGTTTACTTTAAACATTTGCTTAAAGTAAAGATCAGATGCGATTGGAAGAGGTTGCCTAGAGTGGAATTTGACAAGAGGTGGGTGCACAGCACTAGTTTGTGCATCCGTCGAGGAGCCAAGTTTCAATACGTGTTCCCTCCTTAGGCATGGCATGGGCGGTGCTGGGTCCTACAGAACCCATCCCGCCTAGGTTAGCATTATAAGTTCAGTAAAGTAACTCTTGACTGGTGGTACAAATGAGATCCTGTTCCTGATTTTATTTTTTGGTATTAGAGAACCTCTGAGTCTGCCCAACCCCCCTGCTCCTCATCTTTATTTTCTGATGCCCCCGGTCATCCCCCTACTCAGAGGTCACCTTCCTACCCCCTCCATCCGTTGCTTTATTTTCTCCCACCTCCATTAAGGCGACTTCCCCAAACCCCATTAGGGATGCTCTGCTTGTTTTCGGTTCCCCGGAAAACAGTGGGGGATCTAGCCACATAGAATAGTACAGGGGGGTCTTACTAACAACACATTAGTAGTTTTTTCTTTATTTTTGAAATGAACACTTTCATTAGTTTTTTCCCACTCCACGAACATTTTATGCCAATTAATTCAAGAACTCTTTCTAATGAAATCGAATTTTATTTTCTCACACATACACACACACAAAAAAAAAAAAAAAAAAAAAAATGCACACACAACATACAGAAATGAATATACAAATTGTACATAGTTAAATTTTACATTGAACGCTGGGGTTATTAGTTAGATTAGGATCCACAGAGTGATTGAGGTATTTTGGTAAATGTTGCCAGTCAAGAGTAAGACTTCAAAGTCTCATCTGTTACATAGTCAAAAAGACCCTGTACCCTCCCCCTCCCAATTTCTTGTAGGGCCTTGTGCCTAATTTTGTTGAATTGAATTTTTTGTACGTTTTTTTTTATGTTAAATTTTTTCTTTCTCAATAAAATATATAAACAAGATCAAAGTGTAGTATCTGTTCTTCAGATGATGCACTTCTATTTCTTGTTCTCTTTCAGTGGAGGAGAAATCCTTCACGACTGAGACAATTTTTATTTTTGTACCTTTTCTCCACGTTAAAAAACGACCCTGGTGTCTAACTCTGTCCCGTGGGGAGGCATAGTAAATAGGTACAAATAACTTAAGATTTCTATTATCTTCTTTAGATTCAAGTCACCGTATATTCTGGATATGTATGTGGATAATGATGGCAAACTTCTATCTTTTGAGACAATGGTGTTCTGCATCTCGTCTGGTACACTGCAGCACTTGCTGTTGCTATAAATTCGAAGCTGGAGTTGCCACTCTGGATGTAGGCCTGGGTGAGTGATAAGGAAACTTAGATTAGTCTAATTACCAGAGTCTCTCCTCTCGGAAAAGAGAAAGTCTGGCGGAAAAACAAGTCAATACAGTTGGATCCAGCACAACTGCAAGAGTTGCCAGAAAGGTGTTGCAGTGCTTCATCATCATCCGCCTATCGGAACTCCAAACCAAATTTTTGTCACGGTTTACTCCCTTGGCCTTTGCCTTTTCCAAAGCATTCACAAACAGTGGAGCTATTTTTTTTTTTTTTTTTTACACAGTGATCACCACTTATCAAGGCCTGGGAGCCACTCAGGGATAAGGGTTATTGCAAGTACATTACGTTAGTGTGGAGATTTGATGAAGTGTTTACTTAAGGGGGCGGTTCATTAGGAATTTGTTAGCATTGGACTTGAAGACATTCAAGTTGTAGTCCGGTGGGAAGCAGCCAGACGGAAGAGAGTTCCACAGGCGTGCAGTTCTAAGAAAGAAGCTTTGTTCATGGAATCCGCGTTTTGATTTAGGCACAGATATAGAGTGGGGGAAATTTTTCACAGTGGATTCAGCTAGAGGGGTGTTTTTCGTGAAAGATTGGCGAGGGGGGACCAGAGATTGGAGTTCATACGAGTACCTGCCATGGAAATAACGATAAAACAAGGATAGGCTCGCAACGTCTCTTCTGTGGGAGAGAGGTTGCAGGGTAGAGAAAAGGGGATCCCCCACTAAGCCACAAAGTCTATTTTGTACTCTGTCAAGGCAGGATAGGCTGTTTTTAGCAGCTCCTGCCCAGATATGGCAACAGTATTCCATCCTTGGACGTACTTGGCTTTTATATAGATAGAGAATTGCATCAGTAGTGAGATATCTTTTATTTGTCCATAGCTGGTGAAAATTTGAAAATATTTCCAATTTTGACGAAAATAACAGAGATCCTCATTGTAGTTATGGTTCTATCAAAATAAAAACAATGTCTGTATAATTAATTTATTTTTTATTTCGGACTATTAGTCTCATCTTTATTAGTTGTTGTTTTTCATCTTTTATTGGTTTGTTTTATTCACAACGTTTCGGCCAATAAAAGATGAAAAACAACAACTAATAAAGATGAGACTAATAGTCCGAAATAAAAAATAAATTAATATATATAATGCTCATCTCAAAACGAATTCCAATTAAGGAATAATATATATATCTGTATAATTATTCATCGGACTACTGTTCTCATCTTGAGTGTGATTTTCACAACGTTTCGGTCGATGTAACCTCCAACCTTCTTCAAGTGTATCTTGTTGAACTCGGGAATGTTTCTGTCAAACTCGGGAATTTGGGCGGAACTTCGAGTAGAACCCTTTATTTACTTCACCAGGGTAGCGTGTTTTTGTTTTTGTTATGACTGGATAGAGGTCCTAAGTAATTAGCAATTGTATTTTTAATTTGTGAATTACTTAGGACTATTCAGTTATGGCTAACGGAACAAAAGCATGCTACCCCCGTGAAATAAATAAAGGGTTCCGCTCAAAGTTCCGTCCAAATTACAGAGTTCGAAAGAAACATTCCGAGTTCGACAAGATACACCTGAAGAAGGTCGGAGGTTATATCGACCAAAATGTTGTGAAAATCATACTCAAGATGAGAACAGTAATCCGATGAATAATTATACAAACAACCAATCCTCATCTCAAAAATTCAGAAACGTCAAACACAATATCTTTAAGTAATTCTTATTAGCAGCATTAAATATGTGAACATCATTTCCTTCTAACAATTCGGCCATTGATTTGGATATATACCCATTCGTTTTGCTTGTATGGTGTCATCAATAAATACAGTGTGGAATGATAAAATTGCCGCCCTAGAAAAGACAACCTGATTCCATTTCCATTTGATGAAAACCAGTTTTCTTTTTTTGCTGCAGACTATCTACTAGTTGGCCAGTTGTGTACAAACCCCAAGAGCAATAGGAGCCGTTTATCATGTCTGAAAGTGACACAATGTTCAACGAGTGAGATCTGAGATGTGCCGCTGTACAACTCATGCTTTTTACCGATACAAGCTATGACAACAGGACCATTGCCAGCACCCTCAAAATGCATCATTGGATTGCCATGAATAACAGGGACGTGCCCAGGGTGATAAAAACAAAGTTTATGGTCACGGTTATGGTCTTTGGTGTTGTTTCAAGTGAAAGCCACATCATACCACCTCACATCTTTAAAGTCAGCTTGAAAGTTAACACCGAAGTGTACGTGGATGTGCTAGCGAGTGTGGTGATCAGCTGTTGTAATCAGGTGACTGCTGGCAGACCCTGGGTGTGGCAGACCCTGGGTGTGGCAGACCCTGGGTGTGGCAGTAGGACTCGGCGCTGGCCCACAAGTTCAAAGAGACTTGGACTTGGCTTCAGAAGAAGTGTACCTGGATGTGCTGGCGAGTGTGGTGATCAGCTGTTGTAATCAGGTGACCGCTGGCAGACCCTGGGTGTGGCAGTAGGACTTGGCGCTGGCCCACAAGTTCAAAGAGACTTGGACTTGGCTTCAGAAGAAGTGCTACGACTTTGTACCCTTTTCTCACTGGGCCCCCTCCTCCCCCGACCTGAATCCACTGGACTACTTCGTTTGGTCATTCGTTAAGAACATCACCAGCATGACCTCCTACAACATCAAAGCCAGCCTGATCGTCACCATCCGCTGTATTCACCAAACTCCCACTGGCACTTGTAGAAAAGGCATGCTCTCAGTTTCGAACCCGTATTGAGGTGATAATTGAGGCTGAATGCGGCTACATCGCATATATGTCAGGTATACTACATAATCAAGTTACCCGAATTGATTTTTTCAATAAAAGTTTTAAAATAAACGTGTGGTGTTGTTTTCTTTAGGGTGACAATTTTATCGTTCCACCCTGTACATCGTCTAAATTGCTCGTTTTCTTTTGCTAATTTACTCAATCTAACTTTTTTTTTACACAGTGATCACCACTTATCAAGGCCTGGAAGCCACTCAGGGATAAGGGTTATTGCAAGTACATTACGTTAGTGTGGGGATTTGATGAAGTGTTTACTTAAGGGGGCGGTTCATTAGGAATTTGTTAACTATATATCTAATGTATTAAAAATCTGCTGTTGAAATGAATCCTATGGACAATCAAAGTTGTTTTTCCTTATTCTTGCATCTTTTTGGGAATGGCTAATCGAATTTTATCCAATGTTTACACTGTTTTGACTTGATATTTTTTGTTATAATTTCATCGGATGCGTTATCCTGTTTTTTTTT
The DNA here is from genome assembly GCF_053919585.1 of Euprymna scolopes. NCBI lineage: Eukaryota > Metazoa > Mollusca > Cephalopoda > Sepiida > Sepiolidae > Euprymna > Euprymna scolopes. Next base: position 1,334,786 of record NC_136518.1, on the reverse strand, counting down.
GATTTGCTAGAAACGGTCTGCTAAGATGGAACTCCAGGACAGAGCATTTGTTCATCAACAGAAGCCGGCCTATCAAAACAATTCTTGCTATGTTCCAGTGTTTCCTTGACGAAAAGTTAATGCATATTTAGTAATGGGGATATTGGTGTTTTCCCTTGAAAGATGGCGACCATTTCCTTATTCGATATTTGATTCTGGGTGACAATCAATCATTAAGTAAGACTAGTATAGAATGTTTCTGTCGAACTCAGGAATTTGGATGGAATTTCGAATGGAACCCTTTATTTACTTCATGGGGATAATGTGCTCTCGTTCAAGCAGTGATGACTGGATAGAAGTCCTAAGTAATTTGCAATTGTATTGCAATTAATAAGTTGGCCTGGTACAGTCATTAACATACTATGGGAACCGTTAGTTATAAATAATAAATAATATATACAGTAAAAAAAGTAAACAATGATATATATATATATATATATATTTTTTTTTTTTACTTACACTTTGTTCTCGGCAGCCGTGTTAAGTTAAAAGCATATCTTATTTTTCTTTTATTAATATTGGAATTTTTTCCCCTTTTCCTTGTACATATTTGTGAATTATTCCATGGATTTCGGCCTTTTGGATTATTTTGGATCATCTTGGATTTTACTTGTGCGAATGGAAAATTAAATTAACTTTCTTGGACTTACATTTTTGGATTTTACCGTCATTGGATACCTTACTTTTCACCTAACTATCCATTCATGTGAAATCACCTTTTTCTTCACCATATGCCCTCTGCTTCACTTTTTTGTTATCAAGTAAGAACTTTGACTTACTTGCAGTTTCATCAAATACTTTTGTATGCAAAATCCGATCCCGCATTTTGCTAATTCCTACCCTCTGATGAGAAGGAAAGTATTTCTTCGAAACTCTGCGGATTAAGGACTATCTACTTATTAAGTGTTTCCTTTTCAGATTAAATATGTTTTTAACTCTTTTTCAAAGTGTTTTTAACATGTTTTATTATTTCCAATTATGCCCTCTTAATTGCCCTGTTTTATTTTTTTTTGGGGGGGGATATAAACCGATTAGATCAGAAAGAAAGTTGTCATGACCAAGATGGACATCAAGACAGTTTCTCACCCTCCTTATACTCTAGACCTTGCTCCCTGTGACTTTTGGCTTTTCCCTAAGCTCAAGGAAAACCTTGGAGGCTATCGTTATGAGACAACTAAGGAGATGAACGAGGCTATGATGAGGGTCGTTGACATGCTCACACAAGAGAACTTCCATGGGGTGCTCCAGAAGTTGTTGGATCCGTACAACAAGTGCATTGCAGTCGGAGATTACTTCGAAGGGAACTAGTGTTTCGTGTGTGTACTATAAATATAAGTGGCCATACGAAAAAGTCTGTAAACTTATTGAAGGCACCTCGTAATTCTTTACCCCCCCCCTTAGTGCCAGATGAGTGACCATTAGGGAATACTAGGTGTTTTATGCATTCAAGTAAGAGGCTGTATATAATAATACCTCAATGAGATAAACGCCCCTGTTTTGCACAAATCCAGGTAACCCTTGAGCAAGGTGCATCATCTGTTAATCTTCCTCTGATATTCTAGAGGGCTACTATACAAGGGATAGATGAAGTTCCTCAGCCGTGGTGAATGCAATAGATCTTGGAAAACAACAGCATCTAGTGGCATTGCTGCCACTCTACTTCAAGGTGGCCGCACTCTTCACAGCACTTTTAAAGTACCCTTGGATACTCATCGAATGGATCAGCCAGTTTGCAAAATTACTGGTACCTCAGCTTTGGCCAATGTCGTTTGAGACACCTCAGCAATCATTGTAGCAAAGCCCTGATGACACACAAGAGCGCTATGAAGTAATTGACCAAACACTATCAATAATTCCCCCCACTCTTTATCTGTGCTTAAACCTAAACGTAGATTCCATGAAAAAAGATTCTTTCTTAGAACTGCACGCCTGTGGAACTGTCTTCCGTTTTCCTGCTTTCCAGCTAACTACAATATGGTTGTCTTCAAGTTCAATGTAAACAAGTTCTTGATGAGCCGTTCCACTTAAGTTAACAAATTTACCGAATTTCCATTACTAACGATTACTATATTGTCCAATTGACTACTGTACACTCTTAACCCTTATCCTCGAGTGGTCTCTGGGCCTATGTAAAAAATAAAAAAATTAAAAAAAAACAAACACTGCAAGACATCACAGGAAACAAGAATCCTATGGATGGCATTCCAACCTTATTTTGCTGTGATTTCCATCAAATCCTCCCAGTGGTTACAAATGGCACAAGGGCAAACATTGTGAATGCAAGTTCAAGTGTAATGTAAACAAACATCTTGCTGCTCAACTCCCTTTATAGTATCCTTACAAATTATGTCCCTGATAAGGGGCCCTCTACATCAAAGTGGCACTGTGCCTTGTTTGGAGTAAAAATGGAATACTAAAAAAATAAAGTCTAGCAGTTCTGGAGAAGAAACTATTAGAGTAGAAGACTTTCTGACATCTGGGGATCTCTACTGTGTAGGGGTGGGATTTTGCTACTTGATTATAGTGGAAAAAGGAGTAGTGGGCAATAAATGTTGTCACTTGAAAGATTAAACTGAAAAAGGGAAAAGAGGAAGTAAACTTCTAAGGCAATCCTTTTTTTTTAATTATTTTCTTCCTTTGAAGACTAGCGAGGGGTACCCGGCGTTGCCCGGGTGTTTGTAGGAGTGTGTGGTGTTAAATAAAAAAGAAGCCGGGGGGGGGGGTAGGATCGAAGCCAAACCCCTGAGGCGAAGTTTGAAAATAAAATCGGCCAGCCAGAAGTGAAAGATGTTTGAAAGTCGTCGAGCGTTACGACGACGACAATGACGATGTAAGCATTGTTATAAGCGAAGTAAGAAATGAAAACAACGTTTTAATTAAGCGGGGGGGGGGAGGGGGTAAAACACACAAAAAAACAATAACGTAAGGCAAACGAACGACGTGAAAAATGGCTTAAATAATACAGGGTTCAATATTTAAATTAAAAAAATCGAAAAAAAAAACAAAAACATCTCACACCACGATTCGAACCCAAAACGTTTAGATAACAAACCAAGGCCTTAACTACCTGAGCTAAAGCGACGTCTTTAAAGTTTGTTTGGTTTATCAACTATTTTTGCACTTGGTTCACTAGGAATATTAGTTAGGTAGGACTGCAGGTTCTTCGTCATAAGCCCTGTGGCACCTATAATAACTGGCATGATTGATATCTCTCTAAGATTCCAGTTTCTTTTCATATACATGAGACCTTGATATTTGGGCTGTTTCTCTCTTTCAGCTCTGTTCAGACCTCCATCATTAGGGACACTCACTTCAACCAAAGTTGCAACTCTCTGTGACTTATTCCATATAACTATGTCAGGTTTGACAGCAGCATTTTAAGGGTAGGTGGCTGTAGTGATTACATGGGCGTAATGTATGGCATATAATTAACCAAGCTCGTCCATCACCTTACAGATGCTAAACTTCTGACTTACCAACAATATGGAGTTAGGCAAGCGTGTTCCACAGCAGACATCCTAACTGTAATCTCTGAACGTATATACCATTCACTGGACAAAGCGGAGGTAGGGTTGAGCGGTAGCTCTAGATATATCTAAGGCTTTTGGCAGGATATGGCATGAAGGTCTTCTCAGGGAAATCAGATCATACGGTATCACTGGAAGAATACTTAACATAATTAAATCCTTCTTAGATAAGAGAAAAATCCAGGTTGTCCTCAACGGTCGTACATCTAAACAATATGATATAAATGCAGGAGTGCCTCAAGAGTCTATCCTTGGACCTCTATTATTCCTAATATTCATAAATGACCTCTCTGACAAAATTGTCTGTGAGATGGGTATATATGCTGATGACACCATGCTCTATAACAGACATGGCAGGAAAACAAATGAACTCATATCTAAAGAAATGGCAGAAACACTAGAGGATGACCTTCGATCTATAGTGGAATGGGGACAAAAATGGATGGTCACATTCAATACTGCCAAGACTAAACTTGTTTCCTTCAATAATTACAAGAAACCTTTTCTACCACCAATAGCAATGGCCAATGACTCTTTATCTGAAAGTACATCCTTTAAACTCCTTCGCCTAACGTTCACAGGAAACATGAATTGGAACAATTGCATTGAGAGTATTGCCAGGACCGCTGTGAAGAAGGTAGGTTCTCTCTACCGTGCTAGAAAGCTACTAACACCTGAAAGTATCCTGTACGTCCATAAGGCCACCATTCGCCCATGTGTGGAGTATTGTTGTCACATTTGGGCTGGTGCATCTGCTACTAGTCTCTTGCTCCTAGATAAGGTTCAAAAGAGAGTCGCCAATCTGATAGGTCCTGAACTGTCATCTAAACTTCAACCTCTGTCCCATCGATGAAATGTTGCATCCCTCTGCCTGTTCTACAAGTATTTTAACAGTGCTTGCTCTGACAAACTGCAAGCACTTGTACTCCCTCGACGTAAATACCTCCGATAAACCCGACAAGCAGCTAAATCCCACCCCTTCACAGTAGAGATCCCTAGACATAAAAGAGCCTTCTACTCCAGTAGTTTCTTCGTCAGAACCGCTAGACTTTGGAATTCCCTTCCGGGTCCCTGCTTCCCCAACTGTACTGGCATGCAGAAGTTCAAGTGTAACGTGAACTGACATCTTGCTGCCCAACTCCCTATATAGTACCCCTGTAGCTTATGTCCTGGATAGTAGCCCCCTTCATCAAAGTGGCAATGTGCCTTGTTTGGGGTGAAAATGTAATAAAAAAAAAAAAATCATTTCCAACTGTTTTTTCAGGTTGATGTTCCCAGGATTTTCTACTACATTGGATGTTTAATTTTTTTACAGATGGTCCAGTGGAGGTACTTACATACTCCCTCATGTCTTGCTGTGTAGTAGCCATCCCCGAAAAGAACCTTGCAATTTGATACTAGATGACTCACACTTTCCAATTTTGTGTGGCAGAATCTACATTTGTTGCCATAAGTGATCCCTGCCATCTTCTTGAATGCATTGATCATCACTCCTTGGTCTTGAGCAGCCATTATAACCCTTTCCTGATCATGGTGGAGGGCTCCCCTCTTGAGCCAGTCCAAGGAACTTTCTTTGTCTATGTATTCCTGGGAGAGTTCCCCCAGAAAATACTTTGCACACTGATGTTGTCCCACTCTTTAACATTCCTCTTTTGGAAGGTCTTGGTATATTTATGCCGACTCTTTTTTTGCTATTTCTGTGGCAGGCTTGTTTAGTGTTTCAACCTGATCTGTGAGACAGCCCTGACCAAAATGTTTTGCCAGCTGGGTGACTGATGTTGTTCTCCTGGCTCTTGTCTGTTGATGTTCATATACCATTGAGAGGGTGTTCTGGGAGCTTCTCAGATACTGGCTTGTGCTCATTATTGTTGCTCTATGTTGGTGGTTGATCTCTGAGAGCCTTAGTCCTCCTTCTCCCCTGGGCAAATACAGTCTTGGTAGACACTGATTTCTATATATTATTTATGAAGCATTAGTAGCTTCTGTGTCTTGACATCTAGCCGGTTGATGTATTTTTGTGGCCAGTCAATGATACCAAAACCGTATGTTATTACTGGCATGGCAAGCTGGTTGATGGCAGTAATTTTATTTGTAAGCTGTATTTTGCAGATCTTTCTCACACGGCGTGAATGACCACGTGACTAAATCAACCAATGTTTGACCTCTTAGCTATCACATGATCTAGGACGGCAAGCATTTGGGGAAAAAACCGACCCTAATAGTTTTGTTATAACACACTTTTTTTTTTTTTTTTTTTTTTATCTTAAATTATGTTTTTCGTCTCGAAGTAAAATTTCATTTTTATCTGTCCAAAATGATTTTAATTGAATATTTAATCGCTGTATAATTTTTTTTTCATTACATAAAAATATTTTACTTTAAAAAACTTTTATTTCACATTTAACACCAAAATTTGGTACAAATAAATAAATAAACGTTTTTACCTCCAAGAATTTAAAAGTTTTTTTTGTGTGTGTCAAAGTTTGTATTCGGAAAAAATAAATGAAAAAATTTGATACAGAAAAAAACAAAAACAAAACAAAAATAGCTTGAAAAATGAATCTCCTAACCACAACGATTAAAAAAAGATTACACTAAAAAATGATTCAAAATCTTTCTAAAAAAATTCTTTCAATTCAATTACAAAAATAGGAATAGTTAAAATCTTTCAATTTCAAATATATTTTTAACATAATTAAAAAAAATATCCTTTTTAATTTTTCTAGTGACTGCAAATATTTAAATGGAACTAATTAAGAAAAATGTTTTAATTTAAAAAAGAAAAAGTGACCGATTTTTTTTTAATTCGATAAGGAAAAAATCGGATTTCTTCGGTAAATTCCGTAATGAGAACTCGTGTTCCGACAGAAAAAATATTGATATTATTTCGATTGGAACCTTTTATTAATATACATTATATAAACGTACATTAAACACAAAAGTTAATTAAATTATATAATAAAAAAAAAAACTATCATTAACCTGTTTCATTCTTACTGAAAGAATTCGCTAACTACGAAAGTATCATGTCCACCTACTCACGTTAAAGAAATTAAATGCATGATTGAAGAAAATAATAATTATTTAAAGAAATACTTTTATTATTCAATATGTCAAATATATGAACACTTTAAGCAAATAATAGTTGGTAAAAAATATCGATAATTATAAACGGAGAAAAAGTAGTTCGTCTACGATTGGTAAAATCTTAGCAAACACATGGCCGCAAATCTTCGGAAATATCCGTCTTAATTTGTAAACGCATACGATTGTTAGTTCGGTTCATTCCGTTGTTTTCCGTACATCTAGTCAGCCGTCTTTTACAGAAATAATATAAACAATTTTAATTCGTTGCTTCTTGGTTAGAATTATTATCGATAATAAAATTATTATTTTTAAAAGATAATAAGTTTGTTAATTTTATACGAATTTGTGGCAAATGTACTTATCATGAGAACTCGGTAGACTCCGTCAGTTTCCGGTATATCGTCGATGTCTCTAGTAGTATCTTTAATGGTAAGCATCTTTCTTTCTCTCTTTTATTATTATTATTATTATTTTTATGTTCACTCTGACTGTGGCAGCATTTAAAAAAAACAAAAAAAAAAAAAAAAAAAAACGTTTGATTCGTGTTTACATCTGACCCACATCTTTTGGATATTTTCATGGCTGGCTCCTTCCCTCTTTTAAATCCGATCATTAACTGGGCTTAGATTTTACCATTCGTCAATGACTTCATCCTTCTTTACGATTGAATAATTTGGTCAGAAAATGATTATTTCTTGAGAAATAACCTTAAACCAGGACGGAAAAGGAGACAGGAGACTGCTAACTAAACGAAATCCACCCTCTAAAAAGGAACCTGAGGGGACTGCTGCAAAGAAAATTAGTTATACTAACTATTATTACTATTATTTTATGACGAAACCTTATTATTTGTTATTACTACTTAACAGCAAGTAGTAAATGGACACACAACACTGGTTATTATTATTTTATTATTTATTATTACTATCGTTGTTGCTTAACTATTATTAACTAGTTCTTAACGTAGTAATTTGTAGCCTTTAATAATTAGTTAAACTAGTATTATCATTATTATGACTTACAAGAAAACAGTGTACTTATACAGAATACGGACCGTGCTGAAATAATGACGTTATGATTTAGAAACCCATTCTTAATATGTGGACGGTAGGGGGTGGGGCTTTGCTAACTATTCTGTACTTTCACCTAACAATTTAATAAACAAAAGCTACCGTAAAAAATTGAATTTAACTTTAAGATCCTATTTAAAAAGTGGCACGGTCCCTAAACTGCACAAGTGCACAAGTACTTAAAAATGGTGAATTGCTGTATACAAAAAGGGTTCTTCGTACTGTTTATTAACTCGTATGTGATAATTTAAAATGTTCTTTTTTATTTTTTTAAATAGTATTATGACAAATGCTTTGTTTTTTTAAACGTATGTTTACGTAAAAACTGGATATGCAAACATTTTTTTTTTTTACTTTTTCTTAACTAGACTTGTTAACTACTAGTTATATAAAACCATGCTCATATAATCCCTTATATATATATATATATATATATATATATATATATATATATATGGTTGTATAGTTAGTTTGGTTTGCTAGATGTAGATCCACTGAAACCCGTGTGTTTATTAAAGAGTCCTCAGTGAAGAGCAGATAAATAGTATGTTTATTATACAAACATTATTGATTACATATGTGCATACATGTTTCAGTGGAATCTCAATTTAAAGAGACCCACCTCACCAGACCTAAAAAAAGGCGACACACTCTTCGCCGAAGAGTCTCTTCGGTCTGATGAGATGGGTTTCTCTAAATTGAGATTCCACTGAAACATATATGCACATGTGTAACCAATAATGTTTGTATAATAAACGTGTGTGTGTGTACTTTTGCAGATTACGGACCTTGCTATTTTCTTAAATATGATTTTCATGTTAAATGCAATTTTGATGGTATCTTTTGTTTATTAAATTGTTAGGTGAAAGTACAGAATAGTTAACAAGCCCCCCCCCTCTGTGTTTAGAATAGTTTTCTACTTGTTCAGCACGGTCCATAAACTGCACAAGTATCCCAAAATTATTATTCTCGGTACTGTTTTGATTTAACTAGTACTATCGGTACTGTTTTGATTTAACTAGTACTATTGGCTATGTATGCATGTAAATAATTTATTTTGCTTTGTTCAAGTTTAGTTTGTCATTGTTTACAAAGGATTTACTTCCGTTTTGTGCGGACCATTCCGTTTCATCTTGAATGCCCCGAAAAAGTCCCCTTTGATTAATGTCTGTCAGTTAAAAATATTCTGTCATGCTGAAAAACAACCAAGTTCGTTTGCTTATTTTAAAACTTGTTAACATTAACCAGATGGGACTTTTTCAGGGCATTCAATGTGAAGCAGAATAGTCTGCACAAAACAGAAGTAAATCCTTTGTAAACAATCACAGACCCAACTTGAACAACGTCATTTATTTTGTTTATACTGTTATGATTTGTTTAAAAATGTGTTTACTGGTTCTGGTTCTTAACTAGTATTATTACTTGTTATGCATTTTTAATGTGTTTATTTGTAATCTTTTAAATAATTAGTTATATTATTATTATAACTTGTTTTTATTGTGTTTACTAAAAACAATACAAAATGAAATCTGCAACAAGGGTTCATCATTTAGTACTAACTAGTAATATAAACTATATATTTACTAGTTAATTATTTAGGAATGGTTAATTGTGATCTTTTAAATAATACTAGTTTAATGCCCTGATTTCTTTTTGCATTTAAACACTTATGTTATCGTGCTATTTTTTTAAAATAGTATTTTCAAATTAAATCCAAGTTTTATATATATATTTATTACGTTTTGACCCCAAACAAGGCACAGTACGACTTTGATATAAGGGGCTACTATCAGAGACATAAGATGTAGGGAGTTGAGCAGCAAGATGTCTGGTCACATTACACTTGAACTTCTGCATGTCAGTACAGTTGGAGAAGCAGGAACCCAGAAAGAAATTCCAAAGTCTAGCAGTTCTAGGGAAGAAACTATTAGAGTAGAAGGCTTTCTTACATCTTGGGATCTCTACTGTGAAGGGGTGGGATTTAGCTGCTTGTCAGGTTTGTTGGGAGTATTTATGTCGAGGGAGGTACAAGGGCTTGTAGTTTGTCGGAGCATCCACCATTAAAATACTTGTAGAACAAGCAGAGGGATGCAACATTTCATCGATGGGACAGAGGCTGAAGCTTAGATGCCAGTTCAGGGCCTATCAGATTGGTGACTCTTTATTGAACCTTGTCTAGGAGCGAGAGACTAGTAGCAGATGCACCAGCCCAAATGTGACAACAATACTCCATACATGGGCGAATAGTGGCCTTATAGAGGTACAGGATACTTTCAGGTGTCAGTAGTTTTCTAGCACGGTATTTTTTAAAAAGGAATTTAACTTTACGTTTAATACCAAGCAATGCCAGATACATCTTCTAATTAGTTATAATAGCATAATGGCTATTAGTTTTTTTTCATTGCCTTTTTTTTTTTTTTTTTTTTTTTTTTTATTACATTTTCACCCCAAACAAGATGCATTGCCACTTTGGTGTGGGGGGGGGGCTACTATCAGGGCCAGCAACTACTGGGGCACTATGTTGGGATTTGGGCAGCAAGATGTCGGTTCACGTTGCACTTGAACTTCTGCATGTCAGTAAAGTTGGGGAAGCAGGGACCTGGAATGGAATTCCAGAGTCTAGCGGTTCTGGGGAAGAAACTACTGGAGTAGAAAGATGTTTTACATCTAGGGATCACTACTGTGTGGGGGTGGGATTTAGCTGCCTGTCGGGTTTGTCGAGGGTGTCTACGTCGTGGGGGCACAAGTGTCTGCAGTTCGTCAGAGCATTCACCATTAAAATACTTGTAGAACAGGCAGAGGGAGTCAACATTTCGTCGATGGGACAGAGGCTGAAGCTTAGATGCCAGTTCAGGGCCTATCAGATTGGCGACTCTTTATTGAACCTTGTCTAGGAGCGAGAGACTAGTAGCAGATGCACCAGCCCAAATGTGACAACAATACTCCATACATGGGCGAATAGTGGCCTTATAGAGGTACAGGATACTTTCAGGTGTCAGTAGTTTTCTAGCACAGTAGAGAGAGCCTACCTTTTTCGCAGCGGCCCTGGCAATGTTTTCAATATAAGTGTTCCAACTCATGTTTCCTGTGAACGTTAGGCCAAGGAGTTTGAAAGATGTACTCTCAGACAGAGAGTCACTGGCCATTGCTATTGGTAGCAGAGAAGGTTTCTTGTAATTATTGAAGGAAACCAGTTTAGTCTTGTTAGTCTTGGCAGCATTGAATGTGACCATCCATTTATGTCCCCATTCCACTACAGATTGGAGGTCATCCTCTCGTGTTTTTGCCATTTCTTTAGATATGTGTTCATTTGTTTTCCTGTCATGCCTGTTATAGAGTGTAGTGTCATCAGCATATATACCTATCTCAGTTTTGTCGGGGAGGTCATTAATAAATATTAGGAACAATAAAGGTCCAAGGATAGACCCCTGAGGCACTCCCGCATTTATATCACACTGTTTAGATGTACGACCGTTGAGGACAACCTTGATTTTTCTCTTATCTAAGAAGGATTTAATTATGTTAATTATTCTACCAGTGATACCGTATGAGTTAATTTTCCTGAGGAGACCCTTGTGCCATACCCTGTCAAAAGCCTTAGATATATCTAGAGCTACCGCTCTGCCCTTCCCTGCTTCACCCCAAACAAGGCTCGATGCCACTTTGATGTAAGGGGATTACTATCTGGGACGTAAGTTGCAGGGATACTATGAAGGAAGTTGAGCAGCAAGATGTTTGTTTACATTACACTTGAACTTCTGCATGTCAGTACAGTTGGGAAAACAAGAACTCTGAAAGGAATTCCAAAGTGTAGCAGTTTTGGGGAAGAAACTATTAGAGTAGAAGGCTTTCTGGCATCTGGGGATCTCTACTGTGTAGGGGTGGGAATGCTTGTCAGGTTTGTTGGGAGTATTTATGTTGAAGGCGCACAGGGGCTTGTAGTTCATTGGAGCATTCACCATTAAAATACTTGTAAAACAGGCAGAGATGCAACATTTCATCGATGAGAGAGGCTTGAAGCGTAGCTATCAGGTTGGCGACTCTCTTTTGAACCCTGTCCAGGAGTGAGAACCTAGTAGCAGATGCACCAGCCCTAATGTAACAACAATACTCCATACATGGGCAGATGGTGGCCTTGTAGAGGTACAGGATACTTTCGGCTTTTAACTAGTATTATTAACTATATATTTACTAGTTATGCATCTAATAATTACTCTGTGTGTGTGTGTGAAACAGCACTAACCCTATTTGGGTTTGAAATAGGAAGTTCCATGAGAGTATGAAATTCACAAGTGATTCCCAGTTGCATGTATATCCCCATTAGGGGGGAGATGATGATGTTAGGTTTTTTTTTTTTTTTGAACTCTTACAGGGAGGTGTCGACGTCCTCCTACATAAAGCGCCTGGAACTCCCAAATTGATCACCCATTTTAGTAATGACCAGGCTCCATGTTGCTTAACTTCTGTGATCTGACAAGAACCGATGTGTCAACGTGATTATGCTGTATATTTGCCATAATTACTATATGCAATGATTTATTACTTCAAGGATGTCCTAAAATGGAGAAATGTTGCCACATTTGGGAGAGGGCTACTTGGTGCGCCCTATCCTGCCTTGATAGTTTAAAACTGGCTTTGAAATCTAGTACAGGATGCACTTTTTTTTTCTCTGCCGCCTTTTCCCCAGAGAAGAGACATCTCTGCTCTATCATTATTTTCGTGAGAAGTGCTAATCCGAACTTAAATCCATGGTTCCCTTTTTGCCAAACTTTCACAAAAAACACTCCGTTCTTTTGGTCAAGATCAAAGTGTAGTATCTGTTCTTCAGATGCTGCACTTCATTTTCTTGTTCTCTTTCGGTGGAGGAGAAATCCTTCACGACTGAGACAATTTTTATTTTTGTACCTTTTCTCCACGTTAAAAAACGACCCTGGTGTCTAACTCTGTCCCGTGTGGAGGCATAGTAAATAGGTACAACCACTATCAAGTTTCCCTCAGCTCTCTATAGGTGTCTAAATCTAAATACAGATTTCATGAACACAGCTTCTTTCCTAGAATTACCGACCAGTGGAACACAGCTCCATTTGTCTGCTTACCGACTGACTACAGTATGGTAACCTTCAAGTCTAATGTAAATAAGTTCTTGTTGAACCGTCCTCTTAAATAATCAAATTGTACCCAATTTACACCATTAACGATTACATTACTACCTTGCATTCATTAACCCTTATCCTCGAGTGACCTTTTGACCTTGATAAGTGGTGACTCCCTTGTGATATATATCTATAATATAAATCTCACCTGTTTAAATGTATGTATATATGTTTGTATGTCTGCTTAAAACTTGCTACAGCGGTGACGGATTTTCACAAGATCAGTATCGTTTTGAAGCTCGGATGACAAATATCGAAAAATTAGCTAAAAACATTAATTCCTTCCCCCTCAACTGGGCACTTTTCTACAAGGAGGGGGGCGCTCCCCCCCCCCTCGATATTTTCGAAAGTCATCTTCTCTTTTCGATTGACTAGCTTTAATTTAAACCTTCACCACTTCTGGTTTGGCGATGAACGTGACGGCAAATACGTCACTTTTTTTTTTTTTTCACGTTCTTTTACCCCTTAGCAGTACAGGGTTGAGCCTGCCTGCCTGCCTGCCTGCCTACTACCACTTTTATTTATTTTTTTCTCACCACACACCTCCAAAGCACCCAGGCTAGTGTGTGTGTGTGTGTGTATATATATATATATATATATATATATATATATATGTGTGTGTATAAGTGGTTATTATTGATACATTTTCTCAACTAATCTAATTATGTCCATAATGTACTAATTCTATATGTAATAGTTTAAAATGTTTACTTTTTAGTCCTTTAAATAATTAGTTATATTAGTGTTGTTATAATTATTACACTTAAGTTGTTTTTACTTAATGAAAACAATGGTTATATATAAATAGGGCTATTATAGATACTATTTCTTAGCTAGTATTAATAATAATATGTATTAGTTATGTAATAATTATAAAATCTTTATTTGTAATTAATTATATTAATATGACAATTTTTAGTTTTATTAAAAACAGTAAACAGATATGCAGTAAGGATTATTGGGAATTTTGCACTGAAGGCAACAAAACATAAAGTGATTTAAAAAACAAAACAAATGTATCAAAAATGTTACCAAAGGCAAGATAAATAACTCTTCTTCCTACCTGGATAAGTTTTAGAAACCCACCCTATAGATGTCACGGTAACATTTATGGGGTGAGTTTCTATTAGTGATGGAATGATTCCAATATTTTTCCCAATTCCGCACTAAATTCCTAATTCCAATACAATTACTGATTCCAATTCCTTATAAATCTCTAAATATTGAATTATAAATTTGTTATTTTCCCCGATTTCTGTAAAAAAAAAACATGTTAAATATGCAGATATTTTCCTAAACGTGAATTTATACTTGTGGAGGATGATCTATCGATTTTAGCTTCACTGGTGATTTAAAATCAATAAATATTATTTTATCATTTATTGCCAGCAATGGAAGATTTTTCTTTAAACAAAATAAAATAAAAGACACAAGAATCGTTTTGGCTTAGGAAAATAGGCATCAATTTTTCCGATTCCGATACCCCCAAATTTGTTGGTTTTTTTTTTTTCCCGATTCCCGATTCTGATTAATTGTCACAACACTAGTTTCTATTAGTATTTTGTTTAAATTTTGAGCTATTATCGATACTCCCAGATGACCTTTTCATGTCAATCAATTTTTCTTGTTCTAACTTAAGACTTGACACTACTTATGTACTAAAATCGAAACCAAAATATTTAACACTCCAGCCATGTTCCCTACCGTTTGAGCTATCAACAGATAGATAAAAAAGATTTAAAATGAAACCACTTCAAGCTATGAAAGAATTTGCACATGCGCAAATGTAATAGAAATATGTCGACAAATTGAAATGAACATTTTGCATTTCAACTTGCGGACATATTTCTGTCTGCGTTATTCATCCAAACAAAGATTTTACGCGTTATAAATACTCATACTTGGTGTATGATTATCATTTCCTGTTAATTGCATGTTATATGACCAGTAGTTTAAGAGTTTTTTACTTGGGAGTCACCACTTATCAAAGCTTGAAGGCCACTCGAGGATAAGTGTTAATGAATGTAAGGTGGTAGTGTAGTAATCGTTAATGGTGTAAATTGGATAGAATTTGAGACGGCCCAACAAGAACTTGTTTACATTAGACTTGAAGGCTACCATACTGTAGATGACCGGGAAGCAAGCTAGTGGAATAATGTTTCACAAGTGGGCAGTTCTAGGAAATAAGCTTTGTTCGTGGAATCTGTGTTTAGATTTAGGCACAGAGAGTGAGAGAAATTGTTTACAGTGGTTGCAGCCAGTTGAGTGCTTTTTTTTGTGTGTGTGAAAGTTCGGCAAGGGTGAACCATAAACTGGAGCCCAGTCGAGCACTTACCATGAAAACAACAATAGAGCAAAATTAAGCCTACAATATTCCCCGCTTATTGGTTAAATAATTTCACACACACACACACACACACACACACACACACACACACACACACACACACACACATCTACTGTTTTATTTATAAATTATTTTTAATTCTTTATATAATTAGTTACACGAATATGACTTTTTAAATTCTTTATTTTACTAAAAATCAGTGTACAAAAATAATTTTTTTTACAAACTCTTATTGTACTAATATTTACTAGTTATGCGTGTAATAATTAGTTTAATTTTATTATTTAACTAAATTATACTAGTATTATGACTAGTATTTAAAAAATTTATTTTTACAAAAACTGAACAAAATGGTTATTGTTAGTACTAGTTTCTTAACTAGTATTATTATTAACTATGTTGCAACATTTGCATTAAGTTTTGTAGTTATTATTATTAACTTTTAGTATATAAACATTAGTTTTAGTGGATCCCGTGTTAAAGTGTACGAAAGCTGCTAATGCTATAGCAATTACTATTTTGTTTACAAAAAAGAAAAGAGTAATTTGTGTTTTTTAACTGATTTGTTAACTCCTGAATAAGGTGGCCATTTCTTCATGACTAGTTTTGTCTTTTTCGTAGCGGTGACAAGTCAGCACCTGATTTGCAAGGATACTATTTAGGGAATTGGGCAGCGAGACATTACACTTGAACTTCTGCCTGTCAGTACAGTAAGGGAAGCAGGGGCCTGGGAGGGAATTCCAAAATGTGGCAGTCCGAGGGGAAAAAACTATTTTAGTAGAAGACTTTACAGCATCGAGTTAAATTATTTTGTACCCTCCTTTGATATGTCTATATTTATTTATTTATTTTTTTAATGGCTATGTTGTTGTCTATGGTTAACTACATAAAATCTTTCCTAAGCAATTTAAAATCAAATCCTTAAACTACTAACCCTAAATCCAGATGGCAACATCACTCCTGCCACCAAAAAACTCTTAATCCTACCATTAACATAACTTTGAGTAGCAATGTTCCATTCCAAATCCCCTTTCCTAAGCAACTTAAAAAAAAAAAAAAAAAAGACTCTGCCTTTAACTAACCCTAAGTCTAAATGGTAATTTTCATCTCCTTCTGAAATAAATTTTTCGAAGTAACCAAGTAGGTACGGGCAAAATGAATGCCGATGCTCAAAATGTATAAACATTTTGACCCCTCCCTTTATTTAAAAATTTACCAAAAATCAGGAAATTAATCAATTTTAATGGAATTTTCAGTATTCATAAAATAATGATCACGGAATATAATGAACCCATTATTTTTATTTAAATCTTAGGGGAAATGTATTATTTTGTTTAAACAAAAAATACCTTTATTAAAGTTATGGTTTTCTGTAGTAAAAAAAAAAAAAAAAAAAAAATGAAAATTTATTTTTGCTTTTTTCATGAAAATAAAGCATCGTAAATTATAACAATTTTTAAAAATTAAATTTTTACAGGAACATTACGAAAAAATGAATATTAATGAATTCGATATAACTCAAAGAAAAATGAATTTCTCAAACTACCGATATTACCATTGAATTAAGCATTGTTTATTTAATGTTTTCACAAAAAAAATTATAATAGCAAAAATATTTCTACTTTTTTTTTTAAAAGTACAGATTTCACATAATTTTTATATGCAAAATTTTAATAATTTCCTTGCTCGCAAGAATGTGAAACTTTCGGTGTAACATAATTTTTATATAATCTCAAACAATAATAAAAAAAAAAAAATTAATTTAAAAACAGGAACATAAAAATAAATTAAATTAAAAAATGAATAAAATTGATACAAATTTTCGGAATAGGAATGTACGGATGCACGTCTGGGGGGGGGGGGAAGAAATCTTACACCCCTACCTCGTTTTACTATCATGACTTCATTTTGAAACAATGTTTCGATTGGCTGTAATTTTACAAACCGTTATTGGTTGGTTTTTGGGCGAACGGCAGAATTACTTGCGTTTTGAGGGCTAATTAAGCTATTTTTTGTACAAAGGTGTTTTTTTTTTATTTAATTCAATATCTTAGGACTTTACTTTACTAATTATCTTTGAAATAGACTCAGAAAACTAATATTTATCTTTTTAAAGGATTTTTACAATGAATCTATTTAACTTCAAAATTTAGCTGAATTGGTTAGCTCGCCGTGAACACATTTTCATAACTTCTTTTTTCACGTGTACAAATATTTTTTTCCTTTAGGAAATTAACTTTAGTCTTTCAAATACAATCAAAAAGTAGTCAGAAACATTAAAAAAAATTATGATAAATCGGTTTTCAAAACTAGGTCCCTCTATCTTTATCCGCCCATTTTTGCCCGTACCTACCAAGTAAGAGTAGATAGTATCTTTAAGAGTGCAGTGGTCTATTGTCGCCTGGACTTAAGGTTAGTTAGTGGTAGTTCTTTTTTTTTCCTTTAGCATCTGAAAAATGCTAATTTTATTCATGATCCAGGATATTTAAAAAAAACAAAAAACAAAAAAAAACCAAAAAAAAACAAAAAAAAAACAAAAAAACAAAAACACACAAAATATTCAAAAATCAAAAAATAAGTTAAAAAAAAAATTTCTTGGCTGCTTTATTGCACGATAAAAGTTGAGTATTTTGATTAAGAAAGAAAGACGAAGGAGTTAGCCGAACTAAATCAGAAAGAAAGAGAGTATCCAACTTTGACTTGTCGCCTTTACGAAAAACAGACAAAATTGATCATGAAAAAATGTCCGATTCATCAGGGAGTTAACATCTGCAAAAATATAAGCGATTTGTTATGAATTTTGTTTTTATGTTCATACTATTTTGCAAGTGGTTTTTGCATGTAATTAGTTCTTATGATTAACTAGTATTTTGGAATAGTTCTAAACTAATACTATATAACTTGTGTTAATTCTAATTTTTGGTACAAGCATCTATGTATTAATACCATAAACGGTTTACATGTATGTATTAATACCATAAACGGTTTACATGTATGTATTAATACCATAAACGGTTTACATGTATGTATTAATACCATAAACGGTTTACATGTATGTATTAATACCATAATAGGTTTACATTTATGTATCAAAACGTTTACATGTATATATCCATACCATAATAGGTTTACATGTATATATCTATGCCATAATAGGTTTACATGTATATATCCATACCATAATAGGTTTACATGTATATATCTATGCCATGATAGGTTTGCATGTATATATCTATGCCATAATAGGTTTACATGTATATATCCATACCATAATAGGTTTACATGTAGATATCTATGCCAAAATAGGTTTGCATGTATATATCTATGCCATAATAGGTTTACATGTATATACAAATGCCATAATAGGTTTACATGTATATATCTATGCCATAATAGGTTTGCATGTATATATCTATGCCATAATAGGTTTGCATGTATATATCTATGCCATAATAGGTTTACATGTAGATGTCTATGCCATGATAGGTTTACATGTATATATCTATGCTATAATAGGTTTACATGTATATATCTATGCCATAATAGGTTTACATGTATGTATCTATGCCATGATAGGTTTGCATGTATATATCTATGCCATAATAGGTTTACATGTATATATCCATACCATAATAGGTTTACATGTATATATCTATGCCATAATAGGTTTACATGTATATATCTATGCCATAATAGGTTTACATGTATATATCAATGCCATAATAAGTTTACATGTATATATCTATGCCATGATAGGTTTGCATGTATATATCTATGCCATAATAGGTTTACATGTATATATCCATACCATAATAGGTTTACATGTAGATATCTATGCCAAAATAGGTTTGCATGTATATATCTATGCCATAATAGGTTTACATGTATATATCAATGCCATAATAGGTTTACATGTATATATCAATGCCATAATAGGTTTACATGTATATATCTATGCCATAATAGGTTTGCATGTATATATCTATGCCATAATAGGTTTGCATGTATATATCTATGCCATGATAGGTTTACATGTAGATGTCTATGCCATGATAGGTTTACATGTATATATCTATGCTATAATAGGTTTACATGTATATATCTATGCCATAATAGGTTTACATGTATATATCTATGCCATAATAGGTTTACATGTATGTATCTATGCCATAATAGGTTTGCATGTATATATCTATGCCATAATAGGTTTACATGTATATATCAATGCCATAATAGGTTTACATGTATATATCTATGCCATAATAGGTTTACATGTATATATCTATGCCATAATAGGTTTACATGTATATATCTATGCCATAATAGGTTTACATGTATATATCTATGCCATAATAGGTTTACATGTATATATCCATACCATAATAGGTTTACATGTATATATCTATGCCATAAAAGGTTTGCATGTATATATCTATGCCATAATAGGTTTACATGTATATATCTATGCCATAATAGGTTTACATGTATGTATATATGCCATAATAGGTTTACATGTATGTATCTATGCCATAATAGGTTTACATGTATATATCTATGCCATGATAGGTTTACATGTATATATCTATGCCATAATAGGTTTACATGTATGTATCTATGCCATGATAGGTTTGCATGTATATATCTATGCCATAATAGGTTTACATGTATATATCTATGCCATAATAGGTTTACATGTATATATCTATGCCATAATAGGTTTACATGTATATATCTATGCCATAATAGGTTTACATGTATATATCTATGCCATAATAGGTTTACATGTATATATCTATAGCATAATAGGTTCACATGTATGTATCTATGCCATGATAGGTTTACATGTATATATCTATGCCATAATAGGTTTACATGTATATACCTATGCCATAATAGGTTTACATGTATATATCTATACCATAATAGGTTTACATGTATATATCTATGCCTTAATATGTTTACATGTATATATCCATACCATAATAGGTTTACATGTAGATATCTATGCCATAATAGGTTTGCATGTATATCTCTATGCCATAATAGGTTTACATGTATATATCTATGCCATAATAGGTTTGCATGTATATATCTATGCCATAATAGGTTTACATGTATATATCTGTGCCATGATAGGTTTACATGTATATATCTATGCCATGATAGGTTTACATGTATATATCTATGCCATAATAGGTTTACATGTATATATCTATGCCATAATAGGTTTACATGTATATATCAATGCCATAATAGGTTTACATGTATATATCTATGCCATGATAGGTTTACATGTATATATCCATACCATAATAGGTTTACATGTATATATCTATGCCAAAATAGGTTTGCATGTATATATCTATGCCATAATAGGGTTACATGTATATATCAATGCCATAATAGGTTTACATGTATATATCTATGCCATAATAGGTTTGCATGTATATATCTATGCCATAATAGGTTTGCATGTATATATCTATGCCATAATAGGTTTACATGTATATATCTATGCCATCATAGGTTTACATGTATATATCTATGCCATCATAGGTTTACATGTATATATCTATGCCATAATAGGTTTACATGTATATATCTATGCCATAATATGTTTACATGTATATATCAATGCCATAATAGGTTTACATGTATATATCTATGCCATGATAGGTTTGCATGTATATATCTATGCCATAATAGGTTTACATGTATATATCCATACCATAATAGGTTTACATGTAGATATCTATGCCAAAATAGGTTTGCATGTATATATCTATGCCATAATAGGTTTACATGTATATATCAATGCCATAATAGGTTTACATGTATATATCTATGCCATGATAGGTTTGCATGTATATATCTATGCCATGATAGGTTTACATGTATATATCCATACCATAATAGGTTTACATGTATATATCAATGCCATAATAGGTTTACATGTATATATCTATGCCATAATAGGATTGCATGTATATATCTATGCCATAATAGGTTTACATGTATATATCCATACCATAATAGGTTTACATGTATATATCTATGCCATAATAGGTTTGCATGTATATATCTATGCCATAATAGGTTTGCATGTATATATCTATGCCATAATAGGTTTACATGTATGTATCTATGCCATAATAGGTTTACATGTATATATCTATGCCATAATAGGTTTACATGTATATATCTATGCCATAATAGGTTTACATGTATATATCTATGCCATAATAGGTTTGCATGTATATATCTATGCCATAATAGGTTTGCATGTATATATCTATGCCATGATAGGTTTACATGTATATATCTATGCCATGATAGGTTTACATGTATATATCTATGCCATGATAGGTTTACATGTATATATCTATGCCATGATAGGTTTACATGTATATATCTATGCCATGATAGGTTTACATGTATATATCTATGCCATGATAGGTTTACATGTATATATCTATGCCATGATAGGTTTACATGTATATATCTATGCCATGATAGGTTTACATGTATATATCTATGCCATGATAGGTTTACATGTATATATCTATGCCATAATAGGTTTACATGTGTATATCTATAGCATCACACGTTTACGCTCGTATATATCTATAGCATAACACGTTTACGCCCGTATATATCTATAGCATAACACGTTTACGCCCGTATATATCCATAGCATAACACGTTTACGCCCGTATATATCCATAGCATAACACGTTTACGCCCGTATATATCCATAGCATAACACGTTTACGCCCGTATATATCCATAGCATAACACGTTTACGCCCGTATATATCCATAGCATAACACGTTTACGCCCGTATATATCCATAGCATAACACGTTTACGCCCGTATATATCCATAGCATAACACGTTTACGCCCGTATATATCCATAGCATAACACGTTTACGCCCGTATATATCCATAGCATAACACGTTTACGCCCGTATATATCCATAGCATAACACGTTTACGCCCGTATATATCCATAGCATAACACGTTTACGCCCGTATATATCCATAGCATAACACGTTTACGCCCGTATATATCCATAGCATAACACGTTTACGCCCGTATATATCCATAGCATAACACGTTTACGCCCGTATATATCCATAGCATAACACGTTTACGCCCGTATATATCCATAGCATAACACGTTTACGCCCGTATATATCCATAGCATAACACGTTTACATCATTATATCAATACCTTTACATGTATGTGCTAATATTCTTTCTTTGAAGATTGTGATGCTCGATATATGGCAGCCAAACCACCTGCCAACATTGCCCTGCTTTTTATTGAAACCAACAGAGAGCTCATTTTAGTATCATTGCTGTTCCTTTAAGTGCAGTTGTCTGGATCTCTTTTGCACTTGGTTCACCAGGAATATTAGTTAGGTAGGACTTCAGGTTCTTCTTCGTAAGCCCTGTGGCACCTATAATAACTAGTATGATTGATATCTAAGTTTTCAGTTTCTTTTCATATCATACATGAAACCTTGAGATTTTGTCTGACCTTTATATATCAATACCATGAAAGCTTTACATGTATACCATAATACCTTTAATGGATGTAAATGTGTCATAGTTTCCAGATTATAAATTATTCGATCGGGAGATCCTATTTATTAAAAATGAGGATAAAAGGTGATAGCATATTATGAACATTAAATTTGAATAGATTTAATGTTCGTACTATGTTATCACCTTCTATCCCCGTTTTAATAAATAGGATCTCCCGATCACCAAAGGTGCAATGTGAAAAATTTTTTTTTTAAATGATGTTGCTTTTGGACTGTACATGAAACTAAAATATACATTCCTAGTTTTCTGGCTAGTAATGAAGGGTAATATATGTTCTACCGCTCCAGAAGATATCTCACTACTGATGCAATTCTCTATCTATATAAAAGCCAAGTACGTCCAAGGATGGAATACTGTTGCCATATCTGGGCCGGCGCTGCTAAAAACAGCCTATCCTGCCTTGACAGAGTACAAAATAGACTTTGTGGTTTAGTGGGGGATGCCCTTTTCTCTACCCTGCAACCTCTCTCCCACAGAAGAGACGTTGCGAGCCTGTCCTTGTTTTATCATTATTTCCATGGCAGATGCTCGTCTGAACTCCAATCTCTGGTCCCCCTTCGCCAATCTTTCACGAAAAACACCCGTCTAGCTGAATCCACTGTGAAAAATTTCCCCCACTCTATATCTGTGCCTAAATCAAAACGCGGATTCCATGAACAAAACTTCTTTCTTAGAACTGCACGCCTGTGGAACTCTGTTCCGTCTGCTTCTTCCCTCCGGACTACAACTTGGATGTCTTCAAGTCCAATGCTAACAAATTCCTAATGAACCGCCCCCTTAAGTAAACACTTCAGCAAATCTCCTCACTAACGTAATGTACTTGCAATAACCCTTATCCCTGAGTGGCTTCCGGGCCTTGATAAGTGGTGATCACTGTGTAAAAAAAAAAAAAAAAAAAAAAAAAAAAAAAAATGGTATAATGATATTGTCGGTTTTCCGTTCAAGCAATGGAAATTTGTCACAAATGCCTATAAGGATATTGGAGATAAACCATAATAACCAGATATATTGAGACACTACATTAACCAGATTACTTAGATAAATACTTTACCAGTTTTGACAAAAGGGCTACAATAATATCGCGGGGTCTCCATTCACACTGAATGTCCACAGAATACCTAGCAGCAATATATTACATATGAAAGATGCTGTTGTGGAATTTCCAAGGGTCGCACGAGTAAACATAGCTGATCTAATTGTATCAGCAAGAAAATTATTAGTACAATGAAAGAATTATGAATTGTTACAAAGGTAATGGGGAAAGCTCTCGATAGCGGTAATTAATTGGATCAAATCCTGAAAATGATTGAGAGAATAATTGAGCAGCAAATAACAAGTTTCCTCATCATCATCATCATCATCATCATAGTCTGTCAGTCTCGACGATGACTAGTTAGGGCCACCATGCTTTATTCCTCGGTGTTGGCGTAGTCTCACTCCATCACCACAGGACTTCCCACCTTGGCTCCAAACTTGCTTGCGCAGTTTAGGTGCAGTATCTGTTGCGCATCAGATAGACACCCTCTGAATCTTCAATGTTCATGTCCAGTGGAGCGAACCCGCGACGACTGGCAGCAGAGGAGGCTGCAGCTTCTGGCCGAAAGTAATCTCAGTGAGGTAGACAGTCGCCCTACTATGCCTTTTTTTTTACACGGTGGTCACCACTTATCAAGGCCCGGAAGCCACTCAGGGATAAGGGTTATTGCAAGTACATTACGTTAGTGTGGAGATTTGATGAAGTGTTTATACGGAAAAGAAAGAAGCAGAATATTATGAGTTTAAAAAGAATCTGAATTGGGGGAGGGGTATTGAAATCGCTCCAGAATTAAGAATTGCAACAATGACCATATATTATAATGATATTCGAAAATATCAGTCATGCAGTTTGTCAGCCTTGACGATGACTAGTTAGGGCCTCGGTGCTTTATCCTTCGGTACAGGACTTTCCACCTTGGCTCCTAACTTGCGCAGTTTAGGTGTAGTATCTGTTGCGCATCAGATAAACACCTTCTGAACCTTTTAATGCTCATGTCCAGTGGAGCAAACCCGCGACGACTGGCAGCAAAGGAGGCCACAACTTCTGGCCGGAAGTAATCTCGGTGAGGTAGACAGTCGCCCTATCGTGTTTTCTTTCTGGATGAGGTTCCATAGCCTTTTAAGGAAAACTGCACATCAGATAAACACCCTCTGAATCTTCAATGCTCATGTCCAGTGGAGCGAACCCGCGATGACTGGCAGCAGAGGAGACTGCAGCTTCTGGCCGAAAGTAATCTCGGTGAGGTAAACAGTCGCCCTACTATGCCTTTTTTTTTTTACATGGTGGTCACCACTTATCAAGGCCCGGAAGCCACTCAGGGATAAGGGTTATTGCAAGTACATTACGTTAGTGTGGAGATTTGATGCCTTTTTTTTTTCTAGATGAGGTTCCATAGCCTTTTAAGGAAAACTGCAAGGCAGCAGTAGAATTTGAAGCCAGAGTTCCCATCTCTTAGCCTTTTGCTGTGATAAGGCCCACAAGGCAGTAGTATTTGATTTTGGGGTTGATTCCCCTAGTCTTCACCCAACCAAGAGCACCCAAAAGACAGTGGGGTAGGGGTCAGTAGTGTGCCAGGGCATGTCCACACATCAGTGGGCCATAACGCACTACCTCTGGAGTCCCCTACTACTTCGAGATCTCCTACAAGTTTAGAAGTCGGATAAACCTAGATGAAATGTACAGGGTGGAATGATAAAGTTGTCACCTATCTAAAACGACACTACAACTTTATTTAAAAATTTTTATTGAAAAAAATCAATTCAGGTAACTTGATTATGTAGTATAGTTGACATCTATTCAATGTAGCCGCCTTCAGCATCACTTACCACCTCGATACAATTCCAGAACTGGGGCATGCCTTTTCCACAAGCGCCGGTGGGAGCTTGGCAGATGGTGGCAATCAGGCTGGCTTTGGTGTTGTGGGAGGTCATGTTGGTGATTTTCTTGACATGTGGGGGGCAGTGATAGAAGGGTACAAAGTTGTAGCAGTCCTTCCGAAGCCAAGACTAGGTCTCATTGGACTTGTGAGCTGGCGATTTGTACACAACTGGTCAACTACTAGATGGCCTGCAACAAAAAAAAGAAAACTGGTTTTCATCAAATGGAAATGGAATCATTTTGTCTTTTCTAGGCCAACAATTTTATCGTTCTGCCCTGTAGTTTGGTTTTATAACTTGGCAAAATACCACTGCTGTTATGTTTATCCAGAAACAAATGCAAGAGAAGTAACTTGGTAAGAAGAAGAACCTGTATTTTGCTTTTGTATATCTGGAGAAAGCTTTTGACTGAGTGCCAAGAGAGGATATCTAATGGGCTTTCTCTAAACTAGAGGTAAAGTTGTGGTTAGTGAAAGTTCAAGCAATGTACAGGAATGCTCAAAGTTGTATTAGAATCAACAACTTTAATGATTGTCAATCACTGTGGCCAATACCGGCATCCCGGGTCACGACCCTTAGTTATCTGCATGACGGTTGATGCGGTATGGAATTCTGGTTTGATTTCAAATCACATTGAATCTTTCAATAGCTTAGATAATCTCACTTGCGTGAGCTACGTCTACAAGTGAAACGCAATAGTCTCTCAATTAGATTGGTTGACTCTGACCATGGATCAATGATTGATTCTTTCACTCAGCGTCTTTTGTACCCTGTCGTTGACTGGTTCTTAAGTTCTTCCGCCAAGACGCGCCACTGTCATGCTGCTCCCCATGACATCACCAGAGCCCTGTTAGCCAGTTCAGCTTCTACATCAATCTGCCCGCTATAGGTGGCCCTACCAGATTACTGGAGATTATATTCTGATTCTGTCACAATTTAGGTCTGAAATGAGTCTCTTTTATCCAACGGTATAGCCTAATGAAGCAATCCTGGACTGTTGCTACCTCTGCACGAACTATGACATGGGTTTGGTATTTGTGAAGGAAATTTAATGATAAAGTAATCTACACAAGAGTACTGTACTTTTGTTTTTACTCGCGTTCATCCCTAACAAGGCATATTGCCACTTAGACATAAGCAACTACTATTTGGGACCATGCCTAGGAAAGATTAACAAGATGTTGGTTTACATTACATTTAAATTTCTGCATATCGGTGCTGCCAGGGAAGCAGGTAGCAGTAAAGGAATTCCAAAGTCTAGCTGTTTGAGAGAAGAAACTATTAAAATAGAGCTTTCTGGCATTAGGGACCTCAACAGTGAAGGGGTGAGACTTTGTTGCTAAGTAGGTTTGTCAGGCATATGTAGTGCAATGAGTTCATCAGAACACATTCTATTTAAAATACTTGTAAATCAGGCACAGAAATGCAATATTGCGGTGATAGGACAGTGGTTGGAGCTTAGTTGACAAAGTGGGACCTATTAGGTTGAAAGGTTTTTTTTTTTTTTTTTTACCCTATCCAAGAGGCAGAGGCTAGTGATAGATGCACCAGTTCAGATGTGGCAACAATACTCCATGCATGAGCAAATGGTGGCTGTGTAAAGATACAGGATACTCTTAGATGTGAATCGTCTTCTAGCTTGATAGAGGGAACCCACCTTCTTTACAGCAGCCTTCACAATTTCCTAAATGTATTTGTTTCAGTACTGAGTTTGTTGCTTTGTATTTGTCTTAGAAGTCTTGTTCAAGGAGTTTTGTATGAATTGTCCGAAAGAAATGGTGTATGCTAATGATTTGATATTTGCCTTGTGTGTGTGTGTGTGTGTGTGTGTGTGTGTGTGAAACAATGGATGACTTCAAGACTTGGGAGAAAATGCTATGAAAAGTAAAGATCTGAGAATGAATGTTATCGAGATCAAAGTGATGATCAGTGTTTATGTAACGTTGTACATTTTTAATTTAAGTTTTTTTTTGTTTTTTTTTTTAAAGGCTTTGTTACCTTTTAATGGTCCCAACACGTTGTAGACTCAGT
Source organism: Euprymna scolopes (assembly GCF_053919585.1). Lineage (NCBI taxonomy): Eukaryota > Metazoa > Mollusca > Cephalopoda > Sepiida > Sepiolidae > Euprymna > Euprymna scolopes. The sequence continues at coordinate 1,307,006 of NC_136518.1, read as the reverse complement.
CGCATGGAACAAAAGAAAGGGGGGGGGAAACTATTCACTTTCTTTTTTAACAAAAGCCTTTATATTTATATCTGGTATTTTCAACAACGCATTGTTTCTAAATATATAAACAGTTCATTTCTCCTGTCTCCGTCTGTGCGTGATTTTTTTGTCTTGGCTCTGACACTACCCACCACATTTCGAATCCAACTTCTCCGAACACTTGTATCTCGAACATGTCTTTTCCCGCTCTCTTGTGTCTCCAACATGTCTTTAATATGTGCTTCTCTGAACACCCTTCTCTGTCCACGTGTCTTTTTATCTCTGCTTTTTCTTTCCCTTTACTGTGACGTCACATTGCACACTGATTTAGTCATTTGCATATGGCTGCTGCTACTAACCCAGTGTCAGCGGCTTTGTTACAGTTATAGTGTTCGAAAGTTCCCCTGCTCAGTTTGTGGATAGAAAGTAGAGTGCAATTGAGCTTTTTTGTTGTATCTATAACCATGGACTACTCGGTAAGTGAATTACTGGTAATTTGAGAGCGGATAACCAGTTTGTATGCACAACAATAGAAATGGATGAAAACTCCGATATGGACAAAATATATTTAGTTGGCAACGCGATTCAGGTTGTCAAAAAGTTTTGTTAGCTTAACATTGGAGTGCAAGGAAGAGCAGGTGCTGATATGATTGCAAGAATTAAGAGTGGATGGCATACGAAGGGAAGAGTCTATCAGACGTGTGTACACAGGTGTTATGTATGGAAGTGAAATCTGGCTGGTGAGAGTTGAAGATATGCATTGCATGGAGAGAAATGATAGGAGAATGATACAATGTGTGTGATGTGGATGTTTAAGATGGTTTTAAATCTGATGACCCTAGAGGAAGATTCAGTCTGGACAGTATAGGGAGATGTGTGCAGAACAGGAGATTTCATTGGTGTGATCACATTGAAAGGATAAGTTGTTGGGTTAGTAAATGTAGAAATAGCGGGGTTAATTGGCAGGGTTAGGCTAAGGAAAGCATGAGAGGAAGTTCTAAAGATAAACTTGAGAATAAAGGGGGAAAATAGAGACCTGGCCAGAGATAGGTTAGTCTGGAAGTCAAGTTTTAAAAGTGGTGTAATACCTGCCATCTTGTAAAGCAAACATTAAACCGAATGATGACGACTTTATACTAGTTTGTTTACAAGATAAATTTTAGTTTTAAAGTCCAACTCATCATAAATGTTTACAAAAAATTACTTGCAAAGTTAATTAGTCAACACTAGTATTGGGCTTGTAATAATTTTGTTTACAAAACAACTTTGACCTTTTGTCTCTTCCGGGTTCCTACTTTCCCAACTGTACTGACATGCAGAAGTTCAAGTGTAATGTGAACAGACATCTTCCTGCTGAACTCCCTGCAACTTAGATCATTGATAGTAGCTCCCTACATCAAAATGGCACTGCGCCTTGTTTGGGGTAAAAATGTAAAAAAAAAAAAAAATTACAGATGTAATAATGCATTATATATGTGAAATCATACAGCTTCCTATACCAGTAGTTTCTTTTCAATGACTATAAGGTTGTGGAATTCTCTTCCTGCTCACTGTTTTCCTTCGCCGACAACCTTGGTCTTTTCAAGACTAAGACCAATTGGCATCTCCTATCTTTGCAATAATCAGCTTTCATTCTTGTTAGTATCTTTCATCAAGTGGCTTCATGCCTTGTCTCGAACGATTTCTATATAAAAAGAAAATGGCTGGCATGGCCTCATCACTAAATCATTGTATTGATGAAAAATGTCATCAACAGTCTATGACTTCCCAAACACAACAAAGGAAGACATTCCATTGTTCAGGTTGCAGAAGATGTTACCATAATTTCATTTTTATAAGCACTGTTTGGGTGCTTTTCTTTTTCTTTCTTTTTAAAGGAGTCACCACTTATCCCCAGTGGCCTCCAGTCCTTGATAAGGGTTACTGAATGTACGGTAGTCAATGGGACAATATCATAGTAATCGTTAGTGGATATTTGGTAAATTGGATTACTTAAGGGGACGGCTCATCAAGAACTTGTTTACGTTAGACTTGGAGATGACCATATTGTAGTCAGCTGGGAAGCAAGCAAACGGGAGGAAGTTCCACAGGCGTGCAGTTCTAAGAAAGGGTGCTTCTGTAGAATTTTAATCTAATCAAACCGATTATTATTGAATTAAACCTAAAATTTGGGTCAGGCTTAAAAACAAGCAAACAAATAGCAGTGTTTGATTTCATTTAATTAATATTTTCAAAATAAAAATGTGAAAAAGGATATTTTTAACTGTTACAGAATAAAAAAAAAAGGGGAGGGGTAGTAATAAAACAAAACAAACAAACAAATATGCAACAAATAAATGTTACCAAAGGCAAGATAAATTACTCTTCCATTTACCTGAATAAGTTTGTGCTTCAAAACAATGTCCACTTAGTTCAGTTAACACGGAAAAACATGGCTGTCGTAAGCATTATACTAGAACCCTTAATAATCGATCAAAAATCGAAAATTAAACAAAATACTCATAGAAAAACGTTCAACAACTCTCGCTAATTGTAATGTTCTATCAGTACTTTAATTTTCGATTTTTGAGCGATTATCAAAGTTTCTCATGCAATGCTTATAATAGACATGTTTTTTTTTTTTTTTCCCCCTTCTAACTAAACAGTTAAACCTTGGTTTGGTTTGCTTTGAATAAAAAAGAAATGCTTTAAAATCCAGGTAGGTAGAAGAGTATCTTGCATTTGGTAACATTTATTTGATATTTGTTTTTGATCTTTTTTTATTCTGTTAACTACGATTTACACCCTCCCCCCTAAATCCATTTCATTTTTATGAAAAGATAAAAATTTTGGTGTTTATGGACTTATTGTACCATATCAAAATAGTATTTTCAAGTTAGTTTTATATCTTTTCTTTTTTAATTGTTAGATGAAAATACAGAATAATTACAAAACACCCTCCCCTCTTCATGTTAAGAATGACTTTCTAAATAGTAAGGTTATTATTTCAGCGCAGTACAATAAGTGCGCAAGTAGGTGTGTCAGAAACTGACCTTACGAATGTGTGAAAAAATATTGAATAATTCGATCCCTATCTTTCCAAGCTTATAACTACTAAAAAAATGTAATTCAAACCCTAAGTTTTTTCAGTTAAAGGAGCAAAGACCAAATTTAAAAAAAATAACAAGTTTAATAGCAAATTATGCAATATTTGTTTTTTTTAAATCGGTTTTCTTTAAAAGATTTGAAGAAAATAAACGAAATTTAACTTATAAAAAATCGATATAAATTCCCAAAAAACACTTACTAATCAATGTGTAGTTGCGTTCTTCATTGTTAAGAATTTATCCATATTTGTTTTAAAATCCATTTATTTTTTAAATAAAAGAATTTTTTAAATGCCTATTTGAACAAGGCCGATAGCTATTAGTCGCATACTCGCGTGTAATGAATGAATGCGTGAATGTAGGATTGACATGCAATTCTTAAAGATAAACTAAAATGACCGAAAAATGGGCTGAAATGACTTAAATAAATAAAAAGTAAATGACTTAGAATGACTTTAATGAACTTAAGGATGAATTGAATGACCTTAAGAATGACTTGAATGCTTAAAAAATAACTGTAATCCTTCAAAAACAACTTGAATGATCTGGAGAATGACCTGAATGGCTTTGAGACTGACTGGTTGTGAAGTGAATGATCATTTTACATTAAATTAATACAGAAAAGTGATCCCCCACTTTATATCACAAAGTTACAAACATAAGTACAGCATGTAGTAAGAACAGATACTACACTTTGATCTTGGCGAAAAGGCCAAGAAAAGCTGTATCTATTTGCTCCCACACCGAACAAATTAGGCACAAGGCTGATTTTTTAATGTGAGGAGTGAAGGGGAAATGGGGACCAACTCCCCGGGGAGTATGGGGAGCTGGATAGTGACAATAGGTATGAAGGGAGGGTTGCCCCTACATTGACCAAAGTCTTATATGTGGGGTCGCCCCCACATATGGTCTTTGCTTGCAGTATCTGCCAGAACAGATACTACACTTTTTTCTTAGCCAAAAGGCCAAGAAAAGTTTAAAAAGCTAAGAACAAGATCTATTAACAACAGACCTTTGATCTTAACCAAAAAGGCCAAGCACAAAAGTGTTACGGACGGACCGACAGACCGACTTATAGAGTCACTTGCACGCGACTAAAAACCCTCCATGATGCAAACATTTTACGTTTTTATTTAAAACCGGAAGTAGTTTTTTTTGTTTTTTTTTGTTTTGAATTACGGGTGGACAAAAGGAAGTAAAAACCACGAGTTCGCCGTCTACCTTTGCGCGTAAAGAAATTTGTGCCTCCATACCTGAAAACTAGTCATTTTATTTATAATTTTTTTTCCTTAAAAAAAAACAGTTCAAGAAATTTTTTTTTTCTTTCCTCAAAAAATACACGAGGTTTTTATTTAATATATTTAATTTCCACTTTATGGAGTGAATTTTTTTTTTTTTAAATATCTGAAACAAAAAAAAAACATTGAATGAAATAGAAATAATTTTCGTAATAAAACTAAACTTTCTGTACAATATAAGATTTCATTTAATAATTAAAAAACAACAACGTGGTTTTTTAAAAAAGGTTTTAAACTTCGCACTTTACAGGAAAATTTCTAAACACTTTTTTTTTAAATTTGAATATATTATTTATTAATCTTTTATCTTCAATTTGTGATATATAAAACTTTGGTACATAAATTAATTATTAAAGTTTTAATAGACATTTCAAAATGGGTGGGGGTGGGTGAATTTAAAATGAAAACGTTTGTCTAAAATATTATATTCAGTTTATTGGAAAGAGCATAAAATTTCACATTGACCCTGAAAATATCGTAAAAATTTAACCAATAGAAAAATTTTGATAGATTTTTAAAGTTTAAAAATTGAAAAAAAAATTAACTCATAAAATTCAATTGATTTCATTACGTAAAAAAACAAAAAACAAATGGCTGCATGAAGGCGCGCCGGCACTTTGTAAACACTTTTTTTTTTTTTTTTTTTTTTTTTTAAACAACTTTATTAGTTTATTTTGGAAGTATATTCTATAAAGAAAATAACCCACTTTTAAAAGAGCAGTTACAAGTTTTTTTTTTATATTTTATTCAGTTTCGTGTTAGGGGTGTCAAAAATTCCCCCCAAATTTTAAAACACCTAGTGCGAGTGCGCAAGTACCAAAAATTTTAATAAACACTGGTTTTCGCAAAAAATTAGAAAAGAAATTATTTAAAAAAATAAATAAAAATAAAAAAGAAATGGACACCACAAAATACTGTATTATGTTGCCACATATACCGGTTGTAATAAAAAATTAATCGCAAACATTTGACAACCAGTATAAAAGCTAATGTGTTTTTTTTTTTGTTGTTTTTTTTTAAATAAGTATTAGCCCCCCCCCCTTCCAACTGGAAATTAACATTAAAATCACAGTATATAACAAATGATCTATTTATAACTATTACAAATTAAAAAATAACTATTTTAACAGTTTGGATATTGAGCTTCATTTTGCGTTGGAATTTGATTCCCATAAGAATTGAAAAAAAAAAAAAAAGTTTTAATATCGCGCGCGCACACGTTGTTTGTGTCTACTCGAATTTAGCTTCCTCAAAGAAAGATGCCTTTAAAGTGGTGTTTTTGTTATTGAATCATTTTAGATTTAGTATATGGCCAATAATTTGTAATATTTCAATGATACAACAATATGCTGTATATATATATATATATATATATATATATATATATATATATTAGGTTGAAAATAATAGCGAAATTCTGATTTTTATATATATATATATATTAGGTTGAAAATAATAGCGAAATTCTGATTTTTATATATATATATATATATATATATATATATATATATATATATTTCTATATATAAATCTGAAAATAATAGCGAAATTCTGATTTATATATATATATATATATATATATATATATATATATATATATATAAAAATCAGAATTTCGCTATTATTTTCAACCTTATCTTTCTCCAAATTTTTGTAAATAACATTTTCTTTTTTGCTGGTGGAGAAAACGAGTCACGTGTTATTACGTAAAAGTAGAAAAAAAAAAACAAATAAAAAAAACAATAAAACCTAAAATATACTTATCTAGTATATTTTTAGATTGGATATCGCTTTCTTACTGGAGATTTCTGAACAGTTTTTATTTGTTTATTGTTTATTTTAATTGAAAACTTTCTGTTAATGACTTTTTCTTTCTCTCGTAAAAACACGTTTCTTTTTGTTTTGTTTTGTTTTTGTAAACCGACAAGTCGAATCTGTTTTACTAAAGCGTGTATTTTTCTTCTTCTTTCTTTTCGCCATCCTTCCTTTAATTCATCCCTTGTCCCCAGGAATTAAAAGTCCAACAAGACGACGACGACGAGGTGTGATTTTTTTTTCTATGTGTGTGTGTGTGTGTGTCATCACGATTTCTCACTAATGATCACGTACTTTGTTATGGGCTTACGAGGCTTCTTCATCCTGGCGGCCAAGATATGGAGTTTTATATGTTACATTTTTCGACGACAAGTTCGATCCGTAAGTCATTCTGTTTATTTATTCATATATATATATATAATTATTTAAAAAAAAAAAAAAAAAAGTTTTATTTATTTTTGAAATGAATGAAAAAAAAAAAATCCGCATGGCTTCAAATCGTTCTTTAATGAAAGTGATGACTGCAGAAAAGGAGCGGTCAGTTTTTTGTATTGTTATTTATTTATTTATTTTTTTTTTGTGTTCGTTAAAAATTGTTTTTTGGGTGCTTATGCACTTAGTGAACCGCGCTATTTTCAAATAGTATTTTCAAGGTAAATTTTACGATATCTTTGTTTTTTTTAATTAAAATGTTACGTGAAAGTACAGAATAGTTACAAAACACTCTCCTCTCCCCATGTTAAGAATGACTTTCTAAATAATAACGTTATTTCAGCATGGTTCGATAGGTGCATAAGTACCGACTTTTTTTTTTTTCTTTTTGTCTAATTAAACTAAGATTTAAATTTTTTTTTTTTTTCATTTTAATATCTGGTCTAGGGTATCTTGAACTTTTTAGACTGCTTGTTAAAATAGTCGACAGATCGACTTTTTTAAAAAAATATATGGTATCAAGCAATTACAACATACAACACTACTTACGTAATTGTCATGTCGAAAATAGTAATGTATCCCAAAATTACGAAAATTCATTCATCGTCGAGAGGGCACAGGCACAAGTGCAATGAGTTCATCACATCACATTCCATTACAAAATTTGCCAAACAGGCATAGTGATGCAATATTACGGCGATGGGGGTTTCAAGAAGTAAAAATAAAATTAGCCAGAAATATAGATGAACTACAAAAAAAAAAAAAAAAAAAAAAAAAAAATACACTTATTCTAAATTCGACTGGCACCCCCAAAGTTAGGGTTAGTGGCGGGATAGGACTTCAAAAAAAAATAAAATAAAAAAGAAACTTAAGTTTCAAATTAGCAACCATTTCCAAACCAAATTGACCGCCATGCTTTTGGCCAAATAAAAAGCGAGAACTAATTCAGAAATAATCAGTTTTTACACTTGAATGTTATTTAGGTGCTTATGCACTTATGTTACCGTACTGTTTAAAAAAAAAAAATCATTTTTTCAAGTTAAATTCGTGTTTTACGATATCTTTTTTTGCAATCCACAGAGGTACGAAAAAGTGGTAAAACAAATATAACAAATATAACAAATAAATGTTATCAAAGATAAGTTACTTTTCTACCTAACCGTATGTTTTTACTGTTTTTATTTAATGTAAAATGTCACGATAACATTTATTGGTTGAGTTTCTATCACCATTTTATTTTATTTCTGATTTTGAAGTCATTGTCGAGACTTCAAAGATGTAGAGACATTGCGGGCATTTTTGTTTTCGCATCGCGCTAAAAACTACTTGCTTTTTTTTCTTCTTTTTTTGCAAGGTAGTCACCACTTATCAAGGCCCGGAAGCCACTCTGGGATAAGGGTTATTGTGTGTACAGTATGTTAGTATTGGAGATTTGATAAAGTGTCTTACTTAAAGGGGCAGTTCATCAGGAATTTGTTTATGTTGGACTTGAAGACATCCAGATTATAGTCAGGTGGGAAACAGGCAAACAGAACAGAGTTCCACAGGCGTGCACTTCTAAGAAAGAAGCTTTGTTCATGGAATCATTGAAAATTTCTGACAGTGGTTTCAGCTAGACCGGTGTTTATTGTGAAAGATTAGTGAGGAGGGGACCAGAGATTGGAGCTCAGACGAGCACTTGCCATGGAAGTAACGATCAAACAAAGACAGGCTCACAACGTCTCTCCTGTGGGAGAGAGGTTGCAGGGAAGAGAAAAGGGCATCCCCCACTAAGCTACAAAGTCTATTTTGTACTCTGTCAAGGCAGGATAGGCTGTTTTTAGCTGATCCAGATGTGGCAGCAGTACTCCATCCTTGGACGTACTTGGCTTTTATATAGATAGAGAATTGCATCAGCAATGAGATATCTTCTGGAGCAGTAGAAGGATTCTACCATTTTTCCAGCGACTTTGGCAATTGACTTGATGTACGTGTTCCATTTCAGGTCAGGAGTAAAGGTCAAGCTCAGAAGCTTACCAAAACATGGAGCCTCCCCAAGACGTGAACCATCCATTTCAATTGATACCAGATGGAGATCAGAGCGTTCATGTAAAGATAGGAGCTTGGTTTTAGATGCATTAAAAGTAACCAGCCACCTCTTCCCCCACTGTACCATGTGCTCGAGATCAGAGAGAACTTTGTCATTTACGGCCTTTGATGTGTTGCTATAGCTGGTCGTGTCATCAGCATAGATGTCAACGAAAGATTTAAGTATGTGTTTTGGGAGATCATTGATGTAGATCAGGAAGAGAGTTGGGCCCAGTATGGACCCCTGAAGGATTCCAGCATTAATACTGAGAGCCTCTGATTTCTATCCATCAACCACTACTCTTATGAGCCTATCAGAGAGAAATGATTTAATGATTGAGAAAACATTTCCAGTTATACTGTAGCTGGAAATCTTGTGAAGTAGGCTCTTATGCCATACCTTATCGAAGGCCTTTGATATGTCAAGAGCAATTGCTCTGGAAAAGAAGCCTTTGTCAAGAGATTCACTAATCCTGTGAGATATAACCGTTAGCACATCTGCTGTAGATCTAGCAAAACGGAAACCATATTGCATGTCACTAAGAAGGTTATTTCTGCTAAGGTGGTTGACTACATCTCTATTTAATATGGATTCCAGCAACTTACTCACGACACACAGGTGACTTATTGGTCTGTACTGAGAGGGAGACAGCTTATCACCTGTTCTTAAATACAGGGCATACTGATGAGGTTTTCCAGGGTGTTGGGAAGCACTTCTCCTTAAAGCAATACTTAAACAGTTTTGTAAGTATGGGGGCAAATTCTGATTGAAGCTTTTTCAGCACTATAATTGGAATGCCGTTAGGGCCAGTTGCTTTACTGGAATCAAGGTTCTTGATTAGCTTGGCGATCTCATGCACAGATATTTGTATGTTGCATAGTGTGTTTGTCACAGGAGGAAATACGAGGAGTTGATGGCCTTGGTCGCATAGGGTAGAATTAGCTGAAAAGTTCTTGGCAAATAGTTTGGCCTTGTCTGATGCTGACGAGATGACTGCAGGTCCATTGGTAATGGTTGGGATAGAACGCACACTTCCATTCAGGATCCTGTTTGCTATTTGCCAAAACTGGTAGAAACCAAGCCGCTGCTGAGCTACTTTGGATTTAATGGACTGAGCATATAGCTCTCTTGCATTTTTTTATTACTCTTTTACAGTGGTTGCTGGCAGTCCAGAAAGCAGCTTTAGTCTCAGTGCATCTATTACATTGGTAGCTATGGAAAAAGTAATTTCTGTGCGCAATAGCAGCAGCACATTCTAGGGAGAACCATGGCTGGCTGTTAGGTTTTCGTTGGAATTTTTTGGATGGCATGAATTGGTCTATGCCTACAATTAACCATTCGGTCAGGTCTGATACTATAGAGGATACATCCTTTTTAAACCTGCAATGCAAAGGTAGATCAGATATGAATGTACGGAAGGTATCCCAGTCAGCCATAGAGTATCGATATACAGTACGGTGGAGAGGTACATCTGAAGACTTGTTGCATTTCATTTTTATCTTAACTGCTACAACCGAGTGGTCAGAAGATCTCAGAGGAGATAGAACAGAACATGAACATAGCTCGGGAAGTTGTGAGAAAAAGATCTAGAAGGTTAGCGTACTGACTGGAAGTATCGGGCACACGGGTGGGTTTGTGAACGATCTGAGTGAGGTCATAGGCAATGGCGAAATCATGACAGAACCTCCCTCATCATCTGTCTTGTTCGAGTGGGTCAGCCATTCCACATTGTGGACATTGAAGTCACCACAAATGTGGATGGATGTTAGCCGAAGGGTGAGCAGACAGGATGTGGTCAATTTTCTCAGACATGCTCTTAAAGAGAGTAACTTCGCTGTTGTGGGGGCGAGATAGAGGGCAAATATAAATGCAGTTGTGTAAGCAAGTGCAACCTGGAAGCACATATAAGGTAAATTAGAGTCTTCACTAGAGATATCCCTACCATAACGAAAGCCATTTTTAATGTAGGCACATATTCCATGCCCATGGCGATCTTGGGAGTCAGATTTAGATGTTAAGTTAGAGTATCCTTTAATTATGAACTCGTCAAGGGAAGTGGTCGGCCCTATGCCAGTTTCGCTTAGAAAGAATATGTCCAGTTTTGTCTCCTGTAATTGGGTTTCAACCTCTGGAGGGTTGGAACGTATACCCCTGATGTTGAAGGAGACATGGTAGTAGGGGTCTATGTTGGAGGATGGGGTTCTAGGTTTATTCATGTATTTTTTTCTGGAGATATTTCATGTTGAGGATTTGAGATTTGTGGAATAGGTTGACAGACTTGGTTAGAGCAGGACAGAGAGGGAAAGCAGGAGAAAGAAAGACAGGAAAATTTTTAACACATGATAAAGTAAAGCTGTAACAATTACCCACTAGTATGGCATCGAGAGGCCCCACCAGAGACTACTGCATGGTCCAGAATCCATTCACCAGATGGCAGTACAGCAGCCCCAGTACTTTGTGCCTGCTGATAGGACAGTTTCCTTAATGGTTAATCCAATGTTCAGGTCCCTGACTATCAGGGCGGATAACATCAACCCAGATGAAACGTTTACCTCCAGCACCCTTACTAGTGACATGGCCACAAGGAAAGACATAGAAACAGAAGATTTCCGGCATCTCAGGCTACTGTTATTTGTTGTTATTTGTTATTTTTTTTTTTTTTTTTTAACAATTCTTTCATACCTCTGTGGATTGTAAAACAACCCTCCTTTTTTTTATTTATTAAATTGTTAGGTGAAAGTACAGATTAATTACAAGACTCCCTCTCCATGTTAAGAATAGCTTTCTAAATATTATTTTAGCATGGTAGCATAAATGCATAAGTACCGTTATTTATTGTAATTATGTTTTGTTTCAATATTTCGGTTGTTAACTATATCATTGCCATTTGTTTGTTTATTTAAAAAAAATTCATTAACCTACATCCGGAATACTAGTCACAAATTTAAAGTTTAACAAGGACTGTTAGGGACTGCCAAACGATTGTGAAGAATGGACCGCATGTTTCCGTGACGTCAGGTTTGTGTTAACTATATGAACTATGAAAAAGCAGAAGCGGCTTAATGATTTTTTAAAACCTTTGTTTTATCTTCAAACTGCAATTAATAATTAATCTGTTATAATTTTGTTAGGTTTTAAGATTTACACAGTTTAATGATTAATAATATTACACACAATTGTATATTAAATATGAAATACGGTTTTACTGAATTTTCATTTGGTTACCTACGGGGTTCCATATTTTGTTCGGTAAAAAGAGACATACAAACTATGAGGGGAGGCCTACAAAATGCATAATATTTGTGCAATAGTATTTTCAAATTGGTTTTAATCTGGCAATAAAATAGGCGACAAGAATCATGTTTATATTAAAACATAATATTTAAAAAAAAAAAATTTAAACACAATTAATTAAAAATCTATGTTGTAACGGAATATTTTGAAATAATGGAATTTTAATCGTTTTAATCTTTTAAAAATTAATGTTTACGAAGTTTCTTTTTCTTGGCAATTCAACTGATTATAGTATATATTAATTCGAAAAAACATTATTAAAAAAACATAATATTAAGTTTATATCAATTTTTTAATTGCAACTTCAAGGTGCATTTTTCTTCAATATGTGTATTTAAATTTAAAAAAAATTATTTTTTACTTATTTGAACTCTTATGTTTCATAGTAAATAGAAATTTCGATAGATTTAAATATATTTTTGAATTTCGAAATAATAAATATGGTGGGGGGGACATGCACTAAAAAAATATTTCCCCTGGTATATTTTATGAAAACTGCATTTTATATGTAATTTCATTCTAAAATGGATAAGTATCGAAAATTTCACGAAAATCTGACCATTATTTTATACGGGTATGTATTCACATTCGGAATGTCTACTACATGGGAACGTTATTTTAAAGCATCAATTATGTAAACAAGATTTTCGTCTTGCAATTTCATTATTTTCGTTCGATGAAAAAAATATTTTTTAAATTATTACTGGTTTATTTTGGCCTTCTTCTTTTAAATGGTACAAAAGTTATACTGATAATATTAATTTATAATAAAGTTACATCGTGTTACATATAGGGGGGGGGTAATTCTGTGGTGAATTTTGGCAGTCCCTAAGTGTGTTCATGCTATAAACACACCAGTCCATATGTCTCTTTTTTTTTTTTCATTTTTCTTAAACTTTTTCTTCTAGGGGATGGGACATCCAACCAGATGTCTGACATTTACCCCTATTTTAGTCCAACCAAGAGATCTTTTCAGGATTCTAGCCGTCCCTTTCAGTGCAATCGTTTGTATTTCACTTGCACTTGGTTCACCGGGTATGCTTGCTATGTACTTTTTAAAGTTCCTTTTTCATAAGCCCAGTTGCTCCTATGATGACTGGTATAATTGAAACGTCTTTTAATTTCTAATTTCGTTTCATATCATACATAAGTCCTTGATACTTTGTTATCTTTTCCCTCTCAACTCTGTTAAGCCCTGTATCATTGGGTACACTGACCTCTATTACAGTCGCTTTTTTGTTTGCTCTGTCCCAAATCACTATATCTGGTTTAACAGCTGCGTTTTCAAGATATGTAGCAGTAGGGATTATGTAGTCATAGTGAATAGTGTCACTATGGGTGAAAGAGCTAAGGATGAAATAAATCTTTGAAAATAAACAACAAAAACTACAACCGTAACACTAATCCTAAGTCAGGGTGGCAATACAAAAAACTCAGAAACTGTATGCATGCGGTGAGTGTAACGGGACCATTAAAAGTAAATTTCCCATTGTTTATATTGAAAGAAAAGAAAATGAGGTTGTAGTGTGTTTCTTTTTTTTTTCTTTGTTCCTTTTACGTTAAACTTGGAAAATCGTGCCTTTTTTTATTTATTTATTTATTTTATTTTTTTTAATCTTAAAATGTAATTCAGTATTGAATCGCTTATCAGATAAAAAAATAAAAAATTACTTCTTTTTGCCTTCTGTCCAGGAGAAAATAGTTTAATTCAATAAATTGCAAACTTAATTTTTCCTTTTTCTTTTTGTGACACTATTCTAATTTAGTTATTTGTGCTAAATGACCGACTTAATAGTCGCTCCCTTGGATTTTGCGATCTCTTTTCATGACGTCATCGAAATATGTGTACTTTGAAAAAATAAAATCTCTCACAATTTTTAAATTGAAATATTTTCTTTAGCATAAAGATTTGTTTTTTATTGACAGAATGAATTAAAAAAAATAAATTAGATCAATTATAGAATAGGGACCTTTGAATCATTTAAGCGATTTACCGCTTGTGTTATTTATTTTTTACCTCCACATTTTTGATGTAATCGATTCGACGATTGTTCAGTGGTTCATTTAAGATTATATTTTTAATCCTTAAAGAAAATGTTACTTTACCTTTTAAAGTTTTTAAAATTGAAATTTTATTCCAACTATTTGTTTAATGTGTTATGATATTAATAAATCTAACTAAAAATGCTTTAATCGCTGGCGGACATTTGTTTGTTTTGATTTTTTTTACACGCATTCTCTCTTTCTCTCTTCGTTTTTATTGATCAGATAAAATAAAGTTCTATGTAACTTTTATTCCTCATCTTTTTAATTTATAAATTGTTCCTCTTAATCGGGTAGAGCTTTTACTATCTTGATAAGTTTGCTTCATTAATATCTTTTTCAGGTTCATTTTATATATTTAGTGTGTGTGTGTGTGTGTGAAATAAAAGAAATGGCCACCTGTGATTAAAACTTTTAGTTAGATTTGAAAAACAGATATACAATAAATGAAAATATATTGAATAAAAGTTTAGACTCTTCTACACTATTGATTATTGGTCTTAAATTTTATTTCTTATTTTGAAATAAAATTCTAAAGTTGAAACTGTAATTTTAATTCAATATTTATGGGATCCTAAAAAAATACTCTTCACTTTTTAAATATATGAAGCTTTGCTATGAAATTTAAAACCAGTTTTAATGATTTTCTATTCAGCACTTTAAAGGCTTCTAAATTCCTTTTGGATATGAAAAGATCACAAAGTAATTCAGTTTTTTGTAATTGTGCATTGGAGTTAACCAAAAAAAAAACAAAGGGCATTGTGAAGAAAAAAAAAATGCAAATAATTTTTAGCAAATGCAAGAAGTCTTGTATTGAGCTGTCTAGTTTTTTAGTTTGACACTTTTTTTTTCTCTACAGTTTGCATGTACATATGAAATGATTATTTAAAAAATATTCCAGGTTTCATCCCAAAATACTGTCACACAATTTGTTTCTGCTTATTTCCAAAATATTTTACTAATATTCAGTTGAGGACTATTGTAGGCTGAGGGGCGATATGCAATTCTTCAGAGATTGTTAAACGGTGCTTTAAATGCTTCCTCGATAGAGTGACTTTTTTTTTTTCTAGAAAGGAATTTCACAGGGAATTAGTAAGGGGAGCTGCTGACTTTGTCGGACGGTTGGGATGGCTGGAAGAGAAGATCTGCTGAATGAAGTTGAACACCATGTTCAAGTCGTCTCAACTACTCTGACCTGGTGATTGACCTGGAATGCATTCCCCCTCAATATCATACAACACTTTTAGAATAGAAAATTAACCAAAATGTCCCTGCTGTGAGATGCTCCAAGTAGAAACGCCTGATCGCGCTTTCTCTGAATACAGCAAACTCCGGTGGTACCGAGGACATGTCAATGAAGTGACGGCTCATATTGATCCTGTGTAATTGACAACGTTGGTTGACGTGGGACGGAGAGATGGATGGTGTTTTTTCATAATCCTGGTCGTAGCGTGAATGATTGTGTGGACGTCTCATTGAGAGATGACCAAGAGGTTTAATCTTTTGCTCATCAGAATCTGATCGCTTTCTTCAAGCATCAGCTGAAGGTCAAGATCAGATGTGACAGAAAAAGATTATGTTCTTTGGCTTTTGAAAAAGGTGACTAAAGTAGGAAACTTGCGTATATGAAGAGAAGTCGAGTATGTGTTCCCCACCTGTGCATTGGTACATGCGGTTCCTGGTGCTATCAGATCTTTGCCCTACGTGTAAGTGGTAGCCTCTTAGCTAGTCGAATGAATGAGCCTCGCCCTCTCCCTAATAGACAGCCTTTAAGATAACCACTCCCTACTTTCAGTTTTTTGCCCTTGGCCTTTCCCAAATTGCATTTAGCTTGAAAAGACGTCACTTATGCACAAGAACGCAATTCTGCAGTTTTTTTTTCTCTTTTCTCCTGCTTAAATGCTAGTTCTCTGATTTTCTTGTTTTCAATTCGGAGCAAATCAGAAAACAATAGACACTTTTATTATTTAAAAAGGGTTTTACTAAGCAAATTTTTTCTTTTTGTTCTTTTCTTACTCCCTGTTTTCGTCCAATGAAATCTTGTGTGTATACATGTGTATTTATGAAAAATTAAAACTATCAAATCAATTTCAAGATATTCTAGTGTAAATGTGGTATTGTGGTGACTGAGATGATTCTAATCAAGAAATGGATAAACGTTTTTATCACTTTCGAATAATGATGACCACCAAATCACATTTTCTCTACATTTTTGAATGACTTTGTACCCAATTTATTGTAAATGCTAGTTTTTTAATATTTCAAAGTGTAGTATCTGTCTTCAGCACAAAGTGACATCAGATGTTTTATTATTGAAATTATTGTGTGTGTGTGTATGTGTGTGTATGTATATATATATATATATATATATATATATATATATATATAAAATGAATGAATGACAAAAGTCTATATTCCAAATTACATGATGTTTACCATCTTACAGTTTATTCCTTTAATTCAGTTGACACAATTCTTGACAGTATCTGTTTGGTAGCAAAAAATCAATCACTTGATTATTCTATCAATCAGTGAATCTATTTTGCCCTTAACTCATTCATTCATTATATGCTCTGTAATTACATTGAGCTTCTTAAATAAGAATGCGTATATATAAAAAGGAAATATGGAAATATAAGTGAATAAAGAATATTTCCACAGAAATATATATATTAATTTGTTTTTACATAAGCAGTAATGTATTAATACACAGTCATGAGCACGTTTCAGTTAGTTTTTAGTGACTAGAAAACTCATCAGGTGGTCTAGCTTATGTGAAAGCAAACTTTGCAAAAATAATAACCTCAAAATTATATATATATATATATATATATATATATATAAATAGATGAAAATTCTGAGTTAAATTATGTAGAATTGCAATATATACAGGAATGTTATCCTCTATATACACTATCCATTTTACATCCCAACTTTGATTATCCTTTTCACACTATGATATTAATTTTCATTTCATGTACTAATTACAAAATTTATAATTTCCTCTGATGAGATGAGCCATTTATTGAAAATCCATGGATTAATAAAAATAAATATTCAATAATTATTTGTACTCCTTTGTCAAACAATACATTTTGTTGTACTCCTCTCCATAATTTCATTTCAGAAATTCCATGTATCTTATTGCTCTTGCATATTGATCTTTCTTTATCTGCATGGAATCGTTAACTTAATAGTTAAATTATGTAGAAGTTAATAGTTATGTAAAATTACAACAAAATTTATTGTTTCACAAAAGGAGTACAAATAATTAACGTTTTTTTTTTTTTTTTTTTTCTTAATCCATGGATTTTCAATGAATGGCTCATCTCATCGGAGGAAATGTTATTGGTAAAATAGATGTGGGTATAAATATTGATACTAAAATTTATTTGGACTTTGTCTACAGTATTATAAAAGCTATAATCCAATGAGTTTTCAATATTTCATTTAAATTATATATAAATCCCCGAAACAGTGTTTCATGGTAAACAACTGATGATCACTTGAAAAATAAATTATTGGTATTATAGTAAATTCGAGAGCGAGTTGATGCAGTGATTGCAGGTGATTAAATGACTTACTGACTACAGGGTTGTCAAAAAGTCAGGTAACATTTTAAAGAAAAACGATATTAGCAATACACGTATATTTAAGTACCATAAATCTAGATTTAAAATTAAAGTTTATATATTACACTCAAATATTTAAACAAATAATATTAAACGAATAGAGATTATAATGGATCATATTGTTTTTTCTACCTTTAACATGTTACCTGACTTTTTGCCCACCCTGTAGATGGTTTTCTAACGAATGATAAAAAATATTTTTTTGTATAGTTTTAAAGGTTAAAAACTTCCAAGACTATATATATATATATATATATTTATATATATATATATATATATATATATATATATATATATATATATATATAAATTATTTATTCAAGTTGAAAATATTCAAAAGATTAGAATCATTGAATTCCAGCAGGGGTTGTTAATAGTGTTCAATCAAAGAGACAAAATTTATTTTTATTTTCTTTATGCAAAGATAGCCATATTTTGCTACGTTTTGATCATTATTGATCTCATCATACAAGAAAAAATCTTGAACAACTTTTTATAATTTTAGTGGAGGAAATATTGTGCCATGTCTAGCATGTAGCATGAGTTAAAGATCTAAAATATTGTGCCATGTCTAACATGTAGCATGGGTTAAAGATCTAAAATATTGTGCCATGTCTAGCATGTAGCATGGGTTAAAGATCTAAAATATTGTGCCATGTCTAACATGTAGCATGGGTTAAAGATCTAAAATATTGTGCCATGTCTAACATGTAGCATGGGTTAAAGATCTAAAATATTGTGCCATGTCTAACATGTAGCATGGGTTAAAGATCTAAAATATTGTGCCATGTCTAACATGTAGCATGGGTTAAAGATCTAAAATATTGTGCCATGTCTAACATGTAGCATGGGTTAAAGATCTAAAATATTGTGCCATGTCTAACATGTAGCATGGGTTAAAGATCTAAAATATTGTGCCATGTCTAACATGTAGCATGGGTTAAAGACCTTTAAAGCATGCTACACTTTAGACATTGAACAATATTTCCTCCTCTAAAAATATAAAACATTTTTTCAAAATTTTTTCTTGCTGAATGAGATCAATAATGATCAAAACAGTCTGTAAGCAAGATGTGACTATATTTGCATAAAGAAAATAAAACTTATATATACGCACACAGTAAATGTGGAATACGATGTATTTCCAGCCCCTGGTTACAGTATTTGCCCCGCCTTACAAATGACCTATACTAATTTATTAGAAGTTTTTTTTTTTTTTTTTTTTTTTTTTTTTTTATACAATTGTAAATTTAAAATGTCTAAAGCTATTAGTAGGTGGTTGCAGTTTACTGTATATACATTATTTCAAACTGTTATGTCATATGAAAGGATTAAATAAACACAAAAATTTAATAATTTTGTTTTTGTGTACAAGAGGAGTCACTGCTTATCAAGGGCCGAAGGCCACTCGAGGATAAGGATTAATGTGTGGTAGGTGATTTGTGATCCACCACTGTGATAATAGTGGATTTGGGTAAAATTTAAGAGGATAGCTCAACAAGAACTTGGTTACATTGAACTTGAAAGTGACTACATTGTAATCAGCTGGAAAGCAGTGCTTCAGTGTTGTTCCACAGACAGGTATTTCTAGGATAGAAACTTTGCTCATAGAATTTTTGATTAGTTGTAAGCACAAATATAAAGTGAAGGAAAAATTGTTGGCAGTGGTTACAGCTAGATGAGTGTTTGTTGTGAATTTGGACTTTTATCTTTGAAAAATAAATTTGATAAAAATACTACTAGATTATAAGAAAAAAAGTTTTTTGAAAACTAAATTTGATTAAAATATTACCAGAATAAAAATAAAATATTTAAAAAAAATAAATTCAATAAAAATATTACCAGAATAAAAATAAAATATTAAAAAAAAATAAATTCAATAAAAATATTACCAGATTAAAAGAAAAAAATGCTTTTGAAAAATAAATTCAATAAAAAATACTATGAGATTAAAAGAAAGAAATGTTTTTTGCTGGCCTCTGAAATTTTGCCATAGATTGTGGTGTCATCTGCATAAATGTCTACAAATGATCCAAGAATGTGACTTAGGAGATGATTGAAGATCAGAAAGAAGAATTGGGCCCAGGATGAAACCTTTAGGGATGCAACGTTAATACTGCGTTTCTGATTTCTGCCCATCAACAACTACTTTTATAAGCCTATCAGAGAGAAAGCATTTAATAATTGAGAGGACATTTCCAGCTATTCCATGGCTGCCAATCTTGTGATCCATGCCATCTATATATATATATATATATATATATATATATATATATTTTGTGTACAGAAAGTTGTTAGTTGAGACAGGTCATTGGTACCGTCGGTTTCAAGCCCGATAATAAGGCCCGTATAATATATATAATAAATATAAGTACGCTCTTAAAATTTGGATTTTCCTTTTAATTGAGCACTCTGCTGGAATTCTTTTTCCAAAAAAACTAATCATATATATATATATATATATATATATATATAATATAATATACTAGCATGGGTGCCCGGCGTTGCCCGGGTCTTTGGAGGTGTGTGTTGAGCAAAAAAAAAATAAAAAATTGGTAGTAGGAAGGCAGGCTCGAACCTGTACCGCGAAGGAGGAAAAGAGCGTGGTAAACAAACGTGACATCTTTACTGTTACGACCACTGCCAAACAGAAAGTGACGTAGGTTTAAATTAAGGCTAGACAATCGAAAAAAGGGGATGACTTTTGAAAATATTGGCGAAAAAATCAACCCCTCCCTGTAGAAAGTGCCCAGTTGAGGGTGAAGAAATTAATGTTTTTAGCCAATTTTTCGGTATTTGTCGTCTTCAAAACTATACTGATCTTGTAAAAATCCGTCGCCTCTGTTGAAAGTTTTAGGCAGACATACAAACATACATACACAGATTTATATATTGGTAGCTTAAATTTTCGACCCAAACCAATTAAAAAGCTTGCCCTATCTCTGAATGCCCTTCATGTCAAATTTAAAATATTTAGACCAGAAATTGTTTGAGTAATTTGGTAGAGACCGTAGAGGTCAAATTTTTTAAAACTTTGACCCCTATTATGACCCCTTAACATTTGTTTTGAGCTCAAATCAAGTTATTACGTTAGATCCATGTCCAAGGAACCTATATCTAAAACTTCAAGTGTTTAAACCCAAAATTGGCGGAGGAGTTTGGTAGAATTTTCAGAGGTGAAATTTCTGTCCGAAAACCGCTTACAAAGATTTTCCCATATCTCAGTATTCTGTATATCAAATTTCGAGTCTGTAGACTGAAAATTGACAGTTATTGTATAGGGGAATGTACACACAGACAGACACTTTGCCTTTTATAGATATAATAACATTTCAGCCCGGTGTTGCCCGGGTATTTGGAGGTGTATGTTAAGCAAAAAAAAAAGCGGTCAATTTTTTAACTTTGACCCCTATTATGACCCCTTAACATTTATTGTTTTGGGCTCAAATCAAGTTATTAAGTTAGATCCATGTCCAAGGAACCTATATCTAAAATTTTCAGTGTTTAGATCCAAAATTGTGAAGGAGTTTGGTAGAATTTTCAAAGATAAAATTGTTGAACTATGACCTCTTAACAGCCAAATTTATAGCTGAAAACCGATCACAAACATTTCCCCAAATCTCAGTACCCTGTATATCAAATTTCGAGTCTGTAGACTGAAAATCGACAGTTATTGCGTAGGAAAATGTACACAGACACACACACTTTTATATATATAATAGATATGAAACACAAAACGCATGCGCAAGAATTTTTGTATGTCCAATAAAGGCTTTTTTCACCGGGGTTCCCGGAGGGGGGGGGTTACTATCACTTAGAAGTGTTTATATACCCCCTAGATAATAATATCTAGGATTTGCGAATGCGCGTTGCGTCTAGATTTATTGACAGCGACTTTTACAAAATTACTGCTATTTCGGCTTCTCACATGTTGATTCAACTTTTTCGTATAAAAGCGAAACTGATGTGAAACTAAGGAGCAGTTCTTGGCTAAGGGCTGGGAACTTCCAGAAAGCAAATGGATGTTTGGTCAATGTCGGTTTTCACCATCATATCAGACAATTGCTTTCATTTGGATACTCCTCTAATAAAGGGGGGGGGAGCTGGTTCTCCCCAACGTTGGGGAAACAAAACCGACAAAGTTGGGTAAAAAACAAACTCAAAAGGACTATCCCGCAGTTAAAATTAATTCATTTTCATTTCCTTTGACCTAATTAGATTCGCAGCGCCCCTGCCATTTATAAACGTTAAATTGAAATTGATTTCAGTTACTTTCCTTTCGTGGGCAAACGGGTAACTTACCAAGTTTTTCGCCTCAATGTTCCGGGTGCGATCCTACCTACCTACCAAAACTCTTTTTTTTTTTTTACTTTTTCTTCTTTTTACATCAAGTTTACTGTTGTTTTGTTTTTCCGATTTTTTTAAAAGAAGTTTAACATAGGGTTTGGATCCCCCCCCCCCCCCACCTACAGAAAACTTTTTTTCGCTGTTTTTTTTTTCGCTGTTTTTTTTTTCGAGCCTACTTTCCTATCCAAACTTTTATTTTTATTTTTTTGCCCCCCCCCCCACAGCACACACACTTACAAACACCCGGGCAACGACGGGTACCCCCGCTGTCTATAATATAAATCTCACCTGTCTGTTTAAATATATGTATGTTTGTATGTCTGCCTAAAACTTTTGACAGAGGCGACATATTTTCACGAGATTGGTATCGTTTTGAAGCTCGATCCCTCGAACAACTAATATTGAAAAATTGGCTAAAAACATTAATTCCTTCACCCTCAACTGGACACTTTTCTACAGGAGGGGTCGCTTTTTTTGCCAATAATTTCAAAAGTCATCCCCCCTTTTCAAATGATTAGCCTTAATTTAAACCTTTGTCACTTCTGGTTTGACAATGCAAAGACGCCACTCCCCCCCCCTTCCCCCCTCCTCCTCCCACGTTCTTTTCCTCCTTCGCGGTACAGGTTCGGGCCTGCCTGCCTGCCTACTACCACTTTTTTTTTTTTTTTTTTTTCTCAACACACCTCCAAACACCCGGGCAATGCCGGGCACCCAGACTAGTACTCTATCTTTGGTATGCCAAGTGCCATTACTCTAGAAACGAAGCCCTTGTCGAGAGATTCACTTATCCTTAGTGATATAATTTAGTACATCAGCTGTAGATCTCACAGAACGAAAACCATATTGTATGTCACTGAGCAGGATATTTTTGCTGAGGTGGTTGACCACTTCTGTTTTTCACAATGAACTTGTACCGACCCAGCATTGTTCAGGAGTTTTAAACTTATTTTTATTTTATCTTTTTTAGCCATACCGGTTTTTACAAAAATATTTTTCTTTTTTAAATTAGATTTTGAAAGTTAAATTATTAATGTTGGTCATTAAATAATTGAACTAAATTATAAAGCTAATATTTTTTTTAAAGATGTAAATGTTTTTTAATCTCAATTTATATAAATGATTACATGCAAAAAAAACTTCCAAAACTTTTGATAAGAATCTTACAACCAAAACTTTTATTTTTTATTTTTATTTTTTATTCAGCACTTTAAATCAATTGTTTTGAACTTCATAGTAATAATGCCGGCATCCCTCAGGGTTCCATCCAGGGCCCAACTCTCCTCCTGATCTTCATGTCATCTCCCAGATCACATTCTTAGATCATTTGTAGACATTTATGTGGACGACACCACAATCTATGGTAACACTTCAAAGGACTTTCACAAAAAACAACACTCAACTAGCTACAACTACTATCAACAATTTCCTCCACTCTCTATCTGTGCCTAAATCTAAAAGCAAATTCCATGAACAAAGCTTCTTTCTTAGAACTGCCGGTCTGTGGAACGCTGTTCCGATGGTGCTTTCTGGCCGACTACAATATTGTAGCCTTCAAGTCCAATGTAAAAAGTTTTTGTTGAACCATCCCCCTTAAATAATCAAATTCTACCCAACCGACACCATTAATGATTACTACATTGCCATCATACATTCATTAACCCTTTTCCTCGAGTGGCCTTCAAGCCTTGATAAATGATACTCCTTTGTAAAACAAAAAAAAGATTTTTTTTTACTCCTTGAACCTCTTTTATCATGTATCAGAATGATGCCCCCACCCCCTTTTAAAAAGAATGTCTGACTCCAAATTTGCATTCATACTAACAATAATAACTAATACTAACATAATAGCAAAAAGAACATCCAACATGACCTTTCTGTAGCAGTGAGCGATACACATTGTATTTTTTGTGGCACTGAATCCAGTTTGTTTGCTAATTTGTGGTGCACCTCCACCATCCCGTTGAGAAACACTGATTTAAATTTTACCAAATTCCTTTCAAACTTTGAAGGTCAGTAATTCATTTTTTTTTTTTTTTTTTTTTTTTTTTGTAACTATTAACCAGGGGAGTGAAGCAGTCGCATTTGTGAGTGATTTTTTTTTCAAGTAGAAACTAGAAATAAAACGCTTATCTTGTAATTTATTTTTCACTGATAATCATTACTGAGTGAAAAATTTCTTTTTCAAACTTTATTTAAAAAAGAAAAAAAATAGAGTAAAGTCAAATTATTTAAACAATAAAAAGGTTTAATAGAACAATATATAATTTTTTTTTTTTAAATGAAGGTTGTTGAAAAACATCTGAAGAATTTTGAATGTTTATATCTTCAAGTTTCAATATAAATTTGGTGCAAATTTAGAATTACACTTATTTAGAAAAAAAAAAAAATTATAGAAAACTCTTTATGATGTACATACAATCACGGAATGAAGATGTCATATTCCAAAAATCATATGGGTTTGTCTAGTAACGTTTCTATTTGGCTAGTAAATGAAAATATTTAGTTGTCAAATGTCGATTAAAGATAGATTTGCCCGTAGAGCCCTATTAACAAAAGATCAAACTAGTTCGCTTGTTTACGATTATTCTGAAATGCATTCTGATGGATTTAAATTCATAATTATTTGAAATCTAATTTTATATTTACACTGCATTTTTCTCTCAATAAATATTTTATTAATAGTAAATAAATTATTCAGTTATGTTGTGATGAATGTGCACACATGCATTAATGGAAATTGCTCTAGACAAGACATGAAGCTACTTGATCTAATAAACTAAAAGCATACTACTTCAAGGTAAAAAATTTGCCAACGATAAGTGTTAGATAGAATAGATTCTGACCTAGAAAACAATAATTCTTCCTCCTTTGTCAGAAACAAATCGCTCATGGACTGTGAGGACTAAAGGACAAAATGGAGGAAACGACAGTTAAAAGGCTGATGAAAGTTAACTCAAATTTCACTTTCTACTCTCCTTAATACTTGAACGAAAGAAGACCATCACAAACCAAATCACAGCAGCACTGAGACAGGTAGAGTGTGTTAGGTTGCATTTTCTTTGGATCACCCTATATTTATGAAGTTACTAGCAGAGGTACCTGGCGTTGTCTGGCTGTTTGGAGGTGTAAAAGGAAAAAAAAAGTGTTAGTAGGGAGGGAGGTTCGAACCCGTGACGCGAAGGTGGAAAATAAAGTGAAAGAAAACCTGACATTTTACCGCTACTACAAAGCCATAGGAAGTGAAAAACATTCAAATTTAGCAATGATAATCAAAAAGTGGACTTTAAAAAAAGTGGACTTGCAAGGTGCAGAAATGAAGGTTGGCTGAAGGCCAGTTCAGCTGTCCGACCTTTCATTTATTAAAAAGGGGAGCTCTCAAATGAATAGCAATTGTCTGATATGAAGGATTTTCCCACATTGATCAAAGCTGATTGCCTTCAAGACATGCCAGCCATGAAGGCCAGCGAATTTCTTCGTTTCGATTCAGTTTCGCTTTACTTATACGAGAAAGACAAACAAACACTGGAAACCAGGTTGGTTTTTTTTTTTTTTTTCTTTTTTAAACTAGCTCAAAATAAATGTAGAGACGACGACCGTTCGCAAATCGTAGATATTACAATCTAGGGAGTATATAAAAAATTCTAAAACATAGTACCTCCAACCATAGGGTCGGAGGTTACATCGACCAAAACATTGTGAGAATAACACTTAGTAGTCCAAAGAATCCAAATAATACGACTGATGATAATACTTTTCTTTTTTTTATGCAAACTCATTATAGATCTTTTTTTCTTTGTGTGTCGATGGTTTGGCAGTAACTTAATTTTTTTTTTTTTTTACATTGACATTTTGCACGCTGTGTTCTAGATTCTGAAGAATTTTTTGGGATCTTTTTTTGGCGCCGTTGCATTCTATTGTCTTTTTTTTTTTTTTTTTTACCGTTGTTTGTATTCTTATTCCATTGTAATCTTCGTTTTCGTCTGGCACAAAGCCAGAGTAGAGCAATGTACAATCAAAACATAAAAAGGCCAACCTGTTTGCTCTCCTCCTGTCATTGCACATTGTAGAAGTATGTAAGTAAACAACAAAACAACATTAGATTAACTATATTAATAAGAGAGACTTCTGTCTGGCTCTCCTAACTAGTTTTATGCTGTTGTTAGACCTAGGAACTTGAAATTTGGGAAGAATGATGTCGATATTGAGTTTGCATTTTCTTTCTGAGATGTGATGTGTGTACTGATATTAGATGTCTATTTCTGTGTTCGCCAACGACTTTTAAACTGTTAGACCCAGGAACATGGGCTCCTGCAGTGTTTGACAGACTATGGATACCCACAAAGGGGTCCCTGCGTGTGAAATTTTTGTGGCAGGAGGTGCGCAATCTCCAACCACATTTCTTCTGAGTCGACATTGTTAAATACCAGAAGCAAGTGAAGTGTCTGTAGAGGACGACTGGAAACAAATGCTGAGATAATCAGAGAGCACATACAGCACCTAGAATTCTCAAATGGTCACCCATCTGGTACTAACCAGGTTGAATGTTGCTTAACTTCGATAATCTGACGAGAACCGTGTGTCAATGTGATTATGCCGTATATAACCAGGAACATGACATTTTGTAGATATGATGATCTTATCTATGCTTGTCTTGGGTATGACCTTAAAAGATATCAAGTGCTGAGGCCTCATTTGGATGCTGTGGTAAATGTGGAGTTGCCCCTTAATTACTATTGCTCCCAGATCCACTTTGGCCCAAAATAGTAATATCTGTTAGGCATCCGGCACTATCAGATACTGTCTGAAGACACTGACTTCCTGACTAAAAATACACCAAACATTGATGTCAGTGTTTTGTTTTTTTCCTTTTCCTTTTGCAAAATGCAGTCATGGTCTTCAAAGTCAAAAACGAAAACATTTTCTCCTACAAAACAACCAAACCAAATACGATGAATAAATATTTGAAGATATAAAAAAAGGTTTTTCTAAAATTATTGGATTCGACATTAAATAATCCAAAAATGGTTGATATGCTGTAAAACAGAAACAACCAAACTTATCTATGTTGATTTCTAGTAGAATATTTTTATCTTGAGGGGTATACTCTGTTGATAAAATTTATGCATCAAGCAAGAGTTTTGTATCATTTTTATGTCCTCAAACAATTATTAATATATATATAAGTAATGAACATTCCGAAGCCAAATATTTATTTATTCTTTTAGAATATTTTATTGTCTTACACATGTTTCATTGAATGGTGGAAGAACACTAAACAACTCATCAGAGACAGTTTATATGTTCTTCAAAAAAAAAAAAAAAAGATTTTTTTTTTCTTGGATTTAAGAGTGGTGGAAAAAGAAATAAAAATCTTAAATCATAAGATTCATAAAAAGCTTATTAAAAATATATTGGCATCTTTTGGAAGAGAAAGCTGAAGTAAATTTAAGCCGATGATGATATAACAATATTTAAAGTGCCATATTTAATCCTTTATAATTATAACCGTGCTTATGAATTTTAGTTTTAAAAACTAAAGGTTGAAATTATTCAAAATTTAGGGGATATTATTCATTAAATATTATTAATAAAAAGTTTATTGGTCCTTTGAAAAAGGGTGGATTGGACCTAATTATTCACTTCCGTTCTCAATAACCACACTTTGGATTTTTTAATAATTTTGCACGAACATTAGTCATGGTGAAAGTAAATTTCTGCCAGAACGGATTTTCTATAATAATTCTGGTTTCCCCCTCAGGGGCCATTATAGGCGTAAAATTGCCTAAAAATCATTTGTCCGTTTGTTTATTTGCACTTTTCTCAATAAAGTGAAATAATGAATCGACCGTTTGCGCATGCGTGATTAAAGTTTTACCTGACCTTCCCTTCAAACAAAATGACATTTCTACATGAAATAATTGGTGCCTTTTCTAATTTTTTGATATTGTCAGAGAGATTCCTCTTTCTAACGATACCAGGTTCATGCCTATTCGATGCGGATGACAAAAGTTTTTAGTGGACATACAAACACACGCAGACGGCTGAGATTTATATAATAGAAGTGTGTGTGTTTGTTTCCCATGGACTCCAAAACAGCTGGGTGGATTTTTATGAAATTTCATACAAATTTACTTTGTGTCTGGGAGTGTTCTTAGAAATGTATTGTATCGGAATGTCTCTGATAAGTATCTAAAATTGATAATCAATAATCCAAAAAATTTGATTAAAGAAGGAACAGCCCGATTTTGAACAAATTTAACACCCTTATGAAGCCTAACATCACAAATGCATTTGAAAAGTTTTACCACACAAGCAGCTAGGCAGGAGCTGCTAAAAACAGCCTATCCTGCCTTGGCAGAGTACAAAATAGACTTCGTGGCTTAGTGGGGGATGCCCTTTTCTCTACCATGCAACCTCTCTCCCACAGAAGAGACGTTGCGAGCCTATCCTTGTTTTATCGTTATTTCCATGGCAGGTGCTCGTCTGAACTCCAATCTCTGGTTCCCCCCCCCCTCGCCAATCTTTCACAAAAAACACCCGTCTAGCTGAATCCACTGTGAAAAATTTTCCCCACTCTTTATCTGTGCCTAAATCAAAACGTAGATTCCATGAACAAAGCTTCTTTCTTAGAACTGCACGCCTGTGGAACTCTGTTCCGTGTGCCTGCTTCCCACCTGACTACAACCTGGATGTCTTCAAGTCCAACGTTAACAAATTCCTAATGAACCGCCCCTTTAAGTAAACACTTCATCAAATCTCCACACTAATGTACCGTACTTGCAATAACCCTTATCCCTGAGTGGCTTCCGGGCCTTGATAAGTGGTGACCACCATGTAAAAAAAAAAAAAAGGTGGGGGGGCCTGGCATATAAAATCAACAGTAGGTTTTTTGATAAGACAGGGACAAGTTTAAAATGAATCTTTCTGATCAGAACACAATTGAAACAGAACACAAACCATAACACTTTACTTTTGCATTTAAAAATTTAATTATATTTTATAAAATCAACAGTAGGTTCTTGGATAAGACTGGGGGGGGGGCGTTTGAAATGAATATTTTTGTTTAGAACTCAATTAAACCATGATAATTGACTTTTGCATTTTAGACTTTAATTCAAGCCATCTATAATATAAATCTCACCTGTCTGTTTAAATGTATGTATATATGTATGTCTGCCTAAATCATTTGACAGAGGTGACAGCTTTTCACAAGATTGGTATGGTTTTAAAGCTCGACCCTTCGGACAACAAATATCGAAAAATTGGCTAAAAACATTAATTCCTTCACCGTCAACTGGGCACTTTTCTACAAAGCGGGAGGTAGGGGGGGGGGGTTGCTTTTTTTCGCCAATATTTTTGAAAGTCATCCCCTTTCGATTGACTAGTCTTAATTTAAACCTTTGCCACTTCCGGTTTCACGATGGATGCAACGGCAAAGATGTCACGCTTTTTTTTATTTTTTATTTTTCACATTCTTTTCTTTCTTCACGGTACATTTTCAAGCCTGCCTGATACCACTTTTTTATTTTTATTTTTTTGCTCAACACACACCTCCAAACACCTGCACCCAGGCTAGTTATATACAAAAATAATTTTATCAAATCAGCAAATTCTCTACAGTGAAATATAGACTACGATGTATTGTGGACTGTCACTGCGAGGAGGTATATGAAGCTTCTTTCCGGTGCACCGCGGTGTCCCTGACTATAACAGGCAATCAATCAATTTGATTGATAAATGGACAATTTCACTGATTTTGATGACAATAAAAATATGGTGTGGAGCATTTGTTGTTCCTCATTCAATCCCGGGCAACGTCAGACTTCCTTGCTAGTAAAGAATAAAATTCTCGTTTCAGCGGCTATGAGGTATTAATTAATCGTAACACATTTGATATTCATTTGTGAAAGTTTCCCATCACTCTCTTTCATGGGCATTTCGTTCCAAGGTTAGCAGCTGAATTTCCATAAGTTCACATATTTTATCCACTCAACATTTATGTGGTCTCCGAGAGGTATTTTCCCAGGAAGGCCTTCTTGATAAGGCTTGTAAACATGGCCAAACCAGTTTAATCGCTTCCTTTTATGGTATTGCGCTTCTGCTGCTACTAGATTAAGACCAGTCTAAAAATACTGGTTTTCCGACCTAAAACATACCAAACATTGATGTTTTTTTTTGTTTTTTTTTCTTTTCCTTTTGCAAAACTCAATTATGTTCTGCAAAAATAACAATTTTATTTGACAAAGCAACCGAACCAAATACTACGAATAAATATTTGACATATAAAGAACTAGAAGCTAAAAACTTTATCCAAAATTACTAGCTTTTCATTGAATATCTCAAAAAGGGTTGATATGCCCCCCCCCCCCCCCAAAAAAAAACCCGACCAAAACAACCAATTACTGTGTTGGACATGTAGAATTTCGCTAATTTATTCATTGCGGACTATTATTCTAATCTTTTTAGTTGTTGTTTCACAACATTTTGGCCAACTATTCCTTTGGCCTTCGTCAGGTGATAACCACGACAGGATAGGAACTCTGAATCTCCTAACTGCATTCTCAGCAATTACTGCCATCCATAGTTGTTGTTGTTGTCTCACCAGGTTTTGGCCGGTTTTGGGTAGGATTGAAACCGCTATCTGCAGACAATTCTCACCTGTAACTGTAGAGATTCAGCGTCCCTATCCACTGCGCCACGTAGTGACAACAACTATAGATGGCAGTAATTGCTGAGAATGCAGTTAGGAGATTCGGAGTTCCTATCCTGTCACGGTTATCACCTGATGAAGGCCAGAGGAATAGTTGGCCGAAACGTTGTGAAACAACATCTAAGGAAGATGAGAAAAATAGTCTGAAATAAATAAATTAATAATACTGGTCTCAATGATGAATTCCAATTAAATAATACAGGCTGACCCCCCCAAAAAATGGACCCCAACTATAATTAGGCCCTGTTTGTTAGTGTTTTCTCCGAATGAAATGAAACTTTGGTCATAACTAGTTTATTATATTCAAAACATCACATCAAAAAACTAGGGTCTTTGGCCTTTCTTTCTCCGTTGACTGTAAAATGTCCTCTGTTTTTTGGGCTCACCCTATATATATGTATATATATATATATATATATATATATATATATATGTGTGTGTGTGTGTGTATATATATATATATATATATATATATATATATATATATATATATATATACACACACATTGACTCCGTTGACTGTAAAATGCTCAGAAAAACAATTGAATGTCCTGTTTTTTTTTTTGTTTGTTTTTTTTTTGTCATCCTGTATATGTAGAATTTCGCTTTCAGTTTTTTTTCTTCTTATATCGACCATAATTTTCTGCCATTTTAAGCCTTTCTAGACATTTTTTTTTCCCTCATTTATTAAGCCATGGTCATAAAATCATTAGCGATAAACGAAGGCTACTATGTTAATTATAGAATGCATAAAACTTAGGAATATCACGATAGTTAGACAATACAAAACTCTGAAAATGTGGTGGTGATACATGTTCATTCACAATTCTGAGGCAGCATGTTCAGGACTGCAGAACAATACAAAAGGTGATCACTGTTACATCTCTGAGCAAACACCAGTTTGATTATGCAGAGGGTCTCTAATGTGAATGTATATCGTCGCAGATTCGATCTGTTCAGCCGCAGCACAGGGAAGTATTTAAGCATTGTGGCAGGGCAATAACCATGAAATAATCTGTAGGTGAGTAGACAGCAGATCTAATTCAAGCAGATCATATATTCCAGAGGAAACAGGGTCGCAGCAGGGATAGTATATATCATTGATCTCAGCAGTGATGTAAGTTTTATGCTCTTTAACAAACATCCTCCTTTTTTTTTTTTCTTTTTTTAAATTGGTTGGGGGGGGGTGAATTTCCATTTAAATATCTAGTTTCTCTTGGATGCAAGTTTTTTGCTTTTTGGTTGAAATGCGTTTTCCTTTTTTTCTTTTCCCTTTTTTTTAAAACTCCGTTGCATGTGTTTGCTAAATTCTTCAATTGTTTTTAACACCAATACTTAGTTAAAGCAAAACTTAAGTGCGTGATTTCATTTCGCTGTCTGCTATGGTTGACATCGCTAAATTTCAACGCTTTACACTTCCACTCGCGTCATGGCGCAGCGGTAAGATGTCAGGCTTTCTTTCATGACGTGAGCAGAAGTGTAAAGCATTGAAATTTAGCGATGTCAACCATAGCAGATAGCGAAATGAAATCACACTTAAGTCTGGCTATAGGCCAGTTAAGCTTGCAGCTTTCTGCCGTATTTGTTTCCTCACGATGTTGGGAAAAACCAGCTCCCCTCAAAAAAGGGGGAGCTCTGGCAGTGTCCAAATGAATAGCAATTGTCTGATATAAAGTTTCTTCCACATTGATCAAAGCTAATTGCCTTAAAGACTTCCCGTCAAAGAAGGCCAGGCAGTTGCATTTGCTTTGATCAGTTTCGCTTTATTTATACGAGAAAGACAAACAAACACAGGAAACCAGGGATTTTTTTTCAAACTCAATCAAATAAAAGATAGACGACATCCGTTTGCAAATCGGAGATATTACAATCTAGGGAGTATAAGGATACGTCTCCAAAATAGTAACCTTGTCGAGAACCCCCCCCCCCCCCCCAAAAATCCTTTCTTGGGCATACACAAACGCGTGCACCCATTTTGCCTTTTATATAATAGACTAGCAGGGGTGCCTGGCATTGCCCGGCTGTTTAAAAGTGTGTTGAGCCGTGAAAAAAAAAAAGTGGTAGTAAGCAGGCAGGCTCGAACCCGTGATGCAAAGGCGGAAAAGAAAGTAAAAGAAAACCTAACATCTTACCGTTACGCTATGACGCGGCAGGAAGTGAAACGCATTCTAATTTAGCGATGTCAATCAAAAAGTTGACTTGCAGAAATGAATAGTTAAGTGAATGAGTTCACGCAGGTGCAGAAATGAACGTCTGGCTTAAATTAAGAATCACGCATTTAACTCTGGCTGTAGGCCAGTTTCTGCCATATCCGTTTCCCCATGATGTTGGGGAAAACCAGCTCCCCCTTAAAGGGGAGAGCTCTGGCAGTGGTCCAAATTAATAGCAATTGTCTGATAAAAAGGGGTTTCCCCACATTGATCAAAGCTAATTGCCTTTCTGGACGTCCCTGGCTGGAAAGCCAGGTGCTGCTGTTTGCTTCAGTCAGTTTTGCTTTTATACAAAAAGGACAAACCTGGGAAAGAATTGGATGGATGGAATTTTCAAAAAATTAATCAAAATATAGAGACGACATCTGTTTGTAAATTGAAGATATTATCATCTATGAAGAATAAGGAAAGTTCTCCATAATAGTAATAGTAACCTTGTTGAGAAGCATTGTGAAAAAAAGCCTTTCATGGACATACAAAAACGCGCGTGCCCATTTTGCCTTTTATATAATAAACTAGCGGGGGTGCCAGGCATTGCACGGGTGTTTGTCGATGTGTGTGTAGGAAAAAAAAGTTTTGGTAGATAGGTAGGCTTGAACCCGAAACCTTGAGGCGAAGTCGGAAAAGAAAACGTTTGCTTTTCTAGGTCAAATATCACGTCATAGGGAAATGAAATCACACAGTTAGTTCTGGCTTCAAGCCAGTTAAGCTTGAAGCTTTCTGCATATTTGTTTGCTTCCCCAAGATGTTGGGGAAAACCAGCTCCCCATAATAATGGGGGTGTCCAAATAAATAGCAGTTGTCTGATATGAGGGTTTTTCCCCAGATTGATCAAAGCTGATTGCTTAATGGACGTGCCGGCACAAAAGGCCAAGAACACTGCTTTCGATTTTTAGCTTTGCTTGAACAAACATGCAAAAAGACAGAATAGCGGGAATTTTATAATATAAAAGTCACTCAAATAGAAGATAGACGACCTGCTTTCGTAAATCGGAGATATGATAATCTAGGGAGTATATAAACAGTTCTAAGAAATGGTGTGACCACACACACACACACACACACACCTGCCTTCTGAAAAAAAGCCTTTGCAGACATACAAAAAAGTGCACACACAAAACACAGTTTCACTTTTATATAATAGACTAGCGGGGGGGTACCCGGCGTTGCCCGAGTGTTTGTAGGTGTGTGTGTTTTTGGGTAAATTGTTGGCAGTTGGAAAATAATAAAGTGTGAAAAAAAAAAGTGCGACTTGGCAGGTGCCCGTTTTTAATGAGTTAATGAGGTCAACTTTGAGTGTGGGACAGTGTTTTATTTACTGCGAGTCTGTTCGCTTTTTTTTATACGAAAAAGCTTAATGCACATGCGGTGATCGAAAATTGTTGAATGTTTATCTTTTGAAAGTCGGGCAAATTAAATAGACAGGCGACCCCGGTTGTTAACTCGTAGATATTATCATTTAGGCGCGATATAAAAAGTTTTAAGAAGTTGTGAGGCGACTTATCGGTTCTTGGAAAAAAGCCTTTCTTGGACGTACACGAAAACACACACACACACACACACACATTTTCGCTTTTATATTTATAGACTAGCCTAGGTGCCCAGCGTTGCCTGGAGGTGTGTGTTGAGCTAAAAAAAAAATTTTTTTTTAATTCTAGTGTTTGTGATGTCACGGGCGGTTGAAATAACGCCTTTTATGTGACGTTGTTCACGCGAGCTTTGAATGACTTTCAAAAAATGTCAGCAAAAAAATTGACCCTCCCTGTAGAAAACAGCCCAATTGAGGGTGAAGGAATTAATGTTTTTGGCTAATTTTTCAATGTTTGTCATCTGAAGGATTCAGCTTCAAAAGGATACCGACCTCGTGAAAATCTGTTGAAAGTTTTAGGCACACATATATAAACATACATACATTTAAATAGACAGGTGAGATTGATATAATAGACTAGCCTGGGTGCCCAGCACTGCCCGAGTGTTTGGAGGTGTGTGTTGAGAAAAAAAGTGGTAGTAGGAAAGCAGTCTAGAACCTGTGACGCGAAGGCGGAAAAAAAAGTGAAAAAAAAAAAACCCTGATGTCTTACTGCTACTCCATGACGCAACTAGAAGTTCGGAACGTTGAAATTAAGTGAAGTCAATCCAACCGATATGATGACTTACAAAAATGGCGACACACACAAAAAAAATTACCCATCTTGTAGAAAACTGCCCAGTTGAGGGTGAAGGAATTAATTGTTTTAGCCAATTTTTCGATATTTGTCATCTAAAGGGTTGAGCTTCAAAACGATACCAATCTCATAAAAATCCGTTGCCTCTGTCGAATGTTTTAGGCAGACATACATACATACATATATTTAAACAGACAAGTGGGATTTCTATTATATAGACTAGCGGGAGGGTACCCGGCGATGCTCGGGTGTCTTGAGGTAAATCAAAACTCGGGGGGGGGGGTTAGATAATAATAAAAAAAATGTTTTGGTAGGTGAGTACGAGAATCGAAGCCGTACCCTTGAGTTGGAAATTAATGTGTGAAAAAAAAATGTGCGATGTTACCATCGGGCCACCGCGACATACAGCGTAGACGTGTTTGAATTTATTTATGTAGCTATAAAAACAGGCGTGCGTAATAAAAGTTAACTTTGCTGTTTCCATTTGACCTAATTAAGAAGGTCAAATAGAAGTCACGCAGCGTAAGCGTCTGTTCCTGGCGCATTGCCGCGAACACGTCCGTTTGAGTTTAGTTTCACTTTATTTATACTAAAAAGCCCAATCAACACGCGAGAAGCCAAAATAGCAATAATTTTGTAAAAATTGACGTGAATAAATCTATACGCTACGCGGTTTCCTAATTCCTAGATATTATGATATAGGACCCATATACACAGTTTTAAGCGATAGTAACGACCCCAGGAGCACGTGCGAAGGAAGCCTTTTGAAGACATACACGAGATGATCACACATTTTGCCTTTTATATATATAGATGACTTCTTGCCTCCTTCCCATCATGTGTGCATTCATTGTCTTGTATACAATCTTAGTTGGAACTGCTTGGATTTTTTTTTTTACAAGGGAGTCACCATTTACAAAGCCTGAAGGCCACTCGAGGATAAAAGTTAATGAATGGAAAGTAGTGGTGTAATAATCGTTAATGGTGTAGATAAGGTAGAATACAAGATAATCACGTTGACAGGTCAGTTACTGCTAGAGGTTTCCAAAGTTAAGCAATGTTGAATCTGGTCAGTACTAAATGGGTGATCATTTGAGATTTCCAGGTGCTGTACGTGTTCTCTGCTTATCTCGGCATTGTTTCCAGTCGTCCTGGACTTCTTGCCACTGGACTCAAGCAGTGCCAAATCAGGAGAGGTGTGGTTGTGGATTGCACAACCCTTGCCACACAATTACATGTGTAGCTGCCCTTACAGGGGGTATCCTTTGTCTTTTGAGACTGAATGGAGGCATCAAAGGTAGAATTTTATTATTTAAGGGGATCGCTCAACAAGAAATTGTTTACATTGGACGTGAAGGCTAACATATTGTAATCTGCTTGGAAGCAGACCAGTGGAACAATGTTCCACAGGCAGTTCTAGGAAAGAAGCTTTGTTCATGGAATTTACGTTTAGATTTTGGCACAGATAGAGAATAGGGAAAATTGTTGACAGTGGTTGAAGCTAGTCAAGTGTTTATTTCTTTATTTCTTTTTTTTTGTGAAAGTTTGGCAAGGGGGACCATAGATTGGAGCTCTTCTGTGGGAAAGAGGTTGCAGGGAAGAGGAAAGGGTATCACCTACTAGGTTTCGAAGCTGGTTGTTCAAGAAAAATTATTTTTTTGTGCTGTCATGTACACGTGTGTGTGTGCGTGGGGGGGGGGTATTTCATTTGTGCTACCCACCAGGGTCAGGTCATCGGTTGATTCCCTCCATGTCTTAAGCGGCATACAACGTGGCTTATGGACATCAGCATTTCTGTGGAACACTTTAGATCATTTTGGATGACTGATGACAGGTGACATGGCCATACCAGTTAAGATGTACATCATACTTTCTCAGGGATGTCTTTAGAGGGAGACTGGCAGTTTTCTCCATCCAATGTGCTGCAGCTAGAATCATCTCATTTGGAAGTTTAATCGTCAGCCATATCTTTGTTGCAAGAAAAAGGGTCCCCTTTTCTTGTTAGAATTTCGCATTGTTCAATTTCATATAAAATAGTTAAGATATGTTTTGTTTGTAAAAAGAATTTAATTGTTCAATTCTTTTTATGAAAACTGAATTAAAATAAGGTCAGCTAGAGAAGAAGGAACAATAGAAATTAAATATATTGAAAAATAGGTTAGTGAGAATTCTTTGTTGCAGAAGTGTTTTAGAAATGTATGTTTAAGCCATGTGAGTCTATCACGTTTAGAGACACATATGACGTCATAGAGGAAAGGGATTCTCAATAATAGAAGCTAGGATGAGCAGAGTTGGGGTCGAAGATCAGTCGGTCGAGTCCGGATCGAATACCAGCAGAGTCGGTCTGACACAGCTGACATGATCAGTGGAGGTTCCCCTCAGAGGCGAAGGGGTAGAACATTAAACATGTAGAAACGTCTTTGAATTCTTTGGCATCATCATTCGACTGGTCGATCTGATAATAAAGAAGTTATCATGAAATTTGTCTCATCGTTATTAATGAATTTTGTATAACCCATCCTAAGTAATGACTCTCCCCTTCTATGTTAAAAGAACTGATCACCCTCTCTCCTCGCTATATGTGTTAAAAAGAAACACTTCAGAACTGTATAAATGTATCTTCCCCTCATCAATATGAATGTCCCCATCATATCTCCTTAAATATGATCCAGACACTATGCAACATCTTGTAGTCCTACAAGAGTACAGGTTTTACATGTGTCTTATATGCTGTTACTCTTGCATGCGATGGGATCTTTGCTGGAATCGCCCGATTATTGAAGACAAGATGCAAGCAAGAGCACAAGGTCCACAGTTTTATAATTATATAGATACTAGCCTGGGTGCCTGGCGTTGCCTGGGTGTTTGGAAGTGTGTTGAGCAATAAAAAAAAAAAGTGGTAGTAGACAGATAGGCTCGAACCAGTGAATGTGGAGAGAGGTGTTAATAAAATGGTAGTAGCGTAGGGAGGGAATCAAAACAACAGTAGGCAGCCAGGGTGAAGAGAGGTGTTAAAAAAAAAAAATGGTAGTAGGCAGAAAAAGTGAAAGAAAATCTGACATCTTATCTGATGTTGCCATAACACGACCGGAAGTCAAAAGCGTTCAAATTAACTGAAGTTAATTCAACGATGATTTGCTAAAATGTCAGCAAAAAAATTGACCCCACCTTGTACAAAACGGCGGAGTTTAGGGTGAAGAAATTAATGATTTTGGCCAGTTTTTTTTTATATTTGTCATCCGAGATGTCAAACTTCAAAATGATACCGATCTTGTCAGAATCCGTCGCCCCTAGCGAAATTTTGCGAGATATACACACATACATTTAAGCAGACAGGTGAGATTTATATTGTAGATGAGACCTAAAAATATTTCTTGACTGTCTTTGAAGCTTTTAAGACAAAGGAGGTACTAAAAATGTGATTTTCTTTTTTGTGTAGTTTTTAATGCCTGATGAATTGCGTTAGGATTTCGGGTAATTTTTATTGGTGGACATTAAACACCACTCCTATTTTGAAACCGGAATTCTCTTAAAAATGTAAAAATACTTTGTCTTTTTCAGTTTGACATTTTTAGTCTTTCGTGTGTGTGTGTGTGTGCATGCATGTGTGCGTCATCCTGTCCATATAATTGTGTATGCATCATCATCATCATCACAATCAGTATTGATTTTAACGACTGTGTTACATGCTGACATGTGTTGCACAGCTTTAAGAAATTGTCTTCCAAGCTAACCTATTTCTGGCCATGTCTTTATTTATCCTTCTTCATCTCTAGTCCATTCTTATCACTCCCTCCAACGTTTTCTTTCGCCTTCCGCTACCATTTGACTCTGCTACCTCAATTGTTCTGTCATTCTTTTAATTTGACTATACCATCTTTAGAACTACATGTCTGTGAAACGCAATTCCGTGGGTCTGCTTCCCAGCTGACTGTAACATTGGTATTTACTAATCTAATGTAAATAAGTTATCGTTGAGTCATCCTCTTGAATAATCAAACTCTACCCAAGTTCCACCATTACTGATCATCATGGCGTCTCACAATCTACTCAACCCATTAACTCTTATCCTCTAGTAGCCCTTTATATGCGATGCCCCCCCCCCCAACAACATACCCTTAAAAGTAAGTATGGGCAAAAATGGACGGACAAAAATAGGGGGACCTAGTTTTGAAAGCCGATTTATCATTTTTTTTTTTTTTTTTTTTTTTGTTTCTGACTACTTTTTGATTGTATTTGAAAGATTAAGGACTAAACTTAATTTCCAAATGGAAAAGCATATTTGTACACGTGAAAAAAAAAATGATGAAAAATGTTTTCACGGCGAGCTACTCAGCTAAATTTTGAAGTTAAATAAATTCATTGTAAAAATCCTTTAAAAGATAAATATTAGTTTTCTGGGTCTATTTCAAAGATAATTAGTAAATTAAAGTCCTAAGATATTGAATTAAATAATATAAAAAAAAAACCACCTTGTTTGAACAAAACATACATTAATTAGCCTCCAAACCGAGTGATTTTGCTGTTCGCAAAACGCAACAAACTAAAATTTTGTATAAACGGAATATACGAAGGCAGTCGAAAGACTGGGAACATGACGTCATGTAATTAAAAGGGAGGAAGGGGTGTGATATTTTTCTTTCCCAGACGTGCATCCATACATTCCTAATCTGAACGTTTGTATAAATTTTTCCATTTTTAAATTTAATTATTTTTCTATGTTCCTGTTTTTAAATTATTATTTTTTTTAATTATTGTTCAATATTATATAAAAAATGTTAGCCAAAAGTTTCAGAATTTTGCGAGCAAGGAAATTATTAAAATTTTGCATATAAAAATTGTGAAATCTGTAAAAAAAAAAAAAAAAAAAAAAAAAAAAAAAATAGAAATATTTTTTGCAATTATAATTTTTTTTTGTGAAAATATTATATAAACAATGCTTAATTCAATGGTAATATCCGTAGTTCGAGAAATTCATTTTTCTTCGAGTTATATCGAATTCATTAATACGGACTTTCGGGGCTTTTTTTCGTAATGTCTCTGTAAAAATTATTTTATTTTTATTGTTACAAATTACGATGCTTTATTTATAAATAAGTTCTTGCGTTTTTTATTTACTACTGAAAATCATAACTTTTAAGGTATTTTTTGTTTAAACAGAATAATACATTTCCGCTAAGATTTAAATAAAAATAATTGGTTCATTATATTCCGTGATCATTATTTGATAAATACTGAATATTTCATTAAAATTGGTTAATTCCTCTTTTTTTTTTTTTTTTTTTTTTTTTTAAGTAAAGGTGGAGGGGTCAAATGTTTATACACTTTGAGCATCGGCATTCATTTTGCCGGTACCTACTTAAAAGAAAACACTTGACTTACACATCCATCATTTTCATATCATTCCTCTCCATACAACACATGTTATGGATTCACACTTGCCTAGAGGTTTCATTTTCATACATCATCAAACTCTCTACACATTCCTGGTAGACTCTTCCTTTGGTTGATTAAAAAGTACTTGGTTTCGCTTTTCCCTTTGTTTTTGAAAACTTTTTCGTTTTTACCTTTTTTTTTTGTTTTTCCTTCCTTTTCTTTTGTTTTTCCTTCCTTTTCTTTTGTTTTTCCTTCCTTTTATTTTGTTTTTCCTTCCTTTTCTTTTGTTTTTCCTTTTTCGTTTGTTTTTCCTTCCTTGTCTTTGCGTTTTCTTTCCTTTCCTTGTCTGTGGTTATATCGACCGAAACGTTGTGAAAATAACACTCAAGATGAGAACAGTAGTCCAATGAATCCAAATAATACGAATAACCAATGCTCATCTCAAAAATTAATTTTTTCTTCTCATTAGGCGTTTCATGAATGACTTAAATTTGCTATTTCTCTTGTCATCAACTGATCCTCTCAATGTTTTAATTGGTGATATATCCCATGAAAATTATATATTTTTGTTTGAAGTAGCTGAGTGGTCTTCCTACTCCTCTTCGTCTTTTTCTGCTCCTTTTATTCTCCTCAATTACCCTTTCTTTATCTCCTCCTCCTCTTTCTCATTCTTCTTCTTTGTTTCTCCGTCTCCATTTTTGTCTTTCTTTTTCTGCTTATCTTTTTCTCTCCTCTTCTTATTCTCTCTTTTTCTTTGCCCTTCAATTTGTATTCTTTTTCTCCTACTACTACTTTCTTCCTCCTGCTTACCATTTTCCCCTTTGACATGTCATGTGAAATTGATATATTCGTTTGAAGTAACTGAGTGAACCTGGCTAAATATTTGAGTAATAATATAGTGACTAAGGGGACCTGTGGCAATTCCACAGAGGACTGATTCGTATGTAATATATTGATGTTGGCATTCTGTAGATATTCAGCGGAAATGGAGATACTCTGATATTACTGTACCTATTTTGTTAAAACTGCAAAAGTATTTATCCAAGCTTGTAGGGACACCCGGCGAAGCCAGGTCGTAAAATATGCTTAAATATATTTTAATTCTTGCAGATTTCGTACATATTATTATAGAGTTAATGTTCTAGCGATTTTTATATATTATAAAATTGCGATTTCAAAAATAAAGATATATCTATATGACTGGGGTCCATCAGCTTGAATCGAAACCGAATCCCAAACTTATATAGTAATTTATAAAATATATATTGCGATTAAGCTACATTGAATATTCTGCGTTTCATCTACTATAGGATTCGTCAGGCTTATGCGCATAAGCCTGACGAATCCTATAGTGGATGAAACGCAGAATATTCAATGTAGCTTAATCGCCATATATATTTTATAAATTACTAACTAGCTTTACCTACGTATTGAGCACTTTTGAAGTAAATACTTAAAGTTCACGCATAAATCTATACTTTCATATATTAAATTTATGTGAGTAAATGAAGTAGTTATATATATATATATATATATGATCTTTAGTTCCTTTAGCTATGACCGAAATAAAACTTATGGAGAATTCTTGATAAATTATTTATAAAATAAAATAGATTACTAAGGTGCCATTATGAAGAATTCTTGATTAAATTATTTTTAAAAGATAGCTTATTGGACTGCTATTAGCTATAACTGAAACCAAAACTTATGAGGAATCCTTGGCAAAATTATTTAAAAAGTAGATGACGTAAGTGGCATCAGCTATAATCGAAACCGAAACCCAAATTTATGAAGAATTCTTGGTAAAATTATTTATAATGAAATGATTTGAATGCCATCAACTATAATCAAAACCGAAACCAAAATTTATGAAGAATTCTTGGTAAAATTATTTATGACAAAAAATGGAAGTACATAACCATTAAACAATCCAGATGTAAGTGTGACACAGAAAATAACACACGCTATCATATTAATATATA
Organism: Euprymna scolopes; assembly: GCF_053919585.1. Lineage (NCBI taxonomy): Eukaryota > Metazoa > Mollusca > Cephalopoda > Sepiida > Sepiolidae > Euprymna > Euprymna scolopes. Next base: position 1,264,527 of record NC_136518.1, on the reverse strand, counting down.
GATTCGTCTTAACTGAACAAGTGGTTGGAGCTGGATATCCTTAAGCGTGAGGCTTTCGGTGTACCTTTCGACGTTTCTACAAAGCTGATCTATCGGTCAGTATTTAGGGCTTAATCAATCGATCACATTCTTGTGAGGAGTGACCCAGATGTACTCGTATTTATTATATCAAGGGTTTTACTACGTGGTGTTAGGCCATCGATGTCAATGTGGGATTCATTTCGAAGTGTTTCGGATGAGATGACGTAGCCACACTGGTTAAGACGTCGTTATACAACATACTTTTTCATTGAGCTTTGTAGATTAAGACTGAAAAATACTCTGATAAAGAGTGAAAAGTGATGTAGATGTGAACATCGAGTCTAAAAATAGTGAAATTAGAAGTGTGTTGTGGCCCCGGGCAATGTCGTGTACCTCTGCTAGCCATAATATAATTTTGTTGGTAATTAAAAAAAAAAAGAAAAAAAAATTTTTTTTTTTTTCATCGAATGTCCATGACAGAAAATGAGATCTAAATTAGTTTTATTGAACATTTCCTCAGCTTTTCGAGAAACGTGGATTTTTATTTATTTCTTAATTATTTTATCGTTAATGTTTCGCAATCAACTAAACCTGTTGCCCAGGTGACGAGAAGGTGAGTGGATTAATGGTCCATTTAAATTTCAGTCAAATTGATTTGTGCTTCTGTGGATAGTAATGATTCACTTTCACACACACATGCACATACATACTTGCACACACATTACGACCATGTAATCCCTACAGCCACCTACCTTGAAAATGCTGGTGTGAAACCTGACATAGTTATCTGGAATAAGTCAGAAAGAGCGGCAACCTTGGTTGAAGTGAGTGTCCCTAATGATGGAGGTCTGAACAGAGCTGACAGAGAAACAGACCAAATATCAATGTCTCATGTACGATATGAAAAGAAACTGGAATCTTAGGGAGATATCAATCATACCAGTTATTATAGGTGCTACAGGGCTTATGAAGAAGAACCTAAAGTCCTACCTAATTAATATTCCTGGTGAACCAAGTGCCAAAGAGATCCAAACAATTGCACTTAAGCGAGGATACAAAAAAGAGCTCTCGGTTGGTTTCAATAAAAAGCAGGGCAATGTTGGCAGCTGGTTTGGCTGTCCCATACCCAACATTACAGTCTTCAAAGAAAGAAAGAAAAAAAAAAAACAAAGCACACATACGCGCATACATTATAACTATGCAATTCCTATAGCTATGTACCTAGAAAACAGAGCTATAAAACCTAACATGGTGATATGGGACAACAAGGGGAAAACAACTCTGGAAGTTAGTGTCCCCAATGATGCTGGATTAAACAGTTAAGCAGAGCTGAGATGGAAACGATAATGAAATATCAAGGCCAAAAAAAAAAAAAAAAATAAAATAAAAACATCTCTTGATTGAATTGTCTGAGATAATGGGCATATGTCTGGCATCCAGTGGGATGCCCCATCCTCATCTAGAACAAAATGATAAGAAAATTAATATATATACACATATATATATATATATATATATATATATATATATAGTCATCCACATACAGTACTGTTTCGCTATTTCACAGCTCATCAGTGGTGCTAGACCAGCAACTACCTCAAGCCAGGATTGAAATCCGACTGCCCTAATGACAGTCGGAGCTTCTAACCGTTGCGCTATTCGGCTGCTGCCATGCGGACAGTGAATTAACAATGTTTTGATATTGTCCAAATACCTAAGCTCAATTTGTTTCCACAAAGAGCATCGCTTAATACACTAATGGTAATTTGTATATTGCTTCCCAATATGCTTAACCCAAGATAGGGAGAATTATAGTCATCCATATACAGTACTGTTTCACTGTTTCACAGCTCATCAGTGCGGCCAGACAAGCAACTACCTCAAGCCAGGATCAAAATCCAACTTCCCAAATGACTGTCAGAGCTTCTTACCGTTGCGCTATTCAGCTGCTAAACATATATTATAATGAGGATGAAGTATATATCAATATTAAATGTTGTAGAAACAGGATGTATCAAAGACAGAAAGGAAAAACAATTAAAAACAGGAAGAAATAAAATAAATTGGCAATTTGAGCAGCTTTGTCTAGATCGGTGAATGTTTTTAGAACACTGGAAGAATTGAAATTCATTGAGAAAAAAAACGGCAAAATGTAAGAAATAAAGCAAGATGCTTTTTGCACTTGTGTAATTAACTTGAAAATAAATCGCACCATTAAAAAACATTAATTAGAAAAGGAAAAGTCTGTGTGATATATATATTTCTGTAGAAATATATTCTCTTATAATATATAGCAATTCTTATTTAAGAAGCTCAATGTAATTACAGAGCAGTATAGAGAATAAATGACAAAAAACTATATTCCATTTTTATTTTTTTTTATTTTTATATATAAATGATTGTGGCTCAATTATTTTATGATTTTGTCAATTTCCCGTTTTCTGAAAATATGGACTCTCCTCCTCCTCCTCCTCTCATCTAGAGGATAACACGTTTTACGTCTGTACTTAAAAAAATTTTTTTTTCATTTATCCGCATAATGGAGACAGGTGTGAAATTGTATTGTCCATCCATCTTTAGTTTTTATTTAACTCTAGTACTCATTCCATCCAGAATAATGGGAGAGATGTCCTCTCCCTCTCTTTTTGGTCCCCCGATTTATCAGAGAGGGACCTATGTTTTCAGTGGCGTCCGTTATTTCAGATGATTGTCAGATAACCGTCCATTAGTTTTTCCTGAAATTTTGCCACAAATTGTATTTCATTAAATAGATATGCACAGTAAAAAATTTTTTGTTTTTGCAAAAATTCCTGTTGCATCCCCAGGGGCTCAAAAGTGGTCAAAAATGCCCCAGATGGCCAAAAATGACATATTTGCTCCATAACTTTTAATCCATTTATTAGATTTTTCTGAAACTTGGCCAAAATGTAGAGCCCATTATTCTTAATATAAATCCAGTATGGGTGACCCTGGCAAAATTCTGGTTCACGTCCCCGAGAACTTTTAGTACTAAAAACGCCCCTTTTTGTGGCTCTTTTTTAAAAAATATTTCTCAACAAAAACTTGATATATCTGACTATACAGTGGTTTTTCATGGTGGTCAACTCAAATGTACATATGTTAAGGCCTGAAACTGCCCCGTTATCCATTTACACTGGGATTCGACATCTCCAGGGTCTCAAAAGAGATAAAAAATGCCCCAAAATGACACTTTTTGCCCCATAGCGTTTGATCCATCCATTAGATTTTCCTGAAACTTGGTCAAAATGTGGAAGTCATTGTTAATATAAATTCAGTATGGCTGACCCTGGCAAAATTCTGGTTTGCATCCCTCTGGGACTTTTAAGGCTAAAAAACATGCCTTTTTGGAGCTCTTTTTTCATATTACTCAAAAACTTGATATGTATGTCTGTATAGTGGTTTTCAATGGTGCTGAATTCAAATATACATGTCTTAAGGCATGAAACTGCACTGTTCGTCCATTTTCACTGGTATTCGGCATTCCCAGGAGCTCAAAAGGGGTCACAAATATCCCAAAATTGCAAAAAATGACACTTTTTACCCCATAACTTTTGCCCCATCCATTAGAAGTTTCTGAAACTTGGCGAAAATATGAAGGCAACGTTGACCCTTTACACTTCTCACATTCGTCATTTCTTAACTATTTTTTGTGGCGTCATCTCACATGCAGCACCGGAGGGGAACCACACACATGCAGTTTTTTTTTTTGTACTCAAAATAGACATTTTTTATATCACAAAACCCGAAAATCATTAAAAAATTTTTTTACATCATTTGTTTGTTCTTTTTGAATATTATTTAGTAACTGGTAGGACCCTGTGGAAATTCCACAGTGATTTCTACATAAATCTATTTGAGTCTGTTAATGATGTGCCACACTGGAAACTATCGTGAATTGATTTGGCTTATGAGCACCTCTCCATCACCACTGTTTGTAAAAACGCCTTGAGCCTGCTCTTAGCTTGTGAAGTCAACAGGACATCCAATGAATTTTCTTGATACTCGCATATTAGTTTTGAAGAAGAGCTCTTTATTAATTATTAACAGGGAGACTTTTATTGTCATCAAAATCAGCGGAATTGTCCATTTTCTAATCAAATCGATTGATTTCCTGCTCTGGTCAAGGACCCACGACAGTGCACTGGAAAGAAGCTTCACATGCCTCCCATGATACATTGCACTGTAGAGAACCTATAGTTAATTTTATGAAATCATTTTTATATAATTACTTGAATTAGTTTAAAATGCAAAAGTCAACTCTTAGGTTATTGCTACAATAATGTGGTTTTTAGCATTCAAATTAATGTCAAAAACGACGTTATTTTTGCACCAACCTAATATCATGGTTCAATTGTGCTTCAACAGAAACATTCATTTTGAATGTGCCCCTGTCTTATCAAAGAACCAACTGTTGATTTTATCAAATTATTTTTACATAATGACTTTAATCTAAGTTAAAACGTACAAAAGTCAAGTACCATGGTTCAATTGTAATAAAGCATTCATTTTGAACGCACCCCTGTCTTATAAAAGAATCTACAGTTTTGATTTTATAAGCTAGGTCTTTGTGTGGTGATAAAACTTCTCAAATACACTTGTGATGTTAGGTTGCATAAAAATGCTAATTTTGGTCAATATTGAACTTTCTTATTTAATTGGATATTTTTTATACTTATCAGATGCATTCCCATACAAAACCTATGTAAGAACACTCACAGACACATTAAGTACATTCGTGTGAAATTAAAAAAAAAATCTGCTCTGGCGTTTCAGAATCCATATGGAATGAACTTCCACACATGCAAAGTGTCTTTAATATATGTAGGTTATTTTTTTCCCTATTAATCAAACAAGAAAAAATTATTAGGCAGTAATTTTGATATTTTCAATAGTTTTTCATACAGAAAAAAAATTTTTGCAATTAAACGTAATGTTTTTTTTTATAGTTTTCTAGAAACCTTTTCATTTAAATAATTAATGTTGATGGGTGAACCACTAATTTCTAATTTTCAATGAACTTTAGAGTCATAAAAGTTCACTAAAAATTAGAAATTTTGCCGTCTTCGTCCAAGAAAAAAAGTGTAAATTTTTGCAAATATAATGTCAAAATGAATCGCTTTCATTTTTTAAAAATTTTTTTATGTTTTATATATATATATTTTTTCATTTATTTTTTACTAGCGGGGGTACCCGGCGTTGCCCGGGTGTTTGGAGGTGTGTATGGTGTTAAAAAGAAACCGGGGGGGGGGGGTAAAGTTGGTAGGATCGAACCCGAAGCCCTGAGGCGAAGTTTGAAAATAAAATCGGCCAGCCAGAATGAGTTACTGAAAGATGTTTGAATTTATTTAAGTAAGAACCAAATTGACAGGTGTGTGCACGGAAGTCGTAGAGTGTTACAATGATGACGTAAGCAATAGCTATACAGCAAATGAGGTCAATGACCAGGTTTGTTTGTTATAAGCGAAGTAAAAAAAGAAAACATAAAAACGAACGTTAAAACTTAAGCGAGGGGGGGGGTAATCAAAACATTGAAAAAAAACAAAAAAACTAATGTAAGGTAAAAATAAAAAAAAACAAAAAAGAAAACAGAAAAACGAACACGTGAAAAATGGCTTAAATAAGCCTGTTTCGATATTAAAATTGAAAAAATCGGTCGGTACCCGGGTGTTTTTGGGTGTGTGGTCAAGGGTGTATAAGCGAAGTAAAAAAAACAGAAAAACAAACGTTACGTGTAAAATGGCTTAAATAACACTGGTTCAATATTTAAATTTAAAAAATCGAAAAAAAAAAAAAAGAAGACATCTCATACCACGTTTCGAACCCAAAATGTTTAGATAATGAACCAACGTGCTAATCAACTGACCTAACGCGACGTACATGAAATTTGTTCAGTTTTTCAATTATTTAAAGTAAATCAGGTCATGACGTCATCTAGCGCATGCGTAGAACCAGTCGTCGTCACGAGAAGACCGTTTTTGTTGACCCCCCCCAATTTTTCGATATTTTTTGAGCGAAAGATGGGGCTTCGATATGATACCGAGTTTGTGAATTTTCGTTGTGTCTGTCGAAAGTCTTTAGCAGACACACAAACATACACACATACATACATACACACATTTTCGCTTTTATATATATAGACTAGCGAGGGGTACCCGGCGTTGCCCGGGTGTTTTTGGGTGTGTGTGAAAAAAAAGAGGTGGGTTTGAAAAAAAAAGGAAGCTTTTCCGACGCGCAGTTGGAAAATAGTGTGAAAAAAACAAACAAACAGGTGCTCGTTTTTGATTGACGTGATGGCGATTTTGTGCGGGACAGTTTTTAATGAGGTCAATTGAAAAACCCGCTCGCCCGTCTGATATGACGAAGTCGACACTGGCTCTGAGCCTGCGATTAGAGTAGAGTTTCGCTTTTGTTTATACCGAAAAGCGAATGTAATGCGTGCCGATGCGGGAAATGTGGAATAATTAAGGTTTGAAAGTGAATAAAATTAAATAGACAGGCGAGCTCCGTGGGTAACTCTGAGATATTACAATTTATGGATGATATAAACAGTTTTAAGTTGCGAAGCGAGCGAACGCTTTTCCGAAAGAAGCCTTTTGCAGACATCGCGGAAAAGCGCACACACACACACACATTTTGCCTTTTATATAATAGATGTTCATTTTCCATCTTGTCACACGCTTGAATTTGAGGGGTAATAAGCCTCTCCAAACTACCAATACTTTTCACACTCATCCAGTGAAGGTCTGTTTAGTGCTCTTCCTCCTTGGTCCTTCCATTCTCCTTCAATCTTCATGTCTATTTTGTGTGCTTCTTTTACTTAGAAGGGATGCTGTTTAGAAGATTTCTTGCAGTTTCAGTTCCATCATCATTTTTTTTTTTCATCTTGTCTGATGCTTAAGGTGAGATGTTTTGTGTTGCCATTTCGTTTGTGATGGCTGCCATGATCAGGTCATCATCAACTGATTCCTTCTATGTCTTAACCGATCAACCATGTGGCTTTGAGCGATTGGCATCGATGTGGATTATGAATTAGGGAAGCAGTAATTATTAGATCGAACCACCCTAAACATTAGACAAAATCCCCCCTCTTCTCTACAAAACCTGCAAAGTTGACATCAAAATTTCATCTTGATGGTTCATATTAGTTTCAGGACGATTAATTGGAATTGGGAATTGGAAACATTTATGCCTATTTTCCAATGCTAAAAACGATTCTTTTAATTAGCTTTTTTATTTTATTTTTATTTTTTTCATAGGAGTCACCACTTATCAAGGCCTGGAGGCCACTCGAGGATAAGGGTTATTGCGTGTACAATCTACATTTTTACTTAGGCACAGTCAAAGAGTGGGGAAAATTATTGACAGTGGTTTCAGCTAGACGGGTGTTTTTCATGAAAGATTGGCATTGGGGGACCGTAAATTGGAGTTCAGACAAGTACTTGCCATGGAAATAATGATAAAACAGTCTTGCAACGTCCCTTCTGTGGGAAAGAGCTTGCAGGGAAAAGAAAAGGGCATCCCCCAGTAAGCTACAAAGTCTATTTTTTACTCTGTCTTATAGTAATGTTAAAATACTAAATATTTATTGATTTTAAACTACGAGTAAAACTAAGATCAAAAAATGCTGGATTTACCACTCTGACTGTATCTTTTCGATGAGTCTGCCTATTTAACTCTCTTCCCTGGACATCAAATCAGCCTGTTAAATAAACTTTATTTACGTCATCTGATATCAATACTTTCATTAATGCCCATAACCTCATTTTCAAGCACTCTCTTTTTTTTTTCTTACAACATTCTTTTGTCAATTGTGCTTTTGATCTGATGTCTCGAAAAAATGTTTCTGCTTTGTCATTTCTATCCAAAATAATTTTTTTTTTTTTTTTTTTTTTTTACTTAAAATCTGTCTGCAAATATTGCAAGTTCTACCTCTTGTATTGCCTGCTATAATGAAATAGAATGGAAGCGACACTAACTTTACACGAATTTAACCAGCTTCCTCTAAAGGAGGAAGTTCCATGCTAGAATGAAATTTACAAGCAGTCCCCAATTGCATGCATATCCCCGTTAGGGAAGATGACGACATTAGGTTTTAACAACTCTTGCAGAGAGGTATCGACAACCTCCTACTTACAGTGCCCGGAATTCCCAAATTGGTCATCTGGTATTGACCAGGCTCACCGTTGCTTAACTTCAGTAATTTAATGAGAACTGATCTGTCAACGTGATTATGTCATACTTCTGCTAACATTACAGAGGATTCAAGTTTTAATATTATTTTTATTATTTTGCACTGTAATTTTATGAAATGATTGAATGCCAGTTTTGATCACGTGTGTCAGTGAGAATCTTGTGAGAAGCGTATTCTTTGTCGGCTGATTATGTTTCCGCCATTTTCATCAGATTGGTAAACATTTCTCCTGAGAAAAATGGTGACTTGCATACAATGGCTCGTTTCCAAGGGTTACGGTAGGCAATTGATTATTCCATAGATTTCTCTTGAGAAATAATTTGAAACCTCTTATAAAAGCTGCGGAGATATCAGTTTCATTTGTCTGGGGACAGGGTTAGCTGCGTCCTCATATTTCCATTGAGAGACTTTGTCCGTCTATCACACTTTTATAAATATTTTTCTTGGTCTGTCAAGTTAATAACATTTTGTTCATGGTTTGCTGGGTTTGTAGCAATTTTACTTTTGGTCTGTCGGGGTTGTAGCAATTTTACTTTTGGTCTGTCGGGGTTGTAGCATATTTTTTCTTGTGGTCTGTTGGGGTTGTAGCATATATTTTTTTATTTTATTTTTTTGATTCTGTCGAGTTTGCACCATATATTTTTTTATTTCCTTTCTTGTGGTCTGTCAGGGATGTAGCATATTTTTTTCTTGTGGCCTGTCGGGGATGTAGTATTTTTTTTTTTTTTTCTTGTGGTCTGTCAGGGATGTAACATTCTTTTTTTTTCTTGTGGTCTGTTAGGCTTGTAGCAATTTTTTTCTTGTGGTCTGTTGGGGATGGAGCTTTTTTTTCCTTCTTGTGGTCTGTCGGGGTCGTAGCATTTTTTTTTTTTTGTGGTCTGTCGGGATTGTAGCATTTTTTCTTGTGGTCTGTTGGGGTCATAGCATTATTTTTCTTGTGGTCTGTCAGGATCGTAGCAATTTTTTTCTTGTGGTTTGTTAGGGATGTAGTATATTTTTTTATTTTTATTTTTTTTTTGTCGTTTGTCAGGCTTGTAGCATATTTTTTTCTTGTCTGTCAGGTTTGTAGCATATTTAAAAGAATATTTTATTGTTAAATATGATCAAACCGACGTAGTTGTTCTTTTTTTTTAAATTTACTTTTAATGTATTTTTTGTAATTTTATCTTTTGCCGAGTCAGTTTTCAACTGTTCATAAAATATCTTCACAAAACTCTTTACTTCCTTTTATCGCGAGTTTTTTTTTTTTTTTTTTTTAGTTTGCTTGCGGAATTTTAGCGATAATGTCAACTCATACTTTTTTTCTTTTTTTAAACTGATTTTTATTGAATGAGTCACAGTTCAAGTTCGTACAGTGACTTCGCGATGAACACCCACCTGTATTTTTTTTTTTTTATGGAATCCTTTGAGATGAGGCTTCATAATTTGTTTGTTCATTCTTTTTGCGGACTGTTATCCTCATCCCCCTGAAGAAGGCCAAAGGATGAGTTGGCCGAACCGTGGTGAAATAATAACAACATCAACAACTATAAAGATGAGGATAACAGTCCGCAAAAAGAATGAACGCACAAATTATGAATCATCATCTCAAAGGATTCCAAAAATGAAAGAAAATATAAAAAAATATACCATTCGTTACTAACCCAACAATGAAAGACAACAACTATGGAAGGTAGTAATTATTGGGGGTACAGTTACAAGACTAAGTATTTTTATCCCGTTGCAGTTAATCACCTGAAGAAGGCAAGGGGATGAGTTGGCCAAAATGTGATGAAACAACTATGAAGATGAGGGTAACAGTCCGCAAAAAGTATGAATGCAGCCACTCATATATTGTTAATCTATCACACGACTGGTGTCTATATTGCATGTTTATAACTTGCTTTATCATTATTTTCATGGCAAGTGCTTGTCTGAGCTCCAATCTATGATCCCCCCTCACTAAACTTTCATAAACACTCGTCTAGTTGTAAACACTATCATTAATTCCCCCCACTTTTTATCTGTGCCTAAACCTAAATGTAGATCCTATGAACAAAACTTTTTTGTTAGAACTGTACACCTGTGGAACTATTTTCCGTTTACCTGCTTTCCAGCTGACTACAATATTGTCGTCTTCAAGTCCAATGTAAACAAGTTCTTGATGAGCCGTTCCCTTTAAGTAATCCAATTTATCAAATTTACACTACTAATGATTACTATGATATTATCTTATCGATTACTGTACACTCTTTAAGTATATCTTCGAGTTGCCTCTGGGCCTTGATAAGTGGTGACTCCTTTGTAAAAAAAAAAAAAAAAAAAACTCGCTAGCTTTGCCGACTTGCTATCACTTCACCAAGTTCGATACTTGAAACATTAATTCAAAATTATGTTTTGTATTATTTACATTATTTAAATTACTGTTATCTTTGATATAATTCGCTCACAACGTTTCGGTCGATATAACATCCAGCCTTCTTCAGGTGCCTCTTCTCAATCTGGAATTTGTACGGAAATTCAGACAGAACCCTTTTATTAAAGCCACATAGGTAGTTTGCTCTTGTTCTGTTTAAAATAATTTGTAATCATATTCTTAATGTTGTCCACACTGAAGACTGAACCTTTACTATTGGAAAAGTGTCAGTTAGAGCTGATTATAACCTAGCACTTATAGCTGTTACGCCTCCGGTTCTTGCAGACAATTCTGATTTTTAGGAGCTTTAAGGTTGAAGGTTCAATCCTCAATGCAGGCGACACTTAAAAAAAAATACAATTACGAATTATGTAGGACTTCTACTCAGTCATGACTGACAGAACGAGAGCATGCTAACTCTATGGATTAAATAAACAGTTCCATTCAAAATTCTGTGTAGATTTCTGAGTTAGACAAGATACACCTGAAATAAGGTCTGTCCAGAAGAACTGGACTGAAGGAGTAAATTAAACCTTGCTTCTTGCAATGTGATATTATTATTTGTATTGAACTATGTAGCATAACATTACTTTCTGAGTATTTATTAGTATTTATTAATTCATCTCATTTGGGTCAGTTCTATATTTAAAATACAATGGCATTATTTTTATAGAAATGTTGAACTCATTGTTGGTGTTATTGGTTTTTCTGCCCCTCCACCTCCAATTAATGTTTTACACTATCCAGAAAAATATCTACTTTATCAAAATATATTTGTTGATTAAATATATTTCTCATTCCGTCCTGCTAGTATGTATTATTTAGAGAATACATATAATAATTTATGATAGCTATGGTTTGTTAAAAAAAAAAACAAATATTGTGTGGTTATCTAGAATTCATTCTCTATCAAGACAAAAAATAAAAAAAGAAATCTATGATGATTGGTGCAAAAATGTTGTTTTTTGACATTCAACTTCGTGTCAAAAAACGACAGTATTTTTGCACTAATCTAATGTTCACCATGACAGAAAGAAAATGTCATATTTCAAAAATCATGAATTGATCAAGTAATTTTATTTTTATAAAGAAAATAATTTTTAAACGATTAATGGGAATTTATAGGCATTACAGCATAAATTTCACGAGTTTGAATTATGCTGAGTTATCTTCCTTTTTTTCTTGGGATTTTTTTCAAGATGATTGTGATAGCTGCTATTTGATTGCCCATAATTTTTGATTTTCTTTAAAATTAAAACTATTTGCTCAATTTACCTGATTTTGGAATATGATATTAGCTTTCTATCACAGGTACATACACCATACATATATTTTTCTTTATTTTGGTTTTTTGTCGCAATATATTTGATACAATGAGGTAGTGGTGGGACGATTAATCGGAATCGTTAATTGTAAGAATCGTGTATTTGGAGGGAATCTGAATCGCATCATTAAAAAATACCTTAGATTTACGATTCTTATATTTTTAAGTTGAACTGTTTATTTTACATGTGATTAATTATTTAAACAATAAAAGGTTTAATAGAACAATGCAGTAAGTGAATTTCATTTTTTTTTTTCTTTTAGAATTTTACATTTCATTAAAATATTCTACGACTGAGGCACTTAAACTTCTTGGAACTTTTGGAACTTTGTTGCACAACAAAAACAAAAAAAAAAAAATGTCAGAACAGCTTTAAGGCGGAGACGATCTCGAAAATTTAATAAATGACTTTTATTTAACAATAGAAATAAACAATTACAAAAATTTACTTTTTTATATAGAAATAAAAAGGTAAATTAAGACATTAAATATGAATAAACATTAAAGGACGTTAAGTATATAATTGTAGAATAAAAATATATAATTATATAATAAAAATATATAATTAAATAATAAAAATATATAATTCTATAATAAAAATATATAATTATAGAATAAAAATATATAATTATAGAATAAAAATATATAATTATAGAATAAAAATATATAATTATAGAATAAAAATATGTAATTATAGAATAAAAATATGTAATTATAGAATAAAAATATATAATTATAGAATAAAAATATATAATTATAGAATAAAAATATATAATTATATAATAAAAATATATAATTATAGAATAAAAATATATAATTATAGAATAAAAATATATAATTATAGAATAAAAATATATAATTATAGAATAAAAATATATAATTATAGAATAAAAATATATAATTATAGAATAAAAATATATAATTATAGAATAAAAATATATAATTATAGAATAAAAATATATAATTATAGAATAAAAATATATAATTATAGAATAAAAATATATAATTATAGAATAAAAATATATAATTATAGAATAAAAATATATAATTATAGAATAAAAATATATAATTATAGAATAAAAATATATAATTATAGAATAAAAATATATAATTATAGAATAAAAATATATAATTATAGAATAAAAATATATAATTATAGAATAAAAATATATAATTATAGAATAAAAATATATAATTATAGAATAAAAATATATAATTATAGAATAAAAATATATAATTATATAATAAAAATATATAATTATAGAATAAAAATATATAATTATAGAATAAAAATATATAATTATAGAATAAAAATATATAATTCTATAATAAAAATATATAATTCTATAATAAAAATATATAATTCTATAATAAAAATATATAATTCTAGAATAAAAATATATAATTCTATAATAAAAATATATAATTATAGAATAAAAATATATAATTATATAATAAAAATATATAATTATATAATAAAAATATAATTATAGAATAAAAATATATAATTATAGAATAAAAATATATAATTATAGAATAAAAATATATAATTATAGAATAAAAATATATAATTCTATAATAAAAATATATAATTATAGAATAAAAATATATAATTCTAGAATAAAAATATATAATTCTATAATAAAAATATATAATTCTATAATAAAAATATATAATTCTATAATAAAAATATATAATTCTATAATAAAAATAAATATAGAAATAAACCAATGGTAAATGTTACCTTACGTTACAACAGAACACCGATCCCTCTAATTTGTTTTTTAGGGGTATTTGAAGTCGCTGACAACAAATCTCATAATCAAACCCGTCACAAATTTACCATTTGCATGGTATTAACCCCTAGACCTTGGGACTATTTTGTGCCATTTCACCGCCTTTGATAGTGTTTTTCTTACATGATACGTTTGCGTGCGAACGAGCGTAGTGGGGTATCTTATCATATCACGTAGGAATCTTTAAGCGGTCATTTCAAATCAAGTTTAAAAAAAAAATGTGGTTTATTTATTTATTTTTTTTTTTCTTACGTAGTTTTAATGCTTTTTAATTGATCCAAAAATAGTTTTCACGAACGGTTTACAAAAACATAACGACCAAACATATTTTTATGTTTTTCGTTATTTTTTTTTTTTGTGGGGGGGGGGGGGTATTCAATTTTAGGACTTGTGTAGTTTACATTGTAAACAGAATTTTTGTGAAATGGTAAATGTTGGCATGTTACTTACGGAAAAACGGTTAATTAAACTGCAAAAGCACCTGTTAATGGAATACCCCCCCCCCAAAGAACGAAAAACATAAAAATGTGTTTGCTGCTTATGTTTTTGCAAACCGCTCATGAAAACTTTATTTTTTGATCAATTAAAAACTGTTTAAAACAAAAAAAAAAAAAAATCATTTTTTTTTTTTTTGTTTTTTTAACTTATTAGAAAGATTCCTATGTGATGTGATAAGACACTTTACTACGCCCGTTCGCACATGAACGTATCATGTAAGAAAAACACTACCAAAGGCGGTGAAATGGCACAAAATAGTCCCATGGTGTAGGGGTTCATACCATGCAAACGGTAAATTTGCGGTGGGTTTGATTATCAGATTCGTTGTCAGCGACCTCGAATACCTTTTTAAAACAAAAAAAAAACAAAAAAAAAACAAATTAGAGTGGTCGGTGTTTTGTTGTAGCGTATGGTAACATTTACCAAACCAATTTATTTAGCTTTAAAAAATAACATTGTTAAAAGTATTTTTTAAAAAGTCCTATAAATAAATAGGGATAATTTGAGGCGATTGAATATAAAAGACTAAAAATTTAATCAAAGATTTCGTTATTTTTAAGTTTCATTTAAAAATAAGAATATTCTAGAAAGTGGAATAAAAATCAGTTAGCGATTGAAGCTGCAAAAAAATGTTAAATTTTAAAAGAATTATCGGAAGATAAAGAGAAAATAAAACAAACATGAATATCAAAAGATAAAACATGTTATCCCCTTGGAAATTTGATGTTATTGTATTTTTGTTGAATTAATCATGATTTACTTTTTCTTTATATATTTTTTAATATATAAAATAACTCCTGAAATTGATTGTTATTAATTTCATGGTGCATATTTAATTCATGGTTGAAATATTTGTTTTGACTTATCTTCAATGAAAAAAATTTTACGAAAAAAAATCAAATCGTTTTCGAAATTTCCTTAATTGTATTTCCACTTTTTCGCTGTACCAAATTTTTTCGCTACACAAAAACTTTCGATTATATAATGGTATATTTCAAAACAACAATTTCACGGGAATCAGAATTGTACTTGGTATCGGAATCGTTAATCGACACTTTCCTGGAATCGGAAAAATTTAGGAATCGTCCCAACACTACAATGAGTGTATGATCACCGAAAGTTGGAAAGTTCCACTTGTAAACACTGGTGATAGGAACTAACAAATCAAATGGAGCCATGGTCTGCTAGTAACCAATCAGAAACCAGAGTTGCGCCATAAAAATATTGAATCTTTAGCATTTCAGCACATAATTTTTTTGTGCCAGCATGAAAAAGATCTTTTGCTCTTTGTCTGCAAAATTATAAAGTCCAGGACCTGTACAAAACAACTACACAATGAAAATCCTTCATCTTCAGAACTTGTGCAGAATAGTTACCCATCAGAAATGCTTCTGAAATTAAACATGGCTTTCATTTCAAGATATACAGGTGGAACGATAAAGTTGTCACCCTAAAGAAAACAACACTACAGCTCTATTTTAAAACTTTTATCGAAAAAATTAATTCGGGTAACTTGATTATGTAGTAGAGCTGACATCTATTCAATGTAGCCGGCTTCAGCCTCAATCAGTGCCTCAATAGGGGTCTGGAATTAGGAGTATGCTATTTCCACAAGCGCTGACAGAAGCTCAGCAGATGACAGCAATCAGGCTGGCTTTGATGTTGTGGGAGGTCATGTTGGTGATGTTCTTGATGTATGACCAAACATAGTAGTTGAGCGGGTTCAGGTTGGGAGTAGAGGGTTGGCCAATGAAAGAAAGGTACAAAGTTGTAGTATTCTTTCTGAAACCAAGGCTGAGTCTCTTTGGACTTGTGGGCTGCCACTGAGTCCTGCTACCACATCAAGGGTTTGCCAGTGGTCACATGATTGCACCAGGAGAATATCACACTCTTCAGCACATCCAGGTACATTTTAGCATTGATTTTCAAGCCGACTTTGAAGATGTGAGGTGGCATGCTGTGGTCCTCACTTGAAACCACACCAAAGACCATAAGTGTGGCTGGAAACTTTTTTATCACCCTAAGCACGTGCCTGTTATTTGTGGCAATCCAGCGATGCATTTTGACGGTGCTGGCAATGGTCCTGTTGTCATAATTTAGATTGGTAGAGAGCATGAGTTGTACAGCAGTGCATCTCCAATCTCGCTCATTGAACATTGCATCACTTTCAGACAAGATAGAAAGCTCCTATCGCTCTTGGGATTTGTACACAACTGGTCAACTAGTAGATGATTTGCAAAAAAAAAAAAAAAACAGTTTTCATCAAATGGAAATGGAATCATGTCATTTTTTCTAGGGTGACAATTTTATTGTTCCACCCTGTAATATTTGAGGGAATTCTGAACAAGCACCAAACATTCTTTCCAATATTTATGAATAAAAACCCTTGTCAGATTACACATGTTGGAGGTTACATCAGTCGAAACGTGAAAATAATACACAAGTTTTTAATAGTACTCTAAACAATTCAAATAATACTCCTTTATTTATTGTACTAACCTGGGTGCCTGGCATTGCCCGGGTGTTTGGAGGTGTGTGTTGAGCAAAAAAAAAAAAAGTGGTAGTAGGCAGGCAGGCTCGAACCCGTACCGCGAAGGAGGAAAAGAATGTAAAAAAAAAAACGTGATGTCTTTGCCAAACCGGAAGTGGCAAAGGTTTAAATTAAGGCTAGTCAATCGAAAACAGGGGATGACTTTCGAAAATATTGGCAAGAAAAACCCAACCCCTCTTTGTAGAAAAGTACACAGTTGTGGGTGAAGGAATTAATGTTTTTAGTAAATTTTTCGATATGTCGTCCAAAGGGTCGAGCTTCAAAACAATACCGATCTCGTGAAAATCTGTCACCTCTCTCGAAGGTTTTAGGCAGAAATACATACATACATACATTTTAAACAGACAGGTGAGATTTCTATCATAGATTACTTGTATTGATCTGACTATTGTCCTCAAATTGAGTGCTATTTGTGCAACATTTTGATCGGATTGTCCTACCATCCTCAGGCATGTTGGTTATTGTTTGGAAAAGAAAATAGAAAAGTTACTGGCTCCGTAGAAATTTTCGTATTCTGTGAGTTAGTCTCTATTTTATGGTTATAGTTTTGAATTTGTGAAAAAAATTGGTTGACAAAGGGGAGGCAATTCTAGTAAAGATCGACAGGGAATTATCTCTCTTATGAAAATATCTATGGAGCCAGTAATTTTTCTCTTTTCTTTTCCAAACAACAACCAACATGTCTGAAGACGGTTGAAGGACAATCGGACCAAAACATTGCACCAATAACACTCAAGATGAGAACAATAGTCCAATCAATACAAGTAATATAAACAATCTGCCCTCATCTAAAAAATTCAGAACTTTAATTTGGCTAGCAAAATGATTTGCCTTCTGTTTCTAGTGAAATACGTATGGATTTCACTAGGAGTAATGATATGGTTCAACAGATACGTGGGTGTGTTATTTATTTATTTTTTCATATTGTGTGTTAGTGAAAGCTCCGACCACCCTCCTCTCAGTTTGTCATCTCGATTGCAGGTGATGCCCCCTCCTGTTATCACTTAGCGGAAAGAATTCAAATCTCACAAGGTTTTCTGCTGCACTTCGCTTCATTGCATTTCCATGATGAAAGAGAATTTGACTGTCAAGCTGAGAGGTTCCTTGGGAAGAATGATACACGCACCTCCTCCTTGTCCCTAATTTTCTTATTTGTTCTAAACTCTCATTTACGCTCCCACTGATCCCCTTACCAAATCCAAAACATTAGAGACTCATTATCTTTATGATAAAAATCACATTAACTGATGACTACTTAGTATTAATTGATGATGCATATTTATTTATTATCAGAGAGACCCGACGTTGCATGAGATTCGTTGAAGATCAACAAATGTTCTAGGTTTCCAATATTTTTATTGGCATTGAAATCTGTGAAACGCTCTCTCCCTTTTTTTTTTTCTTAACAATCGAACTGCTCTAGTTGGGCACCCACCACAGTGCACTGGAAGGAAGCTTCACATGCTTCCCTGTAGTGACTTAGTCCACAATATATTGTTGTCTACTGTAAAGAACTTACTATTGATTTTATAAAATTATCTTTATATATAATGGCTTGAATTAAAGTTTAAAATGCAAAAGTCAAGTATCATGATTCAACATGAAACAGAAACATTTATTTCGAACTTCTCAAAAGCATTTGTGATGTTAGGTTGTATAAGGTGTTAACTTTGGTCGAAATCTGACTGCTCCTTTGTTAATCTGATTTTTTCGGTTATAGATTTGATACTTATCGTAGGTAGTCTGATACAAAGCCTAAGAACGCCCCCAGACACATAAAGTACATTTGTGTAAAATTAAAAAAAAAAAAAAAAAAAAGTCAGACCAACCGTTTTGGAATCCATAGGTAACGAACTTGCACACAAACAGACAAAGTAGCTTTCATATCGGCAATTTGTTTTCCACTTTTGGTGTTTGAAATGTAAACAACCAATAAAAATTATTGCAACCCTTTTTTTTATTTGTAGCTGCTTGATATCGCCTCATAAGCATGTCTCACCATGGTATTCGTGATGTATGTAAGACTAGCCTGGGTGTCTGGCGTTGCCAGAGTGTTTGTAGGTGTGTGTTGCACAAAAAAAAAAAAAAAAGTTGAAGGCAGGCTCGAACCCATGATGCGAAGACGGAAAAGAAAGTGAAGATGGGTGTAAGGGTTGAGCAAAAAAAGAAAAGGAAAATTGCAAACGCATAAAAAAAAGTTCTAGTAGGCAAGCAGGCAGACTCGAACACTTACCACGAAGGAGGAAAAGAAAGTGAAAAAAAGAAAAATGTGATGCGTTAACTGTTGCGGCCATCGCCAAACCGAAAGTGACGTAGGTTTAAATTAAGGCTAGACAATCGAAAAGAGGCGATAACTTTCGAAAATATCGGTGAAAAAAAGCTATCCCTCTCTGTAGAAAAGTGCCCAGTTGAGGGTGAAGGAATTAATGTTTTTGGCCAATTTTTCGATATTTGTCGTCCAAAGGATCAAGCTTCAAAATGATACCGGTCTCGTGAAAATCTTTTGCCTCTGTCGAAAGTTTTTGCAAAACATACATACATTTAAACAGACAGGTGAGGTTTATGTTATAGATTTTTATTTGTTGTCTAATCTCAATGCTGATGAAGAGATTTTATTCAAATAAAAAAAAAAAATTGCTAGAAATAGTCATAGAAGTCCAATTGGTTTTTAATGTTGAATTCTTGGAGCCTTGGTAAATGATTTTTCCACCTTTTGATATATATATTGTTTTAAAATATATTTATCCACTAACCTGTGTTTCGTCATCTACAACTCCTCAGAGTACATATATATATACTAGGAGAGAGACCTGATGTTGTCTGGGATTGAATATTTCACCCGCCTATATTTTTATTGTCATCGAAATTGTTGAAATCGACTTTCTTATGAACTCCAAATCGACTGGGCTATTTTTAAAAAAGAATTTCACACAAATGTACTTAATGTGTTTGAGTGTTCTTGAATAGGTTTGGTATCAGAATGCCTCTGATAAGTATTAAAAATCAATAATTGAAAAAATCCAATTAAAGAAAGAACAGTCTAATTTTGACCAAAGTTAACATTCTTGTACAACCTAATCTCACAAGTGCATTTGAGGGGTTTTCTCATCGCACAAGCAAAATGGCTCAGCATATAAAATCAACAGTAGTTTTTTTTATATTGAAAACTATGATACTTGTGTTTTGCATTTTAAACTTTAATTCAAATAAGGTTATAAAATCAACAATACGTTCTCTATAGGGCAATGTAAAAACTATAATGTATGTTGAACTAAGTCACTGCGGGGAGGAACGTGAAGCTTCCTTCTGGTGTATCATCATGTGTCTAAGGCTTTTATCCACTGTGCTATGGGCCAAGATTGATTGGGAGGCTTTTAAATTTTAAAAGATGTGCAGGAAGAAGGTTGGAGGTTACATCGGTCGAAACATAACGGTATGAGGAATTATCAAGATAAGAATAGTAGTCTGACTAATCGAAATAAAATAAGCAGAACAATCTGAAATGTTTAGTGCTCAGTTAACATTGCTTGCTCTATTATGATGGCCTTTTGCCAGAATCGTTTCAACTAGGAATAGAAAATTGCTGAATCAGATTTTGTACAAAGGATGGACGGGAGTTTTTTTTGCTTTCATCAGAATTCTGCTTTTTAAAAATCCAGAAAATGTATATTTCCGCTTTGAGTGATTTTTTTTTTTTTTTTTTTTTTTTAATTAAACCAAATATTGGATTTATTCCA
This sequence comes from Euprymna scolopes, assembly GCF_053919585.1. NCBI lineage: Eukaryota > Metazoa > Mollusca > Cephalopoda > Sepiida > Sepiolidae > Euprymna > Euprymna scolopes. Next base: position 1,243,993 of record NC_136518.1, on the reverse strand, counting down.
ATACTAATACACAAATTATTGGTTCTTGGCCTTCGGGACAAGATCACAGTGTAGTATCGGTTCTTCAGATGCTCCACTTCAATTTCTTGTTCTCTGTCAGTGGAGGAGAAATCCTTCACGACTGAGACAATTTTTATTTTTGTTCCTTTTCTCCATGTTAAAAAACTACCCTGGTGTCTAACTCTGTCCCATGGGGAGGCATTGTAAATAGGAACACTAATACACAAATAAAAAAAATTGGATCTATAAATAAGACTGACTCTGTTAAATGCTTAAAAATGTTATAAAAATCAAACATAATTTTCTTTAATTTATTGCAGACTATTATCCTCATCTTAGTTGTTTCACATTTTGGCCAACTATTCCTCTGGCCTTCGTCAGGTGGCAACCGTGACGGGATAGGAACTCTAAATCTCCTAATTACGTCCACTGCAATTACTGCCTTCCATAGTTGTTGTCTCACCATGTTTTGGCCAAGTAAGACGGCTTTGGGTAGGATTGAAATCGCTATCTTCAGATAATTTGACGTGGTGAGACAACAACTATGGAAGGCAGTGAATGCAGTTAGGAGATTCAGAGTTCCTATCCCGTCGCGGTTACCACCTGATGAATACCGGAGAAATAGTTGGCTGAAACATTGTGAAACAATTAAGAAAAGATGAGGATAATAGTCCGCAATAAATAAAATTAATAAATAATACTCATCTCAATAATGAATTACAATTAAATAATATATATATATATAATTTTCTTTTATGAAATTAATGGAGTCTGCATTAAATAACCCCAAAAGGTTGATATGTCATAAAACAAAACAAATGCACAAGGGACCGTGGCCTTCAGGTTGAGAAATTCATATGCATTTCCGGCTTTTTAAAATTTTTTTTTTTTATTAACCATTGACTGATTATTTAAAAAATCCCTGACAAAAACTAAAATTGGATAAAAAGATTTCCATAATTTTGTCTATTGCTTTCAAAAATCTGGTTAAAATAAATATGGCAGCTGGAACTGCTGAGATAAGTAATAAAAGTTAATGCGTGTGTATATATGTATATATATCTCGTGTATCTTGGCTTTAGCAGGTGCAAACCTTCAGAAGTCTCTCACTAAAATGTTTTCCAAATGTTAAATGCTAAGAAAATTCTGTCTTCCATTTTCTTTTTTATAGAATGGAGGTTGTATTTCTCTGAAATAAACGTCTTGCATTTAAATAAATTACGCTTGACTTTTCCTATCTAAAAGGGGAACAAGTATTCAGTTAGGTCGGTTGCTTTCCTGTCTGTGTATCATATTCATCCCATTAGTAGTATGAAACCATATCTATGGCAGGTAAGCTACGCAGAAGCGGCCATGTTTAATTTCCGCATGAAGTCATCAGACTAAATGTGTGGATTTATTGTTTGTGGTGGCTTCTATATATTAGTGTTTAACTTAGCTAACTCACCAATCAGATTCACGGTTATTATTATTATTCCCTCTGGTGAGTTTCTAACAATATTTTGTATATTTTTTTAGTTTGGACTCATTTTCCCAAACTTAACATATTCAACAGCGAGCTCACTGCCATTTGTCTTTTTCAAATATGCTGATAAACACTGCATGTTTTTGAACCGATTAAACATCTTATATTAAATAAAAACACTAAAAACTGATCCAGTTAGGTAGAAAAGTAACTTATCTTGCCTTTAATAACATTTATTTGTTATATATTTGTTTTTGACTTTTTCGAATCTGTGTATAGTAAAGCGGACCTATTTTCATTAACCAATGGCCAAACTTTTCTCAAATGAAAGTCTGACTGCCCTTTGTCTGTCGCATATATTGTAAGTTGGGCCAGCTTAATAGGTGACGTTGTTCTAACACACGAGACTAAAATAATTTATCTTTTCTATTTATTTTGTTATCCATCGCTATTTTAGGTTTGTTTAGCTTTTTCAGAATTTTTTTTTTTAGATAAGGATTGATAATATTATTTGGATTATATGAAATACTGGTCTTCTTAGGTTTTATTTTCACACCGTTTTGGCAGGTGTACCTTGTTGCACTTAGGAATCTGAATGGAATTTCGAACAGAACCTTTTTTTTTTTTTTTCCACGGAGGTAGCTTGCTCTTGTTCTATCAGCCATAATCACGTGGCAGTCTTGAGTAATTTGTAATTGTATTCTTAGTCTCACCTCTACTGAGAATTGAACCTTCAACCTTGGGAAGACTTCTTACTTGAACTCAGTTTGCCAAGATACATCTGAAGGTCAGATCGATATACAGTGAGAATAACATTTAAACTAAGAACATAGTTTGAAATTAATCCTCAAATGATAGAAATATTAATGAAAACACAGGGATGTAGTGTTTACCTGATATACATAATGGTAAACCTTAAACTAATATAAATAACAGTATTTATATATAGAAAATGTAATCCCAACCGAATTAAAAAAAGCTCAATACGCAATAGAGAGTAGAGCTTATTATAAGAGAAAGAAAATTAAAACTGTAAGTTGAACTTTACAATCAAAATTTATTGTTTGACTGGATACCCAAAAAACAATTTACAAAGTCCTTATTCCGCAGAGTTTCAAAGAATGCTATTCTTATTATTCTTCTCATCAGAGGACATAAAGAAATCAGCAAATTATATTTGTAGCAATGCTAGAATTTGCTAGTTAAGGCATTAAGTGAAACCACAATTTATTGTAGTTATAAATTGTCAAATGAAAAAAATGAAAAAATATTGGATATGTAAAAAAACTAATATGAAAACAAACCGCACATAATATTTCAGCTTGAATGAAACTCCTTCAGAGTTGATCCAAAATGCAAAATATTTCTTTAGATAGAATGTATTCCAAGATAAATTCAGCATGATGATGCATATAATCCGATTGGAAAGTTTTAAAAAATCCGATTGGAAAGTTTACAAAACAGCTGAAATAATGTAAATTGTTTTTTTTTGGAGGCAGTGCAGTGGTCCAAAGAGAAGTCTGCCCCTAGTCAAATGGGATCTAATAGTAAGAACAGAGAAATCCAAAATGAGAACCTTCATCCTCGGCTTTTCTAGCATTGTTACAAATATAATTTGCTGATTTTTTTTTTATGTCCTCTGATGAGAAGAATAATAAGAATAGCATTCTTTGAAACTCTGCGGAATAAGGACTTTGTAAATTGTTTTTTGGAGTATTCAGTCAAACAATAAATTTTAATTGTAAAGTTCAACTTACAGTTTTAATTTTCTTTCTCTTATATGAGAGAGAGAGAGAGAGAGAGAGAGAGAGAGAATAAATGACAAAAAGTTATATTCCAAAATTCATGATGTTGACTATCTTATAATTTATTCCTTTAATTCAGTTGACTTATACAATTCTTGACAGTATCTGTTTCGCAGCGCAAAATCAATCACTTAATTATTATATCAGTCAGTGAATCTATAATGCCCTTAACTCATCAGAAGAAATAGCAACAATCAATCCGTCAAAAGGAATTGAACTGTGATTTGACATGATTAAAATCCGAAAATTGGAAGAGAAGCTGCAGATACCTTTATATTTTTCCATTACGTCATGGCATAATGTTTGAACTGCGCATAGGTATGCGAGAATTATTCAAAATAAAACAACGTTTCTATTGAACTGTCATTCTTGACGTTATTCCCGCGTTACCTATGCACAGTTAAAACATTTCAAAATACAACTGCCAGATACAACACGTGGCTCTATACAGACTTCTTTCTCGAAATTTACAACATGGCAAGGAAGAAGAAAAGGAAAAAAAAAGGAACAAAACAACACACTGAAGATGGAGTATATCTTTGAAATGTATTAGTGATAAATTTCAAACAAGTAAAATATTTGTTTATTTTCCTAATATTACGTTGGGATTTGGTTTCAAACGCACTTGATGCATATTTTATTTTATATTTATCTGTTTTTGTTTTTTTTTTACTTAGGAGTCACCACTCATCAAGACCCGAAGGTCACTTGAGGATAAGGGTTAAGGAATGTAAGGTGGTAGTTTAATAATCATTTAATAGTGTAGATTTTTTTTTTTTTTTTTTTTTACACAGTGATCACCACTTATCAAGGCCCGGAAGCCACTCAGGGATAAGGGTTATTGTAAGTACATCACGTTAGTGAGGAGATTTTATGAAGTGTTTAATTAGGGGGGCGGTTCATTAGGAATTTGTTAACATTAGACTTGAAGACATCCAAGTTGTAGTCCGGAGGGAAGCAGGCAGACGGAACAGAGTTCCACAGGCGTGCAGTTCTAAGAAAGAAGCTTTGCTCATGAAATCCGCGTTTTGACTTAGGCACAGATATAGAGTGGGGGAAATTTTTCACAGTGGATTCAGCTAGACGGGTGTTTTTCGTGAAAGATTGGCGAGGGGGGACCAGGGATTGGAGTTCAGACGAGCACCTGCCATGAAAATAACGATAAAACAAGGATAGGCTCGCAACGTCTCTTCTGTGGGAGAGGGGTTGCAGGGTAGAGAAAAGGGCATCCCCCACTAAACCACGAAGTCTATTTTGTACTCTGTCAAGGCATGATAGGCTGTTTTTGGCATCTCCTGCCCAGATATGGCAACAGTATTCCATCCTTGGCCGTACTTGGCTTTTATATAGATAGAGAATTGCATCAGTAGTGAGATATCTTCTGGAGCGGTAGAAGGATCCCACCATCTTTCCTGCGACCTTGGCCACAGACTTGATTTGGTAGGGTTTGGATTATTTAAGGGGACAGCTTCACAAGAACTTGTTTACGTTAGACTTGAATGCTTCCATATTGTAATCAGCTGTGAAGCAGGCCAACAACATGTGGACAGTTCTAGAAAAAAAGCTTTGCTTATGGAATCTTCATTGAGAATTAGTCACAGATAGTGGAGAAAATTGTTGATAGTGGATGTAGCTAGTTGTGTGTTTTTTTTTATGAAAGTTTGGTGGGGGGGCTACAGATTGGAGCTCAGACGAGCACTTGCCATGAAAATAACACTAGAGCAGAGACAAGCTCGCAACGTCTCTCCTGTGGGAAAGAGGTTGCAGGGAAGAGGAAAGGGTATCACCTATTAAGTTTTGAATTTGGTTTTTAACTCTATCAAAGCAAGATAGGGCATGTCAAGCAGCTCCTGCCCAGATGTGGCAGCAGTACTCCATTTTAAGACTTTTTTACATGGAAGTCACCACTTATCAAGGCCTGGAAGACCCTCGGGGATAAGGATTATTGGGTGTACAGTAATCAATGGGATAATATCGTAGTAATCGTTAGTAATGGAGATTTGATAAAATGTCTTGCTTAAGGGGGTGGTTCATCAGGAATTCATTTATGTTGGACTTGAAGACATCCAAGTTGTAGTCAGGTGGGAAACAAGCAAACAGAAGAGAGTTCCACAGGCGTTCACTTCTAAGAAAGAAGCTTTGTTCATGGAATCTACGTTTTGATTTAGGCACAGATAAAGAATGGGGAAAATTATTGACAGTGGTTTCAGCTAGATGGGTGTTTTCCGTGAAAGATTTGCAAGGGGGGGCAGAGATTGGAGCTCAGACGAGCACTTGCCATGGAAATAATGATAAAACAAAGACAGGCTCACAACGTTCTTTTCTGTTGGAGAGAGGTTGCAGGAAAGAGAAAAGGGCATCCCCCACTAAACCACAAAGTCTATTTTGTACTCTGTCAAGGTAGGATAGGCTGTTTTTAGCAGCTCCTGCCCAGATGTAGCAGCAGTACTCTATCCTTGGACGTACTTGGCTTTTATATAGATAGAGAATTGCATCAGCAGTGAGATATCTTCTGGAGCGGTAGAAGGTCCTACCATTTTTCCAGCGACCTTGGCAACAGACTTGATGTAAAGGTCAATCCCAGAAGCTTCAAAACATGGAGCCTCCCCAAGACGAGAGCTATCTATTTCAATTGATGCCAGATGGGGATCAGAGCGTTGATACTTGGCTCTTGTACAGATAAAGAAATGCATCGGCAGTGGGATACCTACTGGAGCGGTACAATGATCTCACCATTTTTTCAGCAATCTTGGCAACAGATTTATTTCATAAATGTCTTTTATCTGCAGATCTTTTGTTGCAAGTAAAACGGTTGCATTTGCTAGTGATTTTTCCAAGTGACGACTAGAAATGATAAAACGCTTATTTTTTTTCACTGACAATCTTCCAAAGCTCATTACTGGATGAAAAATGTCTTTTCAACCTTTATTTGTCGTTTAATAAAACTAACAAAGTCAAATAAAAAAAGGTTAAAAAAAAAAAAAAAAAAGGTCCAATAGAACGGTATACACTTTTTACGAAAGCTGCTTAAAAAATATCTGAAAAAATTTGAATGTTTATACCTTGAAATTTTAACATAAAATTCGGTGCATATTTAGAATTACACTTATTTAAAAAAAAACAAAACAAAAAAAAAACTTTATGATGTGTGTAGCCGTCACGGAATTAAGATGTCATATTCCAAAAATTATGTCGGTTTGGCTAGTAACTTTTCTATTTGGCTATTAAATGAAAATATTTAGTTTTCTAAGGTCAGCTAAAGATGAATTTGTTTGTAGAACCCTGATCTGTTCATTTCTTTCTTTTTTTTTTTATATAGTTATCCTAAAGTATGGTTTATTTTGTGTCTGATTTGGTAATTTTTGTTTTTAATATTTAAAAAATCTTTTCAATTTCTAGCTTCTCATTGTTGGTTTAGTCATATTGAAAGAATGGATGAGAATTCTTGGGTTAAAAGATCTAGAACAGTTGCGGTTGCAAGGGAGGGCCAAGAAACACATGAAACGAAATAAGGATGGACTTGATAGAAAGAGGTATAAATAAAGACCTGACCAGAGATAAATTAGTTTCAAAGTTAATTTCTAAAAGCCAACCCAACACATGCCACATTTAAAAGATGTTAGACCGAATACAATGATGATGTTGGATGCGGATGAAATTTGTATACGTTGAGCAAGTATCATGTAAGTGAAACGTAGCTAATAAGAGTTGAGGACGTGTTGCATGAAGAGAAATGAGTAATGTGAGTTTTAAAGACAGGCTTAGATTCCCACAGAAGAGACGTTGCAAGCTTGACTCTGCTGTATCGTTATTTTCATCACAAGTGTTTATCTGAGCTCCTATCTATGCTCTCCCCTTGTCAAACTTTCACAAAAAAAACACTCAACTAGCTACAACCACTATTAACAATTTCCACCACTCTATATGTGCCTAAATCTAAACCTAGATTCAATAAACATAGCTTCTTTCCTAAAACTGGTCGTATGTAGAATACTGTTCCACTGGCCTGCTTCCTGGTTGACTACAGTATGATAGCCTTCAAGTCTAATGTAAACAAGTTCTTGTTGAACAGTCCTCTAAAATAATCAAATTGTACCCAACTTACACCGTTAACAATTACTACACTATTACCTTACATTCATTAACTCTTGTCCATCGGAGGAAGTTTGAGTTAGGACAATATAGGAAGATCTGCGCAGAACAGAAGACTTTGATGGTATAGGCACACTGAAAGAGTCTATGTTCTTGGGTTATTAGATATAGAACAGTTGAGGTAGCAGGTCAGTTCAGAGGAAGTCCAAGGAAAACAATAGAGGGCACAATAAAAATGGATTTAATATAAAGATGTCTGGAGTTGTAAGCCACAGTTTAGTTTCAGAACAGTTTCCGATGGTTAGTTGTTCTATACAAATCCTGTAGTTGACTGGTTCTCAGTAGACAGAACAGTTTCCGATGGTTAGTTGTTCTATACAAATCCTGTAGTTGACTGGTTCTCAGTAGACAGAACAGTTTCCGATGGTTAGTTGTTCTATACAAATCCTGTAGTTGACTGGTTCTCAGTAGACAGAACAGTTTCCGATGGTTAGTTGTTCTATACAAATCCTGTAGTTGACTGGTTCTCAGTAGACAGAACAGTTTCCGATGGTTAGTTGTTCTATACAAATCCTGTAGTTGACTGGTTCTCAGTAGACAGTTCTTGAGTTGGAAACCACGGTGCAAAAGATTCTTCCCGTGTTGACACAAAGAAAACACATGCGAAGTTGTTACAGAAAAGGTTTAATTTTTATGGAGCAATTCTGGTTTCTGATTGGTTGGTAGCAGAACGTGAATTAATTTGATTTGTCAGTTCTTAGCAGCATCGTTTATAAATAGAATCTCCCGACTGTCAGGGACCATACCCTTCATTAGCTCAAAAATATTGCAACAAGATGTATAAATAAAGACCTGGCCAGAGATAGGTTAGTTACGAATCAATTTCTTGAAGCCGTCTATCACATGCCAGTATGTAAAATGATATTTGTTTTGCAACTGAATCTGTTTGCGTCACAGATTATCGTGCCTCATATAAAGACAATAGGATTGCAATCAAATGAGTGGTTGGGTCAGATGTCTGAAGTGTTGCCGCTGATGTATTCTGGTAGTCACGTCCGGGTTTTCTGGCTGATATGGCAAGGCACAGAATTTTGCTGCCACATGTTTGGCCTGCCTGGTCAACCTCAGGATTTCACTCATGGATATAGTCATCAATGTTTAACTTGGGGGCCCTCAGGAAAAACGTGGGGTGGCATTACCTCACCTTCAGCAATAATGTGCCTCCTCAACATACATATTCTTGAAAAGCAGCTTCACTGTTGAGGTCTTTAGATGCCGAAAAGCCTTCTATTGTGACGGTTTCTTCCTTCAGACTACTAGACTTTGAAATTTCTTCTGTTTCCTGCTTCCCTCAGTGTATTAACCTGTAGAAGTTTAAATGTAATGTGAACACATCTCGCTGCTCAACTCCTCACAGTCCCCTCCCTGTCAGACATGATCCCAAATAGTAGCCCCTTAGGTTCCAGGTGACAACATACCTTGTTTGGTGTGGAAAAGAGTAAAAAAAAGAAAAGAAAAGGAATTCTAGCATTCTGACGAAATCAAATTGTCAATCACGTTTTTGGTCCTCCGATAAACGAAGGATTGAACCTAGTTATTCACTTGCGTCCGTCCGTTTGTTTGTTTGCACTTTCCTTAATAACCACGCCTTGGATAGTTTGAAATTTTGCACAAACATTAGTCATGGTGAAAATAATTTTTTTTTTATTCAGAACCTTTCAAATCACTTGCACTTTGTTATTTTTGACAAATAAATTTATTTTCAGATGGAAAATGTCTATTGTTAGTTAGGCTTGGAAAGGATCCCCGGATTAGTTAGAAAACCTTTTGTGTTGCTCGTCATTTTGATGCAGTGGCATGTTAGTTTGAAACAGTCATCTACAACTGCACCAAGGTTCTCAGTAATTGGTTAGTCGTAAGTTAACTAACTGGAAATAGTGGAAGAGTGTGCAAATTTTTTAGAATTGAAAATCTGAATTGAAGTTTTTTTTCTTTTGAATTTTAAAATAAATCTGTTATGGATCCAAGTTGCTGTTGAGCCTGTTATCAATATTATTGCCTTGGAATCGACCCATTCTAAATTATCAAGTAAAAAGCTAAAAGTGCTTCATTAGTCATGCCCTCCCCTCTAATTGGTTAGCAGTCATAGCACCTCAAGGCCTATTTACTTTGCTGCAGTATTTGTACAAATAGAAATTTTTTTCTTTTTTTTTTCTCCCCCCCCCCCCCTTATTCCCTTTCTTGCCTTTATCTTTCTCCTTTTCTCTCTCTGCCCCCCTTTTCTCTCTCTGCCCCCCTTTTCTCTCTCTCTCTCTCTGGTTTCCCTTTCTATCTCTCCCTCTCTCTCTGGTTTCCCTTTCTATCTCTCCCTCTCTCTCTGGTTTCCCTTTCTATCTCTCCCTCTCTCTTTCTGGTTTCCGTTTCTATCTCTCCCTCTCTCTCTGGTTTCCGTTTCTATCTCTCCCTCTCTCTCTGGTTTCCGTTTCTATCTCTCCCTCTCTCTCTGGTTTCCGTTTCTATCTCTCCCTCTCTCTCTGGTTTCCGTTTCTATCTCTCCCTCTCTCTCTGGTTTCCCTTTCTATCTCTCCCTCTCTCTCTGGTTTCCCTTTCTATCTCTCCCTCTCTCTCTGGTTTCCCTTTCTATCTCTCCCTCTCTCTCTGGTTTCCGTTTCTATCTCTCCCTCTCTCTCTGGTTTCCCTTTCTATCTCTCCCTCTCTCTCTGGTTTCCATTTCTATCTCTCCCTCTCTCTCTGGTTTCCATTTCTATCTCTCCCTCCCTCTCTCTCTCTCTCTCTCTGATTTCCCTTTCTATCTCTCCCTCCCTCCCTCTCTCTGGTTTTCCTTTCTCTCTCTCTCCGTCTCTCTCTCTCTGGTTTCCCTTTCTATCTCTCCCTCCGTCTCTCTCTCTGGTTTCCCTTTCTCTCTCTCTCTCTCTCTCTCTCTCTCTCTCTCTCTCTCTCTCTCTCTCTCTCTCTCTCTCTAGTCTCCCTTTATCTCTCCCTCCCCTCCTTTTTTTTCTTAAAATAGTGACAATAATATTGTTTCTTAATCTCGAGTATTTGTCGAAATAAACATTGTCTATAAGAATAGAAACAAACATTTACACGCTTGTGGAGATGCTGGTGGTGACATGCGGCTTGTCTTACAATATACCAAGTTATGTCTATAGTAAAGAAACAAAATATACCAAGTTATGTCTATAGTAAAGAAACAAAATATACCAAGTTATGTCTATAGTAAAGAAACAAAATATACCAAGTTATGTCTATAGTAAAGAAACAAAATATACCAAGTTATGTCTATAGTAAAGAAACAAAATATACCAAGTTATGTCTATAGTAAAGAAACAAAATATACCAAGTTATGTCTATAGTAAAGAAACAAAATATACCAAGTTATGTCTATAGTAAAGAAACAAAATATACCAAGTTATGTCTATAGTAAAGAAACAAAATATACCAAGTTATGTCTATAGTAAAGAAACAAAATATACCAAGTTATGTCTATAGTAAAGAAACAAAATATACCAAGTTATGTCTATAGTAAAGAAACAAAATATACCAAGTTATGTCTATAGTAAAGAAACAAAATATACCAAGTTATGTCTATAGTAAAGAAACAAAATAAATCTGCTGGACATTTTTGGGGCCTGCATCAGATGAAATATTTCGAACAAGCTTCATCTATCTGGCATTCCTTGGAAATCTTTTTACCCCCCCCTCTTTTTCTCTTAATGTAAAGTAGTTTACTTTCGCAACCACGTAATTTTCCCTTCCCTTATTTTGTCCTTTAGTCCTCACATTCCATGAGCGATGTTTCTGACAAAAGGGGGAATAATTGCTGTAGTCTAGGTCAGAATCTATTGCGTCTAACACTTACTGTTGGCAAGTTTTAGACCTTGAAGTAGTATTTTTTTTAAAACTCTTTACATCAAGTGGCTTCATGCCTTGCCTGGAGCAATTCCTATAAAAAAAAGTCAAAATTTTTGTCTCTGAGTTTTCTTTAAAGCGATGCAATTTTTTTTTTTTTCATCGTGGTGATCTTGCATCGTTGCTAGAGAGTGACGATTTCTTTTGGTCTTGTTGTGCAATGCACTGGAACACATGTACAAATATTGAGATCAATCCAACTACAGTAAAAGCATAGGTATGATAAATTTTAAAATTTGTCAAGAAACCAGATAATAGATTTCTGTCGTCTTGTACTTAATTTCTCCCTGTCTTTCTTGTTTTTTTTTTTTCTTTTCACAAGGGAGTAACCACTTATCAAGGCCTGAATGTCACTCGAGGATAAATGGTTAATGAATGTAAGGTAGTAGTTTAGTAATCGTTAATGGTGTAGTTTGAGTAGAATTTGGATTATTTAAGGGGACAGCTTCACAAGAACTTGTTTCTTCTCTCTTTCTTTTTCTTTTCCTATTTTTTTTCTCTCTCTTCCTCTTCCCTTCTCCGATTTGCCTTATTTCCTTTCTCCTCGCTTTGAAAATGTTATTTTTGCCATACTTCAAACAATTTTTGATGGGAGGCGTAGAACATACAGAAGTGCAGGTGTGTAAATTGAGAGGAAAGTAGCATTCCCTCTTCTTTATCCAGATTGGGAGATTTTTGGTGGTGTGTTTGGGGGGGGGGGGTGACATGGACCTCCTCCCCTTCCAGAGGTTGGAAAATTGATCTCTGATTTCAACATTTTTTACCATTTAACCATTAGCCACTCACATTTCTAATACAAATCAGCCTATGTGTAACGTGGCTGTCATGCTCGAACAGTATTTGTTACCCATGAAACCTCTTTCGGACCCCCATGCAGTCTGGTACAGTTGAAAAGGAAAAACCAAACAAAAATAAATAAATCCGACTCTGCTTTTTTTTTTTTCTGTTTTAGCAAAACGTATTTATTACTGTTTCTTTCCAAACAATGCCTGCTTATTTTTTCTAACTGTTCATTTCGTCTGCCATGAGATTAACAAAACCCTACCATCTCGACACCAGCTTAAAAGTCTTTCGTCGCCACTATGGGGCCACACGTCCATCTCACCCGTTTCTCATTCTTTCTGCTCCTCGCCATATGATGCGTTTTTTCTCCTTTTTTTTTTCATCTGACGCAAGCCCGCGCACACTTGCAGTTTGCATATGCTCTTAAAGCGGCTGCTACTAATACCTTCACTAGCCATACATTCTTCAGCTGCTGATATCTTCACACACACACACTCATGTGCTTTGTTACATATGTTATTTATTACCCTTCCATGACGGGGAAAATGTGACACAAGGGTTGGAAATTGCGATTAAAAAGTCAGCACACTAAAGGAAGAGCACTCTGGGTAGGCCAGTTCTGTCGACATCCTTGAGTAGCGGCCCCACTTAAATGCAATAAATTAACCCCTTACAAAGCTTGGGAGAATGAACCTCCTAGAACTGCACATGACCAGCAATACATTGCAGTCAATTTCAACAATAGTCTAGACTCTGTTGACTTTGATGCTGAGAAAAAAAATGCAAAATCAACCTTGGATAGTATACTTGTTTTTGTTTATAAATCGATGTTGATAGACTTTGACGTTTTGAATTTAGTCTTTATCTTGTTTTTGTTTTGTTTATTTGTTTGTTTATTTTATTTTTTTTAGATAATCCAACACCAAACGGTCAAATATGAAATGGTACCGCATTCACCTTTGTCAAAACACAGATTAAGTAAGTAAATCAATCTTATACTTTTCTATTTATTTACTAGCATGGTTATCAGGTGTTGCCCAGGAGCATAGACAACAAAGTAGTTAAAAAGTGTATGTAACATTTTTTTTTTTTTTCTTAAAATTTCTTCCCCCCCCCATCACATGGACATTTTTTTTAGTACTTGTGTGTTATAATGAAATTCAAACAAATGTTTTTCAGGTAAAACTATCATGTACTCATGTGTCACGTTGAAATTCGTATTAATTGATTTTTAAAAACTTAGACATTGGCGGTTCCACATTGACTTTTTTCAATCGTGGATTTAAAAAAAAAAAAAAAACAACAAGGGAGATAAGTCAATTTTTCATGTAGAATTGTTCTGATCATTCTTTCACATTAAAACATAAAATTCAATAACTTCTATTTTTACTTGTAATTATTATTCTTCTGGGTCATTTTTCATCATTTTTAGAATTCATACTAATTTTGACATGGCAGGTAAGTAAATAAGTGTTTTTTAAATCTGAAATTTATTTGTTAGAATATCCATTATACTACACAAGTACCTATTTTTGTTTTAATTTTTTTTTTTTTTTTTTTAACCATCAATAGTGGAAATCAATATTCACCTATCCTTATCTTTTTGTTTTTTTTTGTCAAAGAATTGAAAAATTTTGATTGGTTAATTGTATCGACTAGCAAACATATGCAACGGAGGCAACATTATTTGCTGTATATATGCTGAACATGTATCACATTGTTTATTCCCACTCCCAGGAAGTAATGCCTGGGAGGATGGTTTCATGACATTATAACAGATACTTCACTATCCTCCATTGCCAAGGTCGCTGGAAAAATAGTGAAGTCATTCTACCGCTGCAATACTCTACCTATATAAGAGCCAAGTACGTCCTAGGATGGTATCCTGTTACCACATCTGGGCAGGAGCTAATAGAAGCAACTTATCCTGCCATGACAGAGTTCAAAATAGACTCATAGTCTAGTAGGAGATGCCCTTTTTTCTTCCCTATAGCCTCTTTCCCACTGAAGAGACGTTGCAAGCCTGTCTTTGCTCTATCATTACTTTCATGGCAAGTGCTCATCTGAACTCCAATCTATGGTCCCCCTGGCCTGACTTTCACGGAAAAAAAAACACTCGTCTAGTTGAAACCATTATAAATAATTTCCCCCACTCATTATCTGTGCCTAAACCTAAACATAGATTCCATGAACAAAGCTTCTTTCCTAGAACTGCATGCCTGTTGGACTCTTTTCAATTTGCCTGCTTTCCAGCTGACTACAATATGGTCATCTTTTAAGTCCAACATAAACAAGTTTTTGATGAGCCATCCGCTTAAGTAATCCATTTTACCAAATTTCCACTAATAATGACTACTACGATATTGTCCAATTAACTACCATACACTCATTAACCCGTATCCTCGGAAAATAGGCAGCAGTTTTTCCGATTATGATAGCCCCAAATTTTCTGATTTTTCCAATTCCTGATTCATCATCCCAACACTAATATTTACATGATTATTTACTTATATGATATTTTTATATTTATTATAGTTTTTATTAAAAAATATCTAAAAATAAAAAGTATGTATAAATATATATACCAGTTTGTTAATGTATATGGGTGCATATGTAAAATCAGGGCTCTATGGACAAATTTGTCTTTAGTTGACCTTTGACAACTAAATATTTTCGTTTACTAGCCAAATAGAAAAGTTACGAGCCAAACCCATATGATTTTTAGAATATGACATCTTCTGTGACGAGTATGTACATCATGAAGATTTTTCTGTGTGTTTTTTTTAATAAGTGTAATTCCAAATATACAACAAATTTTAGAATGATCCAACCATTATTCCAGCGAGCTTATCAGTATAAAGGAAAAATACTGAAGTTTTAGTGAATTTGGCAGTAAAATATATTGTAGGTTCGTCTTTGGATGTAGAAGTAATAGAAATTAGGCTTCAAACATTATTTTCGTGGCAAGTGCTCGTCTGAGCTTCAATCTATGGCGCACTCTTGCCAGACTTTCACAAAAAAGCACTCAACTAGCTACAACAACTACCAACAGTTTTGCCAACTCTCTATCTGTGCCGAAATCTAAATGCAGATTCTATAAACACCGCTTCTTTTCTGCCCGCCTGTGGAACACTGTTCTATTGGCCTTCTTCCTGGCCGACGACAGCATGGTGGCTTTCAAGTCTAATGTAAACAAGTTCTTGTTGAACCGTCCCTTTAAATAATCAAATTCTACTGAACTTACACGATTAATGATTTCTTCACTACCACCTTACATTCATTAACTATTATCCTTGAGTGGCCTTTGGGCCTTGATAGGTGGTGGCTCCCTTGTAAAAAGAAAAAAAAAATTGGCGGGGGGTGGGTGGATTCTCTCTTTTGCTCAGATTATTGTATTGAGGGTGTGTACTCCCCACTCCCTCATTTCCCTTTTGTTGGCAGTGATCTTATGTGACTTCCTGAAGTAAAACGCTTTTAGCGTTACATTTTTATCCTCTTCTGTGCTTTGTCACTTTTAGAGATTTCTTGGAATGTGGCAGCCTGTCTGAAATGAATCACATCAACAAATATGTAGAAAATTGACTTTCAACCCCCTCCCCTTTCTTCCCCTCTATTCTCTTCCCTTTTTTTTAAACCTATTCCCCCCCCCCCCACCTTCATTTCTGTTTTTTTCTCAGTATATGTTTTGGTATTTAAGACCCCATTTATTGTGGAAAACTTTGGGCCAGTTTACGTAAAACACTGTACGGTATCTAACGAAAGTTTTGTCATTTATTAAATTTTTTTTTTTTCATGCAAATACTGTCCATTTTTTTTTTTTTTTTTTTTTTTTTCAATTAAAAATGTACGAAAAATATATTTGTTATTACAAAGATGATTCAATGAAAAATTGAAAAATGAAAACCATATTGTTTTTCGTATTATTTGAATTCATCGGACTACTGTTCTCATTTTGAGTGATTTTCACAACATTTTGGTCGATGTAACCTCTGATCTTCAGGTGTATCTTGTCGAACTCAGTAATGTTTCTGTTGAGCTCAGGAATTTGGACAGAATTTTGAGTGGAACCTTTTATTTACTTCATGGGGGTAGCATGCTCTTGTTCCATCAGCCATGACTGATTAGAGGTCCTAAGTAATTCGGCAATTGTATTTTTAG
Source organism: Euprymna scolopes (assembly GCF_053919585.1). Lineage (NCBI taxonomy): Eukaryota > Metazoa > Mollusca > Cephalopoda > Sepiida > Sepiolidae > Euprymna > Euprymna scolopes. The sequence goes on along the minus strand of NC_136518.1, from coordinate 1,227,760 downwards.
GACGCCCAATCTGAGGATTGAACCTTCAACCTTCAGGAAAATATCACTTTTTACAATTGATTTTTTCCAAGTACTCTAACCACTGCGCCACAGGTCCTTGCTTAAACGTTGTGAAAATCACACTCAAGATGAGAACAGTAGTCCAATGAATCGAAATAATACAAATAACTAATCCTCATCTAAAAAATTCAGAAACATATTTTTTTGTTAGGAATAAAATACAATGAATACTTATCAGACAATTTTTAGGAAAATCAAGGAAGAAAAAACAAATTAAATACTCCTTTTCATTGGAATGCTCAGTTTTTGTAAAGGATAAAAAGCTTTTCTTTTTTTTTCTTTTTTTTAGGGGGCCATCGGAAAGACAAAATTTTGTTATTGCATATAAACCTAATCAATCGAAATTTTGAATAAAATAAAATTACAATCATATTTACTGTAGTTACTGAGGATTGCTATCGCTAGAACAAGCCATCAATTTGATAAATTGTTAGAACATGCAGTTTTAAATGAAACTTTAAGAAGGATTTCGTTGGATGTTGTTAAGTATAAAATAATACAAAGGCAAATATGATTATTCAGTGTATCTCTATTATTATATAAAAGGAACTTTGTGTGCGAGTTCGTTCCCTATGGAATCAGAAACAACTGGGCTGATTTTTATGAAATTTCACACAAAGGTACTTTGTGTCTGGCAGTGTTCTTACATAGGTTTTGTATCTGAATATCTTTGATAAGTAGTAATAATAGAAATAATCTGATGAAAGAAAACAAATAATTTTGACCAAAGTTAACACCTTACACAGCCTAACATCACAAGTGCAGTTGAGAAGTTTTATTACCACACAAGCTGAAAGGCCCGACATAGAAAATCAGCAGTCGGTTCTGATATGACAAGGGCATGTTCTTGTTTAAAGCACAACTGCACCATGATACCTGACTTTTTCATTTTAAACTTAAATTCAAGCCATTATCACAGCACAAGCAGTAAGGCCAGGCATATAAAATCAAGAGTAGGTTCTTTGATATGTGAATGTTTCTGTTTAGAGCACAATTGAAGCATGATACTTGACTTTTGCATTTTAAACTTTAATTCAAACTATTATATATAAAAAATAATTTTATAAAACCAATAGTAGGTTCTCTACAGTGCAACGTAGACTACAATGTATTTTGGACTAAGCCACTGTGAGGAGGCATGTGAAGCTTCCTTCTTGTGCACTGTGATGGGTCCCCAATTAGAGAGGGCAATCAATCCATTTGATTGAAAATAGGCTATTTCATCGATCTCGATGACAATAAAAATACGGGAGTGTAAAACATTTGTTGAGCATCATTTAATCCCGGGTAACGTCGGGTTCCTTGTTAGTCACTATATAAACCTATAAAATGTTGTCAAACTATTTTTCAAAGGAAATGAAATTGATTTATCTGTATGTTTATCAATGTATTTTGTTTTTGTAACGTTTTTATCAGTGAGATAAAAAAAAAAATGAATGTCATAAAATTTTTTTTTTTTTATTTTAGTTGAGTATCTATAAAAGGGTAGTCGTCTGTTAAACTCTTATTTTCAAAGCAATTAGTTGTGGGAATTTATTCAAATTTGGCTTTAATAAAACTCAAGGAACGAGTGTTTTTTTTAATGTAATATACATGTTCAAATTTGGTTGTTAATAGTTTCATTGTAATCTAGTGAAGGAAGACCACTGTTATTTAGTAAGTTTTCAATAAAATAATTTTGGACATTTTAATCTGGGAGGTTTTGAAAAGAAATTTTTTTTTTTTTTTTTCATGTAAGTTTTGTAAATATCTTGCCAGAAAGTTTTTTGTAAATCCTTAACAAAGGCAAACTATGAAATAAAAATTTTATTGGAAAAAAAAAAAAAATATCACTTCCTTCTTATGAATGGACTTTTTTGCTTACTGTATTATCAGCAATAAGATAAAAGAGAGGATCAGCAGCAGCTGTAAACAAGATAGCGTTTTTTTATTTTTTTTGTTTTCTTTTTTCAATTTGAATTTCTGAACATATAAATGTCGAAAAGATTAACTTTTTAGTGAGATATCATCAGTATATTTACGTAATCTATACCGGTGCTATCCGATCAGGCTGTTTGAAGATATTGGCTTCCCAGCTTGCGGGCTTTGGGAAGTGTGGAGCCACCCTTTAATTGCTGTTGCTCCCAGGTCCACTCTGACCCGGAGTGGTAGTACCTGTTAGGGTCCCAACTATGGGTTAAATAGAAACAGACTTGAAAAAAATATATATTCTATTAAAAAAATTTTCTTCAAAATAACTGGATTCGGCATTAAATAACCTGAAAAGGGGTTGATATGCTGTAAAACAAAAACGACCAATCCTGAGACGAAATGCATTCAACATTGATGCTTTTTGTTTTTCTACTTCCTTTTGCAAAACTTAATTATGTTCTGCAAAACCAAAAACAACCCACCTTTTCCCCCTTTTCCTTTTTCCCATTATATCTCCCCCCCACTTCCCGACTGGTTTCCTAACTTAAAATATACCAAACATTAATACCGTAACCCTTTTCCTTTTCCCATTGCAAAACTCATTCATGTTCTGCAGGGTAGGGAACAAAAGCGATAAAATCCACTATAAAACAACCAAACCAAACCAAACACTACAAAATAGCAATTGAAGATCTTTGTATCTTTTTATTTGAAGAATAAAACCTTCTACAAAATAACTGGATGCAACCTGAATACTATTTCCAAAATAACTGGATTCGGCATTAAATAACCCCAAAAACATTTGATATGCCATAAAATAACCAAACCAAACCTGTATATATATATAAAGTGACCATGTGTGTGTGTGTGTGTGTGTGGAATGGTTTCTACAAAAACTACTGTTAATTTTTGGTCTATGGATTTGAAACTTAGTACATACGGAATTTGAACCTACCGAACAAATTTGAGCTTGTTTTTAGTCGGTAAAAATAGCTGCTAAGGGATCAAAATTGAAAAATTTGAACTTCTCAGGCGTAAGTTGATTTTAAAGTGCTCCTTTATGCATGCACAAATATACATTTGCACATTAAAGTCAGTTAATCTTTAAAGTTTTAATATCAATCTGTACTTAAGTAATGTGATTGCAAATACCGCTGGAGAGCTAAATGTTTTGGTTTCGATTCTAGCTTAATGCACGCAAGTCATATTTTTTTTAACTTTTGAAATCACTACTAGATATCAGGTACAATATAATAATCAATAGAAAATTCGCTCTATAATAATAAATATGAAATCTGCATGAATTAAAATCTCATATTTAAGCCTATTTTATGACCGAGCAATGCCAGGCGGCCTGGTGTGTGTGTGCGTGGATAATGTATAGAAAAAAATGAAAAGTTGTGGAGATGATCTTTCCGATACATGCATGCACACCTGTATATATGTGTGTTTTTGGAGGCTGATAGCAATGCAGAAAACAGGAATGATGAAAGAAAGTATGATCAAAAACAATCAAAGTATTTGTGTTACAAATTTTCACAGAATTTATTTTTCCAAAGATCTTTCACATATCAACTCAGTAAATATGGTATTACTGCTAAATAAAAAAAAATAAAAAAATAGACAATTTGTCATTATGCCAAACCTCTAGAGTGAATGTGGTATTCTGGCGACTAATCCCTATTAATACTAAAAAAATACCCCAATCCCTACCATTAACTTTCAGTTCACGTGACAAGCCTTGTCGTAGGCTTTCTTAAAATCTCATATTATATTCGATTTAAGCTCTTTTGTATATGTTGTCATGTGTTGAATGGCTTTTAAAAATTGACTTCCAACTTAACCTATCTCTGACCAGGTCTTTAGTTATCCATTTTTCTCTAAAGTCCATTATTATAAACATCTAAAAAAGAAGTAGACCATCCTCCGCCACCAATAAAAAACATGATTTGATTACAAAGCAGAAAAAAAAACTTGTTTCTGAATTTTTGAGATGAGGAGTGATTATTCATATTATTTGGTTTAATTTGACTGCTGTTCTTATTTTGAGTGATTTTCACATTTCAGTCGGTGTAACTTCCGACGTTCTTCAGGTGTATCCTGTTGAACTCGGGAATTTGGACAGCATTTCAAACCGAATCCTTTATTTACTTCACGGGGGTAGCATGCTCTTGTTCTGCAAAGACTTCTGGTGCAGTGGTTAAAGTATGTGGAAAAATCAATTGTAAAAGTGATATTCTCCTGAAGGTTAAAGGTTCAATCCTCAGTGTGGGTGACTGAAAAATACAATTGCAAATTACTTAGGACCTCTATCCAATCATGACTGACAGAACAAGATCATGATACTCCCGTGAAGTAAATAAAGAGTTCAGTTCGAAATTCCGTCTAAATTCCCGAGTTCATCAGAAACGTTCCCAAGTTCAACAAGATACACCTGAAGAAGGTCGGAGGTTACATCGACCGAAACATTGTGAAAATGACAATCAAGATGAGAACAGTCATCCAAAGAATCCAAATAATATGGAAACTCAGTCAGCTTAAGTGAATGAAAGAGAAATGATTCAAATTTGTGTCCAACTTATTTGACCTTTGACCTGCTAATAATCTTGCCATTACATTGACTTTAAGATGGAATGTTTCCTTAAAACTTATTAGTTCTTAAGAAATTTCTGTTGAAAGTAATACAAGCTTTCTTTGTTAGAAAAATTATAACTTTATTTATTTATTTTTTTTTTCAAGATTCATTCATGAAGGAATTTTTACAAACTTTTAATGAACAATTAACTTTCTGTAACATTTGTTTATGCAAATATATCTTTTCAACAAAAAACAATAAATGATTCAATTACCACTTAAGTGAGAATGTGTGTGTGTGAGGACACGTCTTCATCTATGAACTCGTGAAAATTCGTCAGGCTTATGAGAATGAAATGTGGAATATTCTTTGTAGCTTAATTGCCATATATATTTTTATAACTTACTACCTAGTTCTACCTATGTATTGACCACTGGAAGTAAATACTGAAAATTTACACATAAAATTATATTTTCACATATTAATTTATGTGATAAAATTAAGTAGTTATATATATATATATATATATATATATATATATATATATATATATATATATATATAGAGAGAGAGAGAGAGAACAAAACACTATATATCTATAAAAGTGAAACTGTCTGTGTGTATGTGTGTGTACACTTCCCTACCAAACTACTTTGTCAATTTTCAGTCTACAGACTCGAGATTTGACATAAGAGGTATTGAGATTTGAGAAAATCTTTTTAATCGGTTTTCAGCCAGAAATTTGACTTTCAAGGGGTCAAAGTTCAACAATTTGACCTTTAAAAACTACCGACTTTTGACAATTTTGGGTCTAAACACTTGAAATTTTAGATGTAGGTTACTTGGACATGGACCAAACATTTTATGATAAAATAATGAGAGGAGGAATTAGTTATTGTCCAAAATTTCCCCTAAAATAAAAAAGCAAAAATAAAGAAAAAAAGCCATATGATGTAAGTACCTGTTACAAAAACAGAAAGAAAATCATTTTTAAGTGATTAATGGAAGGGAATTCATAGGCATTACAAGATAAATCTCGCAACTTTGAATTATTGAGTTATCTCCTGTTTTTGTTATTTTTCTTTCTTTTTTTCTTTGTTTTCAAATTGGTAGGCAAGATAGCTGCTCTTCTGTTACTCATAAATTTGATTTTCTTTAAAAATCAAATTACGTGATTAATTTACGTGACTTTTGGAATATGATATTTTCATTTTGTCACGGGTATGTACATCATATAAGTTTTTCTTTCACTTGGTTTTTTAATGCAGGGGATATTCTTAATAAGAACCAAAGGAATTAAAGATTTTGAAAATGTCTATTTTTAAACATAAACTCGGAGAATTATTTTTCTATATATTGAATTACTAGCTGGCCGAACGGCATTGCTCAGTCTTAAAATATGCATAAATATTATATTTTAATGCAGATTTTTTTAAATATTGTAGGTATTAAACGTAACATTAAATTCCGTAAAAATTAACAAAAGCAGAAAGAAACCAAGGCATGTGCGTGCAAGTATTGTTTTTTCTAAACAGTTCACATCTTGTAAGAAAAAAAAAAAATGCTCAAGCTGAGATAGAAACCAAAACCTAACGACAGTGAGTCAATTATGATAACCATTAAGCAAGTGCGGTTGTGAAACATTGACAAACAGATCAAAATCCGACAATCCCAAGTACTAATTTTTCAGTTTTGACTTCTTCAGGGACTTTTTTTTTTTTTCTAGATAAAAACCGATTAAAGTTTTCCAATGTTTGAATACGAAAACCAAAACCTAAAGACATTGAGTCAAGTATGCTAACCCTAACACTAATCCACCTCCCTGACACGACACTTACAAAGTGTTTTCAAAAAATCTTATTCTTAACATAAAGAAGCTGTAATGATTCTCAACCACGCATGCACAGTTGTGAAACAGTTGACAAACAGTTCAAAAATATGACAACCCTCACATACCAATTTTTCAATTTTGACCCCCTTAGCAGCCCTTTTTTCCAGATAAAAACCGAGTATAAAGTTTTCCACATGTCTGAATTACCTATATACCAAATTTCAAGTTTGTAGATTAAAAATTCATTGAGTATATAGGTTGAGAAGTGTCTTCAAACACACATATTCTCACTTTTATCTATATCTATCTATCTATATATATAAAAGGCAAAATGTGTGTGACCATTTCGTGTATGTCTTCAAAAGGCTTTTCTTGCACACGGTTCCGGGGTCGTTACGATCGCTTACAACTGTTTATATGGGTCCTAGATAATAATATGTGCGATTTGGGAAAGTGCGTCGCATCTAGATTTATTTACGTCGACTTTTACAAAATTATTGCTATTTTGGCTTCTCGCGTGTTGATGAGGCTTTTTCGTATAAAAAGTGAAACTAATTCAAGGTTAACAAGTCCTCGGCATTACGCCGGGAAATGTCCAGAAGCAATCAGCTTTGATCAATGTTGTACATCAGACAATTGCTATTCAATCTGGACAATTGGGAGCTGGTTTCCCTCTCCTCAACATCTGTTGGGGAAAAAAACAGTCAAATTTGGGTAAACAACTGCGTGACTTCTATTTGACCTTCTTAATTAGGTCAAATGGAAGCAGCGGAGTTAACTTTTATTGTGCATGCCTGTTTTTATAGTCTAATAAATAAATTCAAACCTGTGTATGTCGTGGTGGCCTAATGGGTAACGTCGCCCGTTTTTTTTTTAGTTTTTTTTCACACATTAATTTCCAACTCAAGGGTACGGGTTCGATTCTCATAGTCACCTACCAAAACATATTTTTATTATTATTTAAACCCCCCCCCCCCATCCCGGAGTTTTGATTTACCGCAAGGCACCCGGGCATCACCGGGTACACCCCCCCTGCTAGTCTATATATATAAAAGCGAAAATGTATGTTCGCCTTTTGTGTATGTCCAAGAAAGGCTTTTTTCAGAGAAGCGGTCGGTCGGTTCACAACTTCTTAAAACTTTTTATATCACATATAAATCGTAACAATGGAGCTCGCCTGTCTATTTAATTTGCTCGACTTCGGGAAGATAAATATTCAACAGTTTTCGCTCGCCGCATGCAGGTTAGGCTTTTTCCTATAATCTTTCCTCCTACCCCCAACGTCTTGGGGAAAAAAAAGTATTCCCGCACTAAATGAAATGCTACCCCTCAGTCAAAAGTTGACCTCATTAAGTCATTAAAACGTGCACCTGCCAAATCCAAGTAATTAAATAAATTCAAACGTCTTTCTGTTAGCATCTCGCGGTGGTCCAATGGTTAAAACCGTCGCACTCTTTTTTTTTTTTTTCACACTTTAATTTACAACTTTGCCTCAAGGGTTCGGGTTCGATCCTCATACTTACCTACCAAAACATCTTTTTTTATTTTAACCCCCCCCTCCCCCAGTTTTGATTTACCCAAAACCACACACACCTCCAAACACCCGGGCAACGCCGGGTACCCCTCACTAGTCTATATATATATAAAAGCGAAAATGTATGTGTGTATGTATGTACGCTTTTCCTCAATGTCCACAAAAGGCTTCTTTCAAAGAAGCGCTTGCTCGGTTCACAATTTCTTAAAACTTTTTATATCATCTATAAATTTTAATATCTCAGTTATCCACGGAGCTCGCCTGTCTATTTAATTTCATTGACTTTCAAACGTTAATTATTCAACATTTCCCGCATCGGCACGCATTACATTCGGTTTTCAGTATAAAAAAAAGCGAAACTCTACTCTAATCACAGGCAGAAAGCCAGTTGTCTCAAGAGAGCTAAGTAACATTTGTTCAATGTCGACTTTGTCATATCAGACTGTAGCTTTCATTTCGCTCCTCCTAATAAACAGGGAGCGGGTTTTTAAAAACAAACAAACCGATTTATTCACCTCATTTAAAACTGTCCCGCACAAAATCGTAACTGCTGAATACCTATCGCCGTCACGTCAATCAAAAACGCGCACCTGTCTTTTTTTAACACTTTACTATTTTCCAACTGCGCGTCATGAAGGCTTCGTTTTTTTCTCACATTTTCGGGTTTTTTTCACATACCCCGAAAAACACCCGGGCAACGCCGGGTACCCCTCGCTAGTATATATATAAAAGGCAAAATGTGTGTGACCATTTCGTGTATGTCTCGCAAAGGCTTTTTTCGCACACGCTCCCGGGGGGGGGGGTACGATCGCTTAGAAGTATTTATATAGGTCCTAGATAATAATATCTAGGATTTGAGAATGCATGTAGCATATAGATTTATTTACATCGACTTTTACAAAATTATTGCTATTTTGGCTTCTTGCGTGTTGATTAGGCTTTTTCGTATAAAAAGTGAAACTAATTCAAAGTTAACCAACTTCTCGGCATTGCGCCGGGAAACGTCCAGAAGCAATCAGCTTTGATCAGTCTTGTATATCAAACAATTGCTATTCAATCTAGACAATTGGGAGCTGCTTTCCCCCTCCCCAACATCTGTTGGGGGAAAAAAAAACCAGTCAAATTTGGGTAAACAAACCCAAACGCTGCCTCGGAGCAAAAGTTAACTGCATGACTTCTATTTGACCTTCTTAATTAGTTCAAATCGAAGCAGCAGAGTTAACTTTTATTGCGGATACCTGTTTTTAATAGTTAAATAAATAAATTCAAACATGTTAACGTTGCACGTTTTCCTTTCACACTTTAATTTCCAACTTTGCCTCAAGAGTTCGGGTTCGATCCTCATACTCACCTACCAAAACTTTTTTTATTTTAGTTTAGTTTCATTTACCCAAAACCACACACACCTCCAAACACCCGGGCAACGCCGGGTACCCCCCCTCCCTCCGTTAGTATATATATATATATATATATAAAAGACAAAATGGCCGCACGCGTTTTTTTTGTATGTCCAGCGAAGGCTTTTTTTTTTCGCCGGGGTTCTCTGAGGTGGTGGTGGGGGGGCTACTATGTTTTAAAACCTTTTACATACCCCTTAGATCATAATATCTACGATTTGCAAATGTGCATCATATCTAGATTTATTTTGATCGACTTTTATAAAATGCACGCTATTCCTTTCTCTCATGTGTTTGTTCGGCTTTTTCATATAAAAGTGAAACTAAATCGTGCTGGGACGTCCAGAAACCAATCAGCTTTGATAAATGTCAGGGAAACCGCCCATATCAGACAATTGCTATTCATTTGGACACTCCCATTTTGTGGGGAGCTGGTTTTCCCCAACATCGTGGGGAAACAAATAAATGAAACAGCGGAAAGTTGTACTGGCCTCCAGCCAACGTTCGTTTCTGCAAATCAACTTTTTCATTGACATCGATAAATTTCAACGCTTTTAACTTCCTATGGCCTTGTAGCGTCACTGTAAGATCTCACGTTTTCTTGCACTTTCTTTTCCGCCTTCGGGTTTGTCATGGATTTGAAACACTTATATTTTCTTTTACACCTACAAACACCCAGGCAATGCCGGATACCCCCGCTAGTAGAATATAAGATAGAAATGGTGAATGTTTCCCCCGACGTTTTATTCTTTGTGAGATTTCCGAATGTTTGTAGAGTTATCTTCTCCTTTTCCTTCTCACCTGGTTTTGTTGGTTGAGTCTTTTTGCTTTCAACAAGACGACTGCATCAGAGATTTTTTTTCTTGCATCTTTTTTCCTTTCAAAAGATTTTTTACTTTTGATAATTGAATTTTTTCCATGTAATCTATTTCTAGAACGTTTTTAAAATCTATAAAATGCAAAGAATCCGATGATCGAATATTTTGTTTTCAAATCGATAATTGTGTTCTTCAACTGCTGTTGCTGCTTCCTTTTTTGTGTGAAGAGAAAAGGAAATGGTGTGTGTAAGGAGGAGAGGGGGTGGAGGTAAAGCGCTTGGAATGTTCGCTGCTTCCAGCTATCTAATCTATTCGCTTTTTCCTTCTATTCCTTCCTTCACTCTCTCTCTCTCTCTCTCTCTCACTTGTTCTACTCCCACTCTATCTGTTTTGTCATATACCACTCTGTTTTGTTTATACAACTCTCTCTGTGTCTTGCTATACTCTGCTCTCTCTCTCTCTCTCTGTCTTGTCTGCCCCCTTTCTATCTTTGGTATTTTGTTTACCCCCCCCCCCCGTTATTTGTTATCTTGTCTCTCCCCATGTTTGTTTTGTCATTCCCCTCCATATTTAATGGTTTGTCCACCCCTTTCCATATTAATTGGTTTGTCCACCCCTTTCCATATTTATTGGTTTGTCCACCCCTTTCCATATTTATTGGTTTGTCCACCCCTTTCCATATTTATTGGTTTGTCCACCCCTTTCCATATTTATTGGTTTGTCCACCCCTTTCCATATTTATTGGTTTGTCCACCCCTTTCCATATTTATTGGTTTGTCCACCCCTTTCCATATTTATTGGTTTGTCCACCCCTTTCCATATTTATTGGTTTGTCCACCCCTTTCCATATTTATTGGTTTGTCCACCCCTTTCCATATTTATTGGTTTGTCCACCCCTTTCCATATTTATTGGTTTGTCCACCCCTTTCCATATTTATTGGTTTGTCCACCCCTTTCCATATTTATTGGTTTGTCCACCCCTTTCCATATTTATTGGTTTGTCCACCCCTTTCCATATTTATTGGTTTGTCCACCCCTTTCCATATTTATTGGTTTGTCCACCCCTTTCCATATTTATTGGTTTGTCCACCCCTTTCCATATTTATTGGTTTGTCCACCCCTTTCCATATTTATTGGTTTGTCCACCCCTTTCCATATTTATTGGTTTGTCCACCCCTTTCCATATTTATTGGTTTGTCCACCCCTTTCCATATTTATTGGTTTGTCCACCCCTTTCCATATTTATTGGTTTATCCACCCCTCTTCACGTTTGTTATCTTGTCTGCCAACCCCCTGTCTTTATTGTCTTGTCTACCCCCTCCCCATGTTTGTTGTCTTGTCTACCCCCCTCCCCATGTTTGTTGTCTTGTCTACCCCCCTCGTTTGTTGCCTTGTCTAACCCCCCTCCCCCCCGGCTTGTTGCCCCCCCCACACATTTGTTATCTTGTCTAACCCTCCCTCCATGATTGTTGTCTTGTCGCCTGTCCTCATGATTGTTGTCTTGTCTACCCGGCTCCATATTTGTTGTCTCCCCCACCCTATGTTTGTCGCCCTTTCTTGCTTCTTCCATTAAAATGCAACAATCATTATTTTCTATTCACCTTTTTATCTCCACACATTCTGAAACCAGTTTCGTTGCGATAAAATTTCTCGTTTTCAAATGAGATAAGTTAAAAAAAAAAAAAAAAAATATATCTCTGAACTGATTTGACCTCAAGCTGACCCCCCTCCCGCCTCTTTCAGTTCGATTATTCGATCTACATTCAAATAAACTTTTCACATCTTATTGTTTGTTCCACTAGGTCCCCCCCCCCCCGATTAATTTCCAACAAATTATATTTACATCATTCTTTTTCTTTTGTCATGCCTAGAAATGAATGTGAGCTAATAATAACTACATCTATAAATACATGAATAAATAACGTGTGTGTGACAGATTCTAATGTGTTTTAAACCAGAGGTTATATGACCTTGATTGGGACTATGATATGGTGATGACCACTTTTAAAAATTTATTTTAACTCTTTTCACTCTAAACAAGACATATTGCCACTTGGGCGTAAGGTGCTACTATTTGGAATCATATTGACAAGGACACTATGTAGGGAGTTGAGCTGCAAGATGTTTGTTCACATTACATTTAAATTTCTGCATGTCTGTACAATCAATGTAGTAGATTTGGAGAGAATTCTGAAGTCTAGTAATTTTAGGGAAGAAACTATTAAAGTAGAAGATTTTCCAATATCTAGGATACTCTAAGTGAAGGGGTGGGATTTTGCTACTTGTTGGGTTAGTTGAGGGTATATATGTCGAGGGGACACAAGTGCTATGAGTTCATCAGGGCACATTCCATTAAAATATGAGGTGCCTTAAATAAGTTTCTAGATTTTTTTCGTATGCACTTTTATTAATAGTACACGCATCAAACTGTAGTCCCCCTTTTAAGTAATCTCCTCCAGCTGCAATGCACTTGTTGTACCATTCCAACAACTTCTGGAAGTTCTCTTGTGTGAGCGTGTCAATGATTCTTGTCACAGCCTCTTTCATCTCCTCAATTGTCTCATAACGACAGCCTCTAAGGTTTTCCTTGAATTTAGAGTATACCCAAAAGTCACAGGGAGCAAGGTCTAAAATATAGTTAGGATGAGAAACTGTCTTGATGCCCATCTTGGTTAAATAGCCTGATCTTCTCTGAGCAATCTCTGGACAAACTTCGTCTTCAGTTCCTATACTGAGATCAAACTGTGCACTTATTGTCTCTATAAACACACGATGGTCCTTATCCATGAAATTCTTTATTTGGCCAATTAACTCTGGTGTTCTGACTTCCTTACTCCTCCAACACCTGTTATCATCCCTCACAAACTCTCTGCTTTGCTTGAATCTCTTATGCTACTCCAAAACTGATACTCAATTCATGCAAGATAGTCCAAAAGCAGTCTGAAGCATTCCATACGTTTCTGCAACATTTTTTTCAAGTTTAAAACAGAATTTTATGCATATTGTTCTTCTAAAATGTCCTCATGTCCAGATTGCATTTTTAAAATTCACCAGCTGTAACAATCAGGCTTTAGTAGGGTGTATTCCTATTTCTGCTGTAGCTGTTCATTTGAACCTGTTGTGGTTAATCACCTGAAGAAGGCCAAAGGAGGAGTTTGACGAAACCTGATGAATCAACAACAACTATGAAGATGAGGATAACAGTCTGCAAAAAGAATGAATAAATAAAATAAAACAAAAAGTAAAAAAAATAATATATAATGGCTGAAGTAAGTTTGGGAGACTTCTTCCGTTACTAACCAGCAGAGAGTTACCACTGATGATCCAGGAAAGTTATGAATTGAAAGCCATGTTTAATTTCAGAAGGGATTCCGATGAGTAGCTATTCTGTACAAGTCCTGGAGATGAAAAAGTTTTTGGTGAGTAACTGTTCTGTATAAGTCTTGGACTTTAAAATTTTGCAGGCAAAGAATAAAAATCTTTCTTGTGTGGACATGAAAAAAAAAAATTATGTGCGGGGAATGCTAAAAGATTCAATATTTTATGGAACAATTTTGGTTTCTGATTGATTGCTAGCAGAACACGGCTCCATTTGATTGGTCAATTCCTATCGCCAGTTTCTATAAGTAGAACATTCCAATTTATTTTAATCATACCCGGTATGACATGTATGAACTATTGTAATATTGTGCACATGCGTGCATCAGCAGTAGCGAAGGATGGATGGTTGTGAAAAGATTAGCAGCAGCAGTAGTCAAAAAAAAATGCGCATATGCAAATTAGAAAATGTGCATGAAAAGAAAAAGGGAAAAAAAGAGGAGAAAAAGGAAAAAAAAGAGGAGAAAAAGGAAAAAAGAGAAACAGGACAGCATGTGCTCGGGGGAAAAAAAAGTGGACGTCGAAAGAAATGGATGTGTGTAGCCACGATGAGAAATGGGCTGGTATGGCGGTCGGAGAAAGGAGAAACGCATGTCAGCCCCCTCCCCCCGGCCAATCTTTCACGAAAAACACCCATCTTAGCTGAAACCACTATAATAATTTTCCCCACTCTTTATCTGTGCCTAAATCTAAATGTAGATTCCATGAACAAAGCTTCTTTCTTAGAAGTGTACGCCTGTGGAACTATCTTCCGTTTGCCTGTTTCCCACCTGACTACAACTTGGATGTCTTAAAGTCCAACATAAACAAATACCTGATGAATCGCCCCCTTAAGTAAGACACTTTATCAAATCTCCAATACTAACAATTACTACGATACTATCCCATTGATTACTGTACATGCAATAACCTTTATCCCTGAGTGGCTTCCGTGCCTTGATAAGTGGTGACCTCCATGTAAAAAAAGAAAAAAAAAAGAGAGGCTCAAATAGACATGTGGCAAAGAGAGACATTTTAAATGGTGCTGAAAGTAACCATAATAAAAACCTTTTGTAAAAATGAAAAAATGTCGACCCAGATTTTTTATTTGTTTCTATTCCTATTTTATTTATTTGTCCATTTGTGATCTGTTGACTACGTTATATTATGGTGTATGGAAGTGAAATCTCGTCCGTGAAGGTTGGGCACATGTCAGAATGGTACAATGCACGTGTATTGTGAGTTTTCAAACAGGCTTAGATTTGATGATCTCGGAGCAAAATTAAATCGGCAATGTATAGGGAAATGTGTGTAGAACAGTAGACTTTGATGGTGTGGCCATGTTTAAAGAATTAATGTGAGTTATTGGGTTAGAAGATGTAGAACAGTTGAGGTAGCAAGGTCAGTTCATAAGGGAAATCCAGGGAAAACATGGGAGAAAGTGATAAGGATGGACTGAAGAGAAAGAGGGATAAAGACCTGGCCAGAGATAGATTAGTTTGAAGTTCTCATGTTCGTCTAGCACGTCGGTATGTAAAACAGATGTTAAACTGATGATGATGAGGATTCCTATTTACTTGCCTCCCCAGGAGGGCAGAGTTAGACACAAGGTCAGTTTTTAATGTGTGGAAAATCCAGTTCCCCAAAAAGGGGCACTCTGGATAGGAACAAAAATAAAAATTGTCTCAGTCTTGAAGGACTTCTTCTCCAGTGACTGAGGGCAGAAAAGGCGAAGTGCAGCCTCAAAACAGGTACTACACTCTGATCTTGGCCCAAAAGCCAAGAAACTATATGAAATTTATAAAAAAATGAATGATGTTTCTAAATTTGAGATGAAGATTATTTCTATTATTTGGACCGTGGATAGTGGATAAAGTACTTGGTAAAATTCAATTGTAAGTTACTCTTTTATAGGTTTAAGGTTCAATCAATTGTGAATTGCTTGGAAATTCTATCCAGTTTTGGAAGATGGAACAAATGCATGCTATCCTTGTAGATTAAGTAAAAGGGTTCCGTTCAAAATTCCTTACAGATTCCGGAGTTTGACAGAGAGATTCCGGAGTTTGACAGAGAGATTCCGGAGTTTGACAGAGAGATTCCGGAGTTTGACAGAGAGATTCCGGAGTTTGACAGAGAGATTCCGGAGTTTGACAGAGAGATTCCGGAGTTTGACAGAGAGATTCCGGAGTTTGACAGAGAGATTCCGGAGTTTGACAGAGAGATTCCGGAGTTTGACAGAGAGATTCCGGAGTTTGACAGAGAGATTCTGGAGTTCGACAAGTTACACCTGAAGAAAGTCGGAGGTTACATTGACTGAAATGTGAAAATAACATTCAAAATCAGAACATTAGGCCAAAGAATTCAAATAATATGAAAAATAAATGAGTTTTCACAAATCGAAATTGACGGAAGTTTCACTCTATTTACCTACTTTTGCACCCTAAACTCTAGGCTGGTTTGTGATACCTACATTAAGTACATCTAGTTGAATAGCTCAATCAGCAAATAGTTTAAGCTAATATATCAATAGCTGCATGTCTCTGAGCAGAAAAGAAATTCCTAAAGAGATGCAATTTTCTTCAATGTCGATAAAAATACAATTCTAATCAATAAAATGAAAATGGCATCCAAATTGATTTCTTTCGTTCATTGACATTTTGAATAAAAGACAAAAAAAATCAATCCACTTAAAATTCTTCTACATTTCTGTTAGGTATGTCACGATACAGTCGGGTCATGTATTACGATACATATCACAATGCGCTGTTTACACAAAACGATTCAAAGTTTCTTACGTTTCAGAATTTTCTAGAAGAAAAAAAAACCTTTTGAATAATTTTTGTCGATTCTGTAATTTTATGTTTTTTTTATGATTTGCCAAATGTGAAGAAATCCATCACTTTCAGCCGTGAAAGCCACTGTGTGTGTGTGTGTGTGTGTGCGTGTGTGTGTCATTTTTTATATCTCTGCTATTATATAAAATAACTTTGTGTGTGTGTGTGCATATATCAGGGCTCTATGGACAAATTTATCTTTAATTGACCTTTGACAACTAAATATTTTCGTTTACTAGCCAAATAAAAAAAGTTACAAGCCAAATCCACATGATTTTTGAAATATGACATCGTCATTTCATGACGAGTATGTACATCATAAAGAGTTTTTCTGTATCTTTTTTTTATATTTGTAATCTATAATATAAATCTCACTTGTCTGTTTAAATGTATGTATGTTTGTATGTCTGCCTAAAATTTTCGACAGAGGCGATGGATTTTCACAAGATTGGTATCGGCTTGAAACTCGACTTTTCGGACGACAAACATCGAAAAATTAGTTAAAAACATTAATTCCTCTACCCTCAACTGAGCACTTTTCTACAGGAAGGGTTTGCTTTTTTCACCGATATTTTCGAAAGTCATCACCTCTTTTTGATTGACTAGCCTTTGGAAGATTGTCAGTGAAAGAAATACAATCGCTAAAAGATAAGCGTTTCATTATTTCTAGTCGCCATTTTGAAAAATCACTCGCAAGCATGTGATATATGTGAGTGATGGGACGATTCCAAAATTTTCTCCCGATTCTGATACAATTACTGATTCCAATTCTTTCAAAATCGCTAAATATTTAACTATAGAATTGTTTTTCTGTAGATTACTGTAAAAAATCCATGATATATTTTTGTAAACTTAAAAATATACTTGTGTAGATGATATATACATTTCAATTTTGTTTGTAGCTTAAAACCAATGTACATTTATCTATTTTTAGTAGCAGTGATGGAAAATAAAGTTTTAAATAAAAACAAATCAAATAAATTTTGAATAGTTCTTGTCGATTCTATCATTCAAGCACTACCGTGTTTGAATATATATGGTTAAGTGGCAGTTTTAGTCATTTAGAACTGCTTTAAAGCTTCACCGCTCACTCATTTTTTGAACAAATTTCAAATAATTATTGCAGTTTATAGATCACCTTCTCAGCTTCGTTCAGTAAAACAAAAGTTATGATGAATTTTTTGGTGTTCAAAATCGTAAAAAATGTGTAAGGAGACTTTATGACTGGTTTCCATAGCAACCACGCTGCTTCAGCAACTACTGTTGCTACTAATTCACTGCTGGTGCAAAAATAGAAGTAACAAGTGAAACAGAATGAAAGCATGAAAGGGAGATAATTGGGTGAATTTTATTGAAAGCAGACGAGTGCCATACATTGTTATTGCATATGTGTATGGGGGCAAAAAAATAAGACTGAAATTAAACATAGAACAAGTGAATTTATTGGAAGCCTGGAAAAATGGCTTACAATAGAAAAATGCGAGCATGAAAAGTAATATGGTTAAGCTTAAACATGGAAAAGTAAAGGACTAGTTGTTAAAACTGGAAAAGAAAAGGACAAGATATTCTTGTAAAAAATATAATAAATTTATAACTTAAAATATTGTATCATTAAGAATTTTTTAAAAAATTCAATTTATAACATTATTTAATCAATTCTTAATGCTGCAATAGTTTAAGTTATAAATTTATATTTTTACTAGAATATCTTGTCCTTTTCTTTTCCAGTTTTAGCAACTAGTCCTTTACTTTTCCATGTTTAAGCTTAACCATATTACTTTTCATGCTCGAATTTTTTTATTGTAATAATTTTGTTTTCTATAATTTATGTGACGTCATCAATTGATGTGCTTGATGCGAGCCACGGCGAACGATTTTTTTTTTTTTTAACTATTATTTACTACTGTAATTTAATTTAATAGGAATTTATTTTACATTCAAATAGTTTACTTAAAGATTAAATTATCGAAATTTAAAAGAAGATTCCTCATTATCGTTCGAAATAATTAAGTAAAATCTGTTTTTTGTTTTTTTTTTTCAGTGGGGGTAGAAAACATAACACAAAAATAAAATGTTACGTGACTTTTTTGACATCTACGGAAGAGCAAAAGCGAGAATAAAATACTTTAAGCTCACTACACCT
The DNA here is from genome assembly GCF_053919585.1 of Euprymna scolopes. NCBI lineage: Eukaryota > Metazoa > Mollusca > Cephalopoda > Sepiida > Sepiolidae > Euprymna > Euprymna scolopes. The sequence continues at coordinate 1,209,300 of NC_136518.1, read as the reverse complement.
GTTGTTTGTTTAAGTTTTTGATACTTTGGAACGATTTATTTATCGGAAGAGCATCCCCCCCCCCCGAATGCTACTTGAGAATAATTTTCCCTTTACCAGTTAGGTAGAAATGTAATTTTTGAGAACATTTATTTGTTATATATTTGTTTTTGACAGCTTTTTTGTGTCTATGTGTACAGTAAAACAAACCCAATTAAATTATTAAATACAAATAAACATGAATTACATTATTAAATACAATAAGCAGAATTCATTTTTGCTTTTTTTTTTTTTAAATAAAGAACCTGACCACTTCATTACTACTAAAATTAAAAACGAACCTTAACGAAATAAGTTGAGTTTTTAAAGTATCTAAAATTGGAAAAAAAGTTTAATAAACTTTAAAATTAAACGTAAAACAAGAAAAAAATTATAAGAATAATTTAAAAAATTACTTTTAATAGATAATTTGGTCACTTTTTAGTAAACGCTAACAGAATAATAGCTGTGAAGTTTTGGAACGGCAAACGCAACGGTGGAAGTGAATGTTTTCAACCAGTTTATTTAGATCCGTTCCAGCTTCCGTATTTTATTGCATAAAACAAAGCATGCAACAATATCGCAGTCCATGTACAAAAACTGGATTTTAACGCAATATTAATTTTGAATTGGTTTTAATCTGACAAGAGCCATGTAAATTTTATAACTTTATATTTAAAAAAAAATTTTTACACAATTAAAAAATCTATGTTGTAGCGGAGATTTTGAAATAATGGAATTTTAATCGTTTTAATCTTTTAAAAATCAGTTAATTTTTAAGAGGTTGCTTTTTCTTGGCAATTCAACTGATTATAGTATATATTAATGAAAAAAAAACGCTATATAAAAAAAAACATTAAATTTATATCAATTTTTTAATTGCAACTTCAAGGTAAGTTTTTGTTCAATATGTGTATTTAAACTTAATAAAAAATAAATATTTTTTATTTATTTGAACTCTTATGTTTCTTAATAAATAGAAATTTCGATAGATTTAAATATATTTTCTTCGAATTTCGGAAAAATAAATATGGGGGTGGGGAACACGCACTAAAAAACTATTTCCCCTCATATATTTTATGGAAACTGCATTTTATATATAATTTCATTCTAAAATGGATAAGTATCGAAAATTTCACGAAAATCTGACCATTAGTTGATTTTTGCTAGATTTATTAAACACTGGTATGTTTTCACGTTCAGAATGTCTACTACATAGGAACGCTATTTTAAAGTGCCAATTATATAAACACGATTTTCGTCTTGCAATCTCATTATTTTCGTTCGATGAAAAAAATTTTGTTTTAATTATTACTGGTTTATTTTGCCCTTCTTTAAAATTGTACAAAATTTATATTGGTAATATTAATCTTCTCTATATAAATAAAATGAACTCATTTTTTCCCCGTCTGATTTTGACATTAATAGGATTAAAAATCAAGATATTTCATGCAAATATAATATGCACAAACGGCAGAACAATATCTGAGGTGTGTTATAGGCTTATTATTTCTCAAATTCCTCGATAATCTTAGATTTCTATACTTTTTCTGCTGAGAAGTCACAGCCAAAATCGGTTAAGATCAATGGAAGTGGTAAAATATTTTCTCTCTAATAAATTCCTCCTCCCCCTGCCACCACTTAACACCGTTTGGGGATCGTTCACAAGGAACAGTTGAGAAGAGAACACCGGTTTGGCTTCATAGTTCTTTCATGTGAAGTTATTTAAAATCACTAAACTAAGCTGCAGTGCTCTGTGGCGTAGTGGTTAGCGTGCTGGACAATTCACATTATATTTTCACGTTCGCGCCGACCTACCGTAGTCGTTTTTTTTTTTTTTTTTTTTTTCCTAAACAACTGGAATGGACTTTTCTTGGTGGCCGAACTGTTAACGTTGCAGATGTTTTTTTTTTTTTTTTTTTTTTTTTTCACACTTTATTTTCCTACTTTTACTCATGACTCCGGGTTTGATCCTTCCTACTTACCTACCATAACATTTTTTAAAACTCCCCCCCCCCGTCCCGGAAACAAACACTCGGGCAACGCCGGGTATCCCCGCTAGTTTATAATAAAGTTACATCGTTTTACATAGGGAGGGGGGGGGGTAATCTTGTGGTGACTTTTGGCAGTCCCTAGTTATCAAACAGTTAAAAAAAAAAAAAAAATACTTTCATTTTCACTTTTTTAACAGTTTAAAACTTTTTCAATTAATTTTTTCATGCTATAATTTGAGCCGTTAAAACAAACACAAGACATTTAATATTACAAAAACAAAGCCGTTGACTTGTGATAAGTGCTTTTGTTAAGAGTCGCACTTCTTTATTTACAAAGCCATTCGGTGGAAGTGACGTCAGACAAATTTTAAGGTTCGGATGACCAACACTGTATAGAATATAACTTTTTTACGCAAATATAAAAATAGAAGGGATCAAGTAAAGATTAGATACCCCGTAGCAGAAGACAAAGATTGGCGAACATTTCAAGTGACACCGGGTGTTCGACCTTGACATTGCCGGTGGTTGCTTGTAAACACGTCAAATAGCAGACATAGTCGAATGTTCGTGAGCAAGATTTTTTAAAAATATATTTACAAAACTTTGAATGATTTAAAAAAATATATATATATACTTACAAAACATTTTCTTTAATATTAAATATTTACAAAACTTTTAAGGATTAAAAAATAACAAAATTTTTTTTTCTATTTACGCAAAACTTTTTAATGTAAGTAATAAAACGAACATATCTAAACATATTTAAATAAATGGATGTCTTTCTCAGTGCGTTCTTTTTGTATATTTACAGAACTTTTTAATAAAACTAATAATAATATAAAGAAATAAATGTTAAATTTTTACGACGTGCCCCAGCGTATTATAAACACTCCAACCTTCCTATAACAGAATCTCGGATGATGTCAATTAAAAAATACATAATTTAAAAAAAAATTAAATAAAATTATAACCAAACTTTTTAATGGCAGAAACAAATATAAAATAACTGACTTGTTCGGATTTTTGCGACCAAGATAATTTTTATGTACAGTTTTTTTTTTTTTTCTTTCTTTGTGCGTTTTTAATACAATATAATATTTATTTAAAGTGCGATGTATGTTGGTGGTCAGTGAAGGAGAAATCCTTCTATACCGAGGCAATTTTTATTCATAATAAAATCACAAGTATAAGCAAAACAATCGCGATTTAAAAAAATATATTTTATTCACATATCTTTTATAACCTTTATTTTTTATAAAGATGAAGTATAGTATCACAAGATACAAATCTTTTTATAATTTTAATGTTTATTTAAAAAAAAAAAAATTGCTATTTGCTCACTTCTCCATAAAGACAAATTAAGTGCAAGTAAGTTTAGCGTCCGAAATTTTCAGTTTCTGATGTTTTGTAATTAATATGGTTCATTCTTTTTATTTATTTTAAAAAATTTTATTATAATTATAATAATTATTATTAGTTCTAAGTTCTGTAAATATATTTAAAAAAAACACTCATTTAAATTTACATTCGTTTTGTTACTTACACTAAAAAGTTTTGTGTAAATAGAAAAAAGTAGTTTTTTAATCCTTAAAAGTTTTGTAAATATTTAATATTAAAGAAAATGTTTTGTGACTATATTTTTTTTCTTTTAAATCTTTAAAAGTTTTGTAAATATATTTTTAAAAAATCTTGCTCGCGAACATTCGACCATGTCTACTATTTGACGTGTTTACAAACAACCAACGGCAATGTCAAGGTTGAACAACCGGTGTCACTTGAAATGTTCGCCAATCTTTGTCTTCTGCTACGAGGTATCTAATCTTTACTTGATCCAATAGAAGATTTGGTAAATTTTTACTGGGTTTCTACCTTAACATTTTCCTTTATAATGACAGCTTATTAAGGTTTTCGGGTATGCTGAAAACGACTATTGCATTTTAATTTTCCGCAAATAAGTAGTTTCCGGATATTAAGCAATGTAATTCGTTATGGTTAAAGTGGTGGCCATCGTTGTACTTGCAATCATGCATATTTTTATCATAATTAATATACTCACAATTCCATAGCTAGCCTTAACATATACTGCCCCAATGAGTCACAGGTCATCATCAGCGACCACGGCTCTCTAAATTGTAGAGTCATGGTAATCTCGAAGACAAATAAAGACAATAGTTTCCTGTTGCTTCCTGTCTTGATTCGGGGATGCATCTCCCCTAATGAGTTAAATGTGCCCCCAAATATTAACCCGGAAATTTCTATGACTGTGGTACATACAATGCCTAGCCTTTCTAAATAGTCACCTATCTAGTACTGGCCAGCCATAGGTTCTCACCAGATCACTGAAGTTAAGCAACAATGAGTCTGGCCAAAATATATATATATATATATATATATATATATATATATATATTTTTTTTACATGGCGGTCACCATTTATCAAAGCCCGGAAGCCACTCGGGGATAAGGGTTATTGCCTGTACAGTAATCAATGGGATAGTATCGTAGTAATCATTAGTATTGGAGAATTGATAAAGTGTCTTACTTAAGGAGGCGATTCATCAGGAATTTGTTTATGTTGGACTTGAAGACATCCAAGTTGTAGTCAGGTGGGAAACGGGCAAATGGAAGAGAGTTCCACAGGCGTACACTTCTAAGAAAGAAGCTTTGTTCATGGAATCTACGTTTTGATTTAGGCACAGATAAAGAGTGGGGGAAAATTACTGACAGTGGTTTCAGCTAAACGGGTGTTTTTCGTGAAAGATTGGCGAGGAGGGACCAGAGATTGGAGCTCGGACGACCACTTGCCTTGAAAATAACGATAAAACGAAGACAGGCTCGCAACGTCTCTTCTGTGGGAGAGAGGTTGCAGGGAAGAGAAAAGGGGACTATCACCCACTAAGCCACCAAGTCTATTTTGTACTCTGTCAAGGCAGGATAGACTGTTTTTAGCAGCTCCAACCCAGATGTGGCAGCAGTACTCCATCCTTGGACGTACTTGGCTTTTATACAGATAGAGAATTGCATCAGTAGTGAGATATCTTCTGGAACGGTAGAAGGATCCCACCATTTTCCCAGCGACCTTGGCAACAGACTTGATGTACATGTTCCATTTCAGATCAGGAGTAAAGGACAAACCCAGAAGCTTGTCAAAACATGGAGCCTCCCCAAGACGAGAGCCATCCATTTCAATTGATGCCAGATGGGGATCAGAGCACTGATGATTTAAAGATAGGAGCTTGGTTTTAGATGCATTAAAAGTAACCTCCCCAATACCATGCGCTCAAGATCAGAGAAGAGAGAGAATCAGAGATAACTTTGTCATTTATGGCCTTTGATGTGTTGCCATATCTCTACTATTATATAAAAAGAACATTGTGTGTGTCTGTGTGACTGAGTTTGTTCCTTATGGACTCTAAAATGGCTGGGCAGATTTTTTTATAAAATTTTACATGAAGGTACGTTATGTACCTGGCGGTTTTTTTAAATGTTTTGTATCGGAATGTCTTTGATAAGTATTGATAATCAAATAATCCGATGAAAGAAAGAACAGGCGATTTTGACCGTAGTTAACACCTTACACAGCCTAACATCACAAGTACATTAGAGAAGTTTTATTAGCACACAAGCTGAAAGGCCCCAAATATAAAACCAACAGTAGGTTCTTGGATCTGACAGGGGCGCATTTGAAATGAAGTTTTCTGTTTAGACACAATTCTACCATGATACTTGGCCTTTTTATTTTAAACTTAAATTTAAGCCATTATCACTGCACAAGCAGTAAGGCTATACATATAAAATCAAGAGTAGATTCTTTGATATGACAGGGGCACGTTTGAAATGAATTTTTCTCTCTAGTGGTATTTGCTATCATCTGACCTAAAGACACATGGATATGAAAACTTAAAATTAATTAAGGCAGTTTAAACGTATGATTTCTGCATGCATAAAAGGTACACATTAAGTCAACTTACGGCTGTCAAGTTCTAATATTTCAATTTTGTCCCCTTAGCAGCTATTTTTACCAGCTAAAAACCAAATCGAATTTGTTCCACAGGTCCAAATCTCTTATCAAGTTTCAAGTCTGTAGACCAAAATTGACGGTAGTTTGGTAGAGACTGTTCTGCACATGCACGAGTGCGCACACACACACACACACACACACACACACACACACACACACACACACACACACACACACACACACACACACAAGGTCACTGTTATAATATATATGGAGTTAATTCCATTGTATCTGCAATATGACTTGAGAAGCAAATGCTTCAAGCTATTAGTTGTTTCCACAATCAGAGATTCTAACTGCTCCACCTACAATCGATGAGGAAAAGAAATATTATTTATTTAAACACTATCAGCTGCCGAAGATGCTCTATTCATTTTATGAACGACTTTACATTATGGTAGATGCCGGTTTCACTTAATAGAAATGGCTGCATATGCAGTCATTGACAAACACCGTTAAGCTGTATCACACATGCTTTATATTGAAACTGAGTTAATCAACATTTGTTTCCCGAAGGCTCTTTTTTCTCCCCTCACTGTTTTGCCGTTTATCTGTCAGACACAATAATCCTTATCCTTGAGGGGTCTGTATACCTTGATAAACAGTAACTGGTTTGTAAAAATGAATAAAAATGTAGAAATATTCCTCAGTTTTACAATTATGTTTTTAACTCTTTTATATTGTTGTTAATGCCTTTGGACAATGCTGAATAACCCATGCCAGCAATAAATATCTGCTAAAATGTTGAAACTGACTCTTTTCCATTGAGTGTAGTTTTTTTTTTTTTTTTTTTTTTTTTTAAATGGCCTCTTTAAATGTGCTTGAACTAATTTTAGCAGAACTGGAAGTGCCTTGTTTAAAATCAGGTCTAGGGTTGCACATAGGCACTTGTGTGTGTGGGGGGTGGGTGGTGTGTAACCATGACTAATCATTAACTTGGAGGGGGGGGGGGTTACACATGTTGTTAATGCTGCTGTTACCCTCAGTCCCTTCCCTGTCATTTTTTTTTTTTTTTTTTTTTTAACAACTGCTGACTGTTCTAAGGAGTGCTTTTTTTTTTTATTTTATTTTTTTTATTATTGTCTCTAGTTTTAGAATAAAGCTCATAAATTTAAAGTTCTTACTGGGACACCCTACACCTACAAATAATGATGGTGTGGGTTTGATCTATCTCCTTCCTCCTTTCTCTCCTTGGTAATAACTTCCACACAAGTCTTCTTACTACAATTGCAAAGAAGTTTGGTACTCTTGCCTTATTGTGATGGAACAACATTTAGTTTTGAAGATCTCAGAATAAGGGGAGACAGTTTAAGTTGTTTCGGTACTTGTTAACATATGGTCAACAGATCGATGTTTAAAAAAAAAAAAAAAAAAAAAAAAAAAATTTTACAGAAAATTGAGTAAAATCATAGTTTTCATAGACGTTATAAAGTAAGCAGTAGGAGTCTACACGCAGGGGACATAACTCTGAAACGAATATTTTAGATTACTTGTTCATGACTGCAATATTTATTGTCTGTAGTGATTGACTTTTTTATTTTACTAAAAACACAATAGCAGTTGTTCTACTCGCATTTTTGTAATTTTTTGGATATGTTACTATTTTCGACATGAAAATTAAGTACGTATTATTGTTTCTGCTTAAAATGATATTTTTGTTTTAAATCAATTCGTCAACTATATCTTAATAAGTACCTTTGTTTCAATAAAGTGAAATGAATTTTCTTAATTTTATTTTGTTTTTTCAAAAATACAAAAAAAGAAAGAAAATCACACGCATTCCAATAATGATTGTTCAAAACTAAATTTTAACAATCATACATTTTCATATGACAACTTGTATTCATTTCAGAATTTTGACTGTTATATTTTATCAAAAAGAGAATTTTTTGTTATTAAATTTTATTTTATTTCAATAAATGTTTGCATAATTAATGCTTTGTGTGTGTGTGTGTGTGTGTGTGTGTGTGTGTGTGTGTGTGTTATTGTAGGTACGGGCAAAAATAGGGGGACCTAGTTTTGAAAGCCGATTTATCATTTTTTTTGTAGGTTTTCCGCTACTTTTTGATTGCATTTGAAAGATTAGAGACTAAAGTTAATTTCCTAAAGGAAAAAAAAAAATATTTGTACACGTGAAAAAAGTTATGAAAATGTTTTCACGGCGAGCTAACCATTAATTCAGCTAAATTTTGAAGTTAAATAGATTCATTGTAAAAATCCTTTAAAAGATAAATATTAGTTTTCTGGGTCTATTTCAAAGATAATTAGTAAAGTAAAGTCCTAAGATATTGAATTAAATTTAAAAACAAAAAACAAAAAAAAACTTCAAAAAGCAAGTAATTATGTCGTTCAGCAAAATGCAACCAATAAAAGTTTGTAAACACGAATATACAGAAGCCCAAAATTTCAGCCTATCAAAACGCTGTTTCAAAATGAAGTCATGATAGTAAAAGGAGGTAGGGGTGTCAGATTTTTTTTTTTTTTTTTTTTTTCCCAGACGTGCATCCATACATTACTATTCTGAACGTTGGTATCAATTTTTATCATTTTTTAATTTAATTAATGTTCCTGTTTCTAAATTAATTTTTTTTTTTAAATTATTGTTTGAGATTTATATAAAAATTATATTACTGCGAAAGTTTCACATTCTTACAAGCAAGGAAATTATTAAAATCTTGCATATAAAAATTATGCGAAATCTGTAATTTAAAAAAAAAAAGTAGAAATATTTTTGCTATTATAATTTTTTTTTGTTGAAAATATTATATAAACAATGCTTAATTCAATGGTAATATCCGTAGTTCGAGAAATTCATTTTTCTTCGAGTTATATCGAATTCATTAATACGGACTTTTTTTTTTATTGTTACAAATTACGATGCTTTATTTATATAAAAAAAGCAAAAATAAATTCTTGCGTTTTTTATTTACTACTGAAAACCATAACTTTAATAAAGGTATTTTTTGTTTAAATAAAATAATACATTTCCACTAAGATTTAAATAAAAATTAGTTCATTATATTCCGCGATCATTATTTGATTAATACTGAAAATTTCATTAAAATTGGTTAATTCCTGGTGAAGGTGAAGGGAGGTCAAAATGTGGGTTTGTATTACTGTACACAGATTCGAAAAAGTTGTCAAAAAACAAATATATAACAAATAAATGTTATCAAAGGCAAGATAAGTTACTTTTCTACCAAACTGGATATATTTTTCGTGTTTTTATTCAATGTAACATGTTTATTCAGCTCGAAAAACATACAGTGTTTACCGATGTATTGGAACATTCAAGATGGCGTCTTATTCTCTCTTTAACACGGTAAGTGTGGAAAAAGATGTTATAAATAAAAAAATGGATAAAATACTGTTAAAAACTCGCTCAATGTATGTTACCGTTACATAGGTTGACATATATTCGGCGGGTTTTTAATAGTATTTTGTATAGTTTTTTATTTATAACACCTTTTTCCATACTTACGGTGTTAAAGAGGGTGTGAGACGCCATCTTGAATTTTCGAATACATCGGTAAACACTGTATGTTTTTCGAGCTGAATAAATATGTTACATTGAATAAAAACACAAAAAATATATCCAGTTTGGCAGAAAAGTAACTTATCTTGCCTTTGATAACATTTATTTGTTATATATTTGTTTTTTGACAACTTTTTCGAATCTATGTGTACAGTAATACAAACCCCAAGATGTTTATACATTTTGAGCATCGGCATTCATTTTGCCCATTGTTGTTGTCGGATATGGTCTACTTGAATTGAATCCCCTTGTTCTGAGATCTCCAAAATAAAAACAAAAATGTTGTTCCATGCAAAAAACTTTTTCTTCCTCTTTTTATGTACTCATGAGTCTCCACTTATCAAGGCCTAAAAGGCCACTCGAGGATAAGAGTTAATGAATTTGTCAGGTAGATGTTGAAACAATATCTCGCCATCTGTCCTCGGTCAGTGAAGGAGAAATCTTTCTAGACTGAGGCATTTTAAAATTTTATGTCTTAATCCAGAGTGTCACTGTTTCTTTCTTTATTTTTATTTTCTTTTTTTTTTGTTGAAAATTCTGATTTCCTACATATTTAAAAAAACAACAAAAATTGTGTCTAACTTTGCCCTTATAATAGGCACGTAAATTTAAACATCTTGAGGATTGGAGATGATCAATGAGACAGGCCAGAAGTTAGAGGATTTAAAATTTATTAACATTAGACTTGAAAGCGATCATGCTATAGGCATCTGGGGAAGCAGCCCCATGGTATTGTGTTCCATAGACAGATATGTCTTAGAAATTGCTTTTTAATTGTCTCTTGTTTTTTTGAATAAAGCACATAAATTTAGAGTTCTTAATTGGATACCGTACACCTATAATTAATGGTGGTGGGGGTTTAACTGACTGCTCTCTCTCCCTTTTTCTCTCTCTGGTAAGAAATCAGCAAGAACTCATCTTCCTATCACGACTGCAAAGAACGTCTTTTTCCTCTGTTTTTATGTACTAATGAATGTACACTTATCAAAGCCTAAAGGCCACTCGAGGATAAAGGTTAATGTTTTTTTCAAGAGGACAGTGAAACAATAAGGTGATGATTCATAACAATGGTTGAAACTGGTCAGAAATTAGATTAAGAGGACATCTAAACAAGAATTTAACATTGGACTTGACCATGCTATGGTCAGCTGGGAAGCAGCACTGCACTACTGTGTTCTGCAACCTGGAAGTTTCATTTAGTTTTAGATACAGAAGGAAAAAGAAAAATTATTCACAATTCTTGATTAAATGGTACTTTCGTAAACACTTTCTTTTCAAGAATTTCCCACCTGTGAAACATGTTACCATAAGATTGCTTCCTTGCTAACTATAACATATCAATAAATACTTGTCATGAAATTTTTTTCATTATTTTCAATCCTCTCAGAATGATTTTCATCATTCAGCTGTCAATCTATCCAGCTAATTAAGTGTTATCCTCAAGTGGCTTAAACGTCTTCACCATTTGTATAGATGTGACTCCTTAGTAAAACAAAATGTGGGAGGGGTGGGCAGGAAAAATATTTCCATGCTTACTGGGACTTGTTTGAAAAACAAAACTGAAACTAGGTCAAACAATCGGCTGCTGATTATCTTTTACTCTATCATATTGAAGCAATTGCAAAAGTTTGCGTATGAATTACCATATATTTTGGTGTATACGGCGACCGTCAAATAAGACGAGGTACAAAATTGGAGCAAATTTCAATAAATTTATCATTTATCAGTTGTATAAGACGACTGCCAAATCACAAAACCATGTTTGTTTAACCTAGGTTAGAGATTGCAACAGCCGGTATCTTATGAAATATTGGTTTTTAAAGATGATTTTTTAACTTTAAGTGTCGTCTTATACGCCGAAATATATGATAGTTTTTTTTTTTTTTTTCTTTTAATTTTTAGCATCTGGGGCTTCTTTGATCACGCAGATTATCGTTTCTTTCATCTCGTTTGTTCACAGGGTGTTGAGGAGCTGGAAGATATAAGATCCAACTCTGACTTTTAGAATTCAAAAATATTTGACGGCAACTCCTTATTCTAAAGCCTTCCAATAATCAGACTGTCTGACTTTTTGGAGATTAAAATGTCTGTCTCCTTCTAAAAACCCACTCTACAACCCTGGTAGCTGTAGTTGACTCATTGGATAGTGATGTTTTCACCATTTGTATAGATGTTTTACCTTCTCTTCTATGTGGCTGGAAAAACAGAAGCCATTAAAAAGAACAAATAATTCCATTAATTGATCTGGGATTCTTACAGAAATTTGTAGCAAGTTTGCATCTCCCCCTTCCAACTTCTGTGGGGTGGAAGAGAAGTCCACAATTGTGTCCAGTCACTTTGATGCCTAATTTTCCAGGGGTAGGAAGTCTCTAGCCGATATGTATCTTTTTTCTGACGTCATCCTACCATGTAGTCTTAATTTTATAATTGAAAATTTCTAATGGAATTTTTCAATTTATTAATTTTAACCTTGCATGAAAAATATTGTTTTAATCAATATTTTTACACACGGTCGAATATTTCTAAGTAATCTTTGATGTAATGGAAAAAATGTTTTTTCTTTTTTTTTTTTTGTGTCCAGAACAAAAGAAGTCATTAAAAAACAACAAATAACTCCATTAATTACTCTGGAATTTGATTTACTATGTATTATAACTAGGGCTAGGACAACAGCATATTCTTTTCATTGTTTTGACTCGATTGTGTATCCATTGATATCTTATATACTTTTATATAGAGTGATGTGGGTTCTTGGTTGATTAACTGTGTCTAACTCTGTCGGATATATACTCGAGAGTAAAAACAATGAAAAGAATATGCTGTTGTCATAGCCCTAATAATAACTAGCAAAAAAAATTTGGTCCTGTTTTTTTTTTTTTTTTTTTTTCATACTGGAATTTACCTCTGCAACATCTTTTTGTCGGCTATTCGTCTACTGACCCCCCCCCCCACTCTATAACTATCAATTTCTCAATATTATCACTAATAAGAATGACCATGGTATGGTTTTGGACAATTCGTTCAAACAAACGCATCATTTTATTGCCACGGTGAACAAAGCTGGACAAAATCTCTACCTGATTTTGAAATCATTTCTTAAACTAATGGCAGACACTTTCTATCTTCTACACATTCTTTACTCTTAATCACCCCAAAAAGGTATATTAGTACTTGGGTGTAACGAGCTACAATTTGGAACCATGTTTATGGGGGCATTATGAAGGGAGTTGAGAAGCAAGATGTCTGTTCGCATTACATTTAAATTACAACATGTTAGTACAATCAGGGAAGCAGGAATGGAATTTTGAAGTCTAGCATAATTTGTTAATCATCACTTTTATTTTGCTTTTATATAATAAATAGGCAATGCAGAGTACTCCTGTTTTATTTAAACTGAACAACCACTTCTGAAAATGGAAATGTCTGGCTAGTTGGAGTACCAAGATTTGAATACTAAGATTTTGGTTTTAAAAACAAATGTTTGAACTGAACAAAATTATATCTTGGGATTTTAGGTCAATCAGTCGGGTTTTGTGTGCGCATGTCTGTATGTTCCTTGTCAGAACCAAAGTTTGTACCCCTGGGCTAATTTGTTTGGTGGTAACAGATGTTTTCATTGTCTACCGTTTACATTGTTTATAAGAACGAAAGAGGTAACAATGAAAATGTTTACAGCTCATTTTCCCTGCTTGCTGTTGCTTGGCAATTTAAGTTTTATTTACTATTTGAAGTCATCTATTATATATAAAGTGCAGTTGTGTGTGTTCAACTAAAAATTAAAAACTACAAAATAAACTCTCACAAAGTTAGTCTATTTTTGCTTGGCATTGCCTTGGATGAATATTATTTAAAAATAAAATTATTCAGGTTTTGTCAGAGGGGATCGATTTTTTTTATTTTTTTATTTTTTTATTTATTTATTTTTTTAATCAAGAAGTTACTTCCCTAGTGCCAACTCCTCCCTTGAGGAATCTTTAGAAAGGTATGTTGTCTGTGTGTATTTCATGTGCATATCCAGAGAAAGAAATGGGTTGGGGAAGAAAGAGGGGGAAAGTGAGATAGAGAGGCAGATAGAGAAAGATATAAAGATAGTAATTTTTATAAAAATGTTGCACACTATTGGGTAGCGTCGCCAGATACTAATAAATCTACAACTGCTACTGACAATACTTATCGTAATTCTAACTAGCCATTACTTTTTAACTGTGTGGTTACATTTCAAACCTCTCGGACCCACATGTTGTCTGGTACTATTGCAATGGAACAAACAAATAAAAAAGGAAAGAAATAAAATCTGACTCTCCATTTTTTTTTTTTTTTTTTTTTTTCTTAATGCAAATGAAATGCATTTATTCGTTGTTCTTCCAAAATAACGCATTTCATTAGCTTTCAAAAATCTTTTCGTACACGTTTTACAATACTGTGCTGTATAACATGCTTTTTTAAAGTCTTTGTCCTCACCACTTGACACCAGCCTTAGCCAGTGCTTTCTCGCCGTCAACTTCACATGTCCATTTTCCCCGACGTGCACTTTGCTTCTCTTGCTCGACCATGTGCTGTCCTTTTTTTCTTTTTCTCTCCTTCTTCCTGTGACGTCAGCATGTGTACATTTGCTAATTTGCATATGTGGGGTTAGATGGCTACTGCAGCTAATATTTTCATTAGCCAGCTATTCTACAGCTGCTGCTGATTTTCACACCTCCACCCATATGCGCTATGTTACCAAGAGAGTGCACCACTTTGTTACATAATAAAGGAATATTTTTTATGTGTAGGGCACTGCTTTTTTTTTTTTTATGTCTAGGTGAACTGCTCTTTAGCCTTGGCGAGCAATCACTTAGAGAGTGTTTCTCTATAAAAACACTGGTCCCATCACCTCACTGTGTTAGCATCAGCAAAGTCAGCCAACCTAGGAAAATCTTGCTTCAATTAAGAAAATGATTTTCAAAGAAAGCTGACCAGAGTTTGGAAGTCCATTTTCTAAAACCCTGTTCAACACATGTAAACATGTAAAACAAACATTAAACCAAATATGATGAAGATTATTATGTTAAACTAGAAAAGAGACCTGCACTTTGTGTGAGAGTTTGCTGTACACTCAGGTACCCGCTTTGCAGGCACTCCTGCAGTAAGTGGGTGTTGTAAAAGCCGTATCAGATATGACCTTGACCGTGAAAAATGGTGTACACCATCCTTAGGTGGGGGACGATCATCATGCCAGGTTGGTCATGATCGGTCCGGTAATGTGGGCTGTAGGAGAGTTGTACACACACACACACACACACACACAGGGGAATGATACTATTATCTATGTATCTATCTTCTATATTTATAAAAGGCAAAATGTGTGTGTTTGTATGTCCTGCAAAAACTTTCGACAGAGGCAACGGATTTTCATGAGATTGGTATCGTTTTGATGATCAGCCCTTCAAACGACAAATATCAAAAAATTGGCTAAAAACATTAATTCCTTCATCCTCAACTGGGCACTTTTCTACAGGGAGGGGTAGCAAAAAAATCGTTCCTTCATGACAATTTAACCATACACGTTCTTTCTTGAATTAGTTTAAATATAAAAAAAAAAACGACCCAATTTCGCTGACGCGATCATAGCTCAGTCGGTTAAGTAGCAGCGCCGTTATCTTTAGATTGCACGTTCGAGCAGAGATGTAAGACTTTTTTTTTTTTTTTTCGATTTTTTTATGTTTTAATATTGAAATAGCCTTTATGCCATTTTTACGTTCTTTTTTTGTTCATCATGGTTGCTGTTTTTTTTTTAAAATTATTTTTTCCGATTTTTTTAAAGAAGTTTTAACATTTTTTTTTTTTTTAAATAATATTTAAACAAGGTTATTACGTTCGCTTATTCTTTATTTTCCATTTTATTTTGATCCCCCCCCCCCTCACACCTTCAAACACCCGGGCACCGCCGAGTACCCCCCACTAGTCTATATATATCAAAGGCAAAATGGGCGCACACGTTTTTGTATGTCCAAGAAAGGCTTTTTCCGCTGGGCTTCTTGACAAGGTTACTATTTTGGAGAACTTTCCTTATACTCCCTAGATTATAATATCTCCGATTTGCAAATGGGCGTTATCTCTATCTTTATTTTGTTTGAGTTTTTAAAAAAAATCCCTGGTTTGCCTTCTATTATATAAAAGCGAAAATGTGTGTGTGTGTGTGTGCATTTTTTGTGTATGTTCGGCAAAGGCTTTTTTAGGGGGGGGGGGCTTGCTTGGAGCGGTTACTGTTTTTTAGAACCTTTTATATGGTACCTAGATTATAATATCTACAAGTTACGAAAAGAGCTTGCGTGTATCTTTAATTTGGGACTTTTATACGCTATTATCGTGATATTTCTTCGTCTATGCGTGTTTGTTTGGCTTTTCAGTATAAAAGCGAAACTGAATCCGTAGAAAAGGTACACGCCCTGGCACTTGTGCCATAGGTCCAGAAAAGCAATGAGGTTTGATCAATGTGGGGAAGCCTCTTATATCAGACAATTGCTATTCATTTGGATACTCCCCTTTCCCCAACATCTTAGAGGGAAATGCAGAAACTGGCTTGCAGCCAAAGTTAATTTCATTCCTGTATAGCATGATGTTTGACCTCATTAAATTCACACACCTGTCATTTAACCTTTTAATCGTTAAATTAAAACGGTTTTCACTTCCTCTCCCGTCGTGGCCGAGTGGGTAAGATGTCAGGTTTTTTTTTTCTTTCTTTTCCACCTTCGCGTCAAGGCTTCAGATTCGAGTTTACCTTCCTACCAAAACTTTTTCTTTTTTCTTTTACATCTCAAAAACACCCCGCAATGTCAGGCACCCTGGCTAGTTTTTGTATAAAAGGGAAACTGATCAGAGCGAAGGCACACCGCCTGGCCCCGGGCCGGGATGTCCAGAAAGGCAATTGGTTTTGATCAATGTAGGGGAAACCTTTCATATCAGACAATTGCTATTCATTTGGACACTGCCAGAGTTCCCCCTTCTTTTTTTTGGGGGGGGGGGCTGGTTTTCCCCAACATTGTGGGGAAACAAGTAAATAAAACTGGCAGAAAGTGGAAAGCTTAACTGGCCTTCAGCCAGCTATAAAAGCACCGTTCATTTCAGCGCCTGTGTGATTTTTAACTTAAAACTCATTTACTCTGCAAGTCAGCTTTTTGATTGACATCACTAAATTAGAACGCTTTTCACTTCCTGTCGTATCATAGCGTAGCGGTAAGATGTCAGGGTTTTTTTCACTTTATTTTCCGCCTTCGTGTCACAGGTTCAAGCCTGCCTGCCTACTACCACTTTTTTTTGTGCTCAACATACACCTCCAAACACCCAAGCAATGCCGGGCACCCCTGCTAGTTTATCATAAATCAGAGTACTTTCCAATCCTTCAGGATTCATCGTCAGGGATAAATTAATCTAACTGATTTTGAACAATTTATAAAGTTTTTTTTTTTTGTTTTTTTTTTCTTCATTGGTTATTTTATTTATCCTTTTTTTCCATTGGTTAAAATTAATAACATCCTGAAATGTTTGCAAAGCTATTAAAATATATAACTCTACAAACACTTCAGGATGTTATTACTATTGCTGAAGTTTATTTTATTAATTGTAGTTTTTAGCTTTTATTAGTAATGCTTCTCGTATTTCAAGTTTCCGTTTATTATTGGTTCGTTCAAGTGTAGATGTGTTGTTAACTAAAATTTTTCTAAATTGGGACAGAGGACAGAATATAAATAAATATGGTAATTACATCAGCCAGTTCCCACCATAAGTGAAGACTGCTATTCAGAAGTTGGGAAGGATTGAAAATAGAATTAATAGACAAAAAACAGTTTTTATTTAATGAAATATGGCATACAGAAAAAAATGCTGCCTATATATATATTTACATGTCAGAACGTACATCTTAGAGGCGTGTATGTGTTGCGTGTGTGTGAGTGTGTGTGTGTGTGTGTGTGTGTGTGTGTGTGTGTGTCTATGGTTACATCGAGCTGCCGCTTATAAGTGTCTAATCTAATATTTTTATTTGTTATTTTTAATTTTTAATTTTTATTTTTATTTTTTAAATCCCTACCACCCTCTCTATAAATGTATTAAGTGGATTGCTACTACCACCACCTTTGGTTTTTTGAGGGTCGAAGCCCGATCTTTTCTTTTCTTTTTCAGTATCAAAAATGTAATTGTCTGATTTAGATGCTTGAAAATACCATAAGGTTGAAATAAATTATTGCATCGACAATTATGTAATTTCCGTGTTATAATTTTTGTCTTATTGCTCTGTTTACCACATTGAGCTCTCATACCCGGATTTCCTCTGGATTTATTCCATTATAACACTATATATATATATATATATATTTTTTTTTTTCTTCAGCATATTCCCTCTGCTTCACTTTTTCTTATCAAGTAAGATCTTTGACTTACTTGCAGTTTCATCAAATACTTTTGCCTGCAAAATCCGATCCTGCATTTTGCTAATGACGAGAAGGAAATTATTTCTTCGAAACTCCGCAGATTAACGACTATCCACTTAAGGGTTTCATTTTCAGATTAAATATGTTTTTAACTCTTTTTCAAAGTGTTTTTTTAACATGTTTTATTAACTATTTGCTCTTATATATATATATATATATATATATATATATATATATATATATATATGCAGCATTTAGTTGATTTTTATAAGCAAAGCAGCAGAGGCTTAATCTTAATATTAACTAATACAAAAATACAAAATATTAACTAAAAATTCAAAATGGCGAGAACTTCTTTCACTTTGTGTGTGTGTGTGTGTGTGTGTGTGTGTGTGTGTGTGTGTGTGTATATATATATATATATATATGTGTGAAAGAAATTCTCGCCATTTTGTATTATTAATTAAGATTAAGCCTTTGCTTCTTTGCTTATAAAAATTCAATTTGCATACCTGATTATCAGGACTAAATTTGTTGATATACCTAAAAACATATCAAAATTGTTTTCTTCATGAATTTTAATCTTCCTTCCATATTTTTTTTTCTTTTAAGGTATGTTAAAAAGAAAAATATTAGTATTAGACCTGGATGAAACCTTAATCCATTCCCATCATGACGGTGTTTTACGACAAACAGTGAAACCAGGGACGCCTCCAGATTTTGTATTAAAGGTAACTACGTTTTTTTTGCTTTTCTTCTTAGGCATTTTGTTTTTTTCTTTTTTATTCTACATCTAATCGCAGAACTTTTCTCTATTCTTTCAACGTGCTGATACCATCAAAGTCTCCTGTTCTGCACACACCTCTGTATACTGTCCAGATTTAATCTTTCTTTTGAGGTCATCAGTTCTAAATATCTGATTGTCCCCCTAAGTAATCCAATTTACAAAATTCCCACTACTTATGTTTACTACGCTTTAATCACATTGACTAATGTATACCCATTAACCCTTATCCTCGAGTGGCCTCTGGGCCTTGATAAGTGGTGATTCCTGTATAAAACAAGCAAAAAAAACCAAAACATCTCCTTACACATCCAACATATCATTCTGAATGATGATAAACTCCTTTAGAAAATCTGAAAAAAACGTACATGATGGAAAAAGAAAGAACAAACTGTTTCAATAATCAAAAAAAATCGAAGTGTGTAAAAAAATCGGCAAACGTGAAGCGGATAATGTTAAAATTTGTTAAAAAAAAAAATTGGAAAAACGAAAAAAAAAAAAGATATCCTATATCACGATTCGAACTCACAACCTTTAGATAATGACGCTGCTCTTTAGCTGAGCTAAGAAAGGGTCGCTGAAATTGGGTCCGTATTTATAATATTTAAACTAATTCAATGGACGCCGTCATTGGCGCGTGCGTATATCGTTATCTTGTCATGAAGGAACGATTTTTTGCAACCGTCCCTGTAAAAAAGCGTCTGGTTGAGGGTGAAGGAATTAATGTTTTTAGCCAATTTTTTTATATTTGTTGGCCGAAGGTTCGAGCTTGAAAGTGATACTTATTTGGTAAATATCCGTTGCCTGTGTCGAAAGTTTTTGTGAGACATACAACAAACATACACACATTTTGCCTTTTTATATATATATATATATATATATAGATTGGAATATGGAATTTTTTTGTAATTTTATCGGAATTGGGGAAAAATATTGGAATTGTCCCATCACAAATCTATATACCTATAAATTTGAGTATTTTTTCTCGCTCTGACATTGATATTAAAAACCTACTTTTTCTATTTAAAAATTATTAAAATGAACTTAATATACTCAACTTGTATGTTCCTGTGAAAACGAGCATTAAGTATTCATTATGTTTTCTTATTAGATGATCGGTTTCATTTAACTATTACACTGAATTCTATTTATGCGTAGTTTCTACATTCTGTATAATTGTATAGAGTTTAAAATGAAAACATTCTAGCACACAGACACATATATATATATATATGATTTTCAGAATGTGAGAGAATGTATATAATAAATTGTTTGGCTGTGGAATTTATTATATATATATATATATACACATCTTTTTTTTTTTTTTTTTTTTAATTATTAAAAAAAAAAAAAACTCTGACAGTATCGACAAAGGTTGAAACGCTAAATCACGACTAAGTCTGGAGCGCTGAATATTTTTGTTTTGATTTAAGCTGATGGCACCAAAATTTTATTTTATTTAAAAAAATTTTTTTTTTTTAACTTTTGAAATCATTACTATATATATTGGGTACAATATAATAATCAATAGAAAATTTTCTCTCTAATAATACATACAAAATCTGCATAAATTAAAACATTTAAGCATATATTAGGACCGGGCAATGCCAGGCAGCCTACCAATATCTATATAAATTGAGGATCATCCATAGACTATTAACAATAATCGGTACAAAAGTAAATTGTTTTTGTTAACTACTAAAAAAATAATTTCCTTTTTATCTATTTTGCAAAAACTCAGACGGTATCAACGAAGACTGAAGCGCTAAATCATGACTATGGCTGGAGCGCTGAATGTTTTAGTTTCGATTCTAGCTGATGGCACCAAAGTCATCTTTTAAAATATTTTAGAAATCATGAATTATTGGGTACAATATAATAATCTATACAGAATTTGTTCTATAACAATTAATATGAAATCTGCATAAAGTAAAACATTATATTTAAGTGTATATTACGACCAGGCAATGCTGGGTGGCCTGCTAGTATCTATATAAATTGAGGTTCTTACATAGACTAGCTGATTTGACAATAATCTGTACAAAAGTAAACTTTTATTTTATTTTTTATTTTTTGGTCTCTTCCCCCCAACAACAACAAAAGGAGGGTGGACCTGTAAATTCACCCTTTTTCGTTTGTCTGCCCGCACTTTTCTCAATAACTACGCTTTGGAATTTTTGGAAATTTTACACAAACATTAAACATGATATGAGTAAAAAGGTAACAGAACAGGAAAACTCTGATTTAAATAAATTGGGGGTGGGTGGCAAATGCTGAACTTATTCACTTTTTTTTTTTTTTTTTTTTTTTTTTTTTTTGTGCCTCGTTCACTGTGTACTCATGGGGACCATGCATTCTTCACTTTTTTTTTTTTTTACCTAAAAAAAAAAAATTCATCAAGAAAATGGAACACATTCTCAACCTTGATTGGCCAAGGTTTACTTTCATGCATTATTACACTGAGTGCACAAACCTCATAAACTCTTCCCTTGGTTCAACAGTGGTAACATCTTGCTGGTTAGCAATGGCAGAAATTCCCCGAACATCTCCATCCACTCTTTTTTTCTTTTTATAAATGTACTAGCGAGGGGTACCCGGCGTTGCCCGGGTGTTTTTCGGGGTATGTGAAAAAAACCCGAAGCGTTGACGACGCGCAGTTGGAAAATAGAAAAGTGTTTTAAAAAAAAAAACAGGTGCGCGTTTTTGATTGATGTGACGGCGATAGGTATTCAGCAGTTATTTTGTGCGGGACAGTTTTGAATAAATGGATTTGTTTGTTTTTAAAAAGCCGCTCACAAGGAGCAAAATGAAAGCTACAGTCTGATATGATGAAGTCGATATTGACCAAACTGGCTCTGGGCCTGTGATTAGAGTCGAGGTTCGCTTTTTTATACCGAAAACCGAATGTAACGTGTGCCGATGCAGGAAATGTGGAATAATTAACGTTTGAAAGTCAATAAAATTAAATAGAGAGGCGAGCTCTGTGGATAATTCGTAGATATTACAATTTATAGATGATATAAAAAGTTTTAAAAAGTTGTGAAGCGAGCAAGCGCTTCTTTGAAAGAAGCCTTTTGTGGACATCGAGGAAAAGCGAACATACATACACACATACATTTTCGCTTTTATATATATAGATGATTTTTTCTCTTGTGTCTTTAATAGTTTTTTTTTTCTATATTACTTCAAATTAGGTTACTAAAAGTACAGCCGCCTCCTTTTTTTTTTTTTTTTTCTAAACTGAAAAAGGACTGAAGTGGTACTATTGAAAGAAGTGGCCTTTTGTGCTCCAAAATTCATATTTTTACATAATCACCACCACTCTCAATGCACTTTTGCCAGGAACTAAATGAGTCATCTCTGCTTCTGACACGTTTTGTTTAAACAGAATATTTCAGAAGTCTATTTTCATTCTGGTTGTCATTAGAACTCCCTTCCTTCTTTGACTCTCTTATGCCACTCAAAAATTGGTGCTCGATTCATGCAAGATGGTCCAAAAACAGTCTAAAGTATTCCATAAGTTTCTGTGGCATTTTTGTTCCAAGAATTTTATTGCATATTGTTCTTTTAAAGTATCCTTATGTCCAGATTACATTTTTGAAATTTACCAACTTTGACATTCAGGCTTTAGTAGGGTGTATTCCAATTCCTGCTGTAGCTGTTCATTTGAACCTGAAATCATAAAAAATTGGTCAGTCATCTCATAAGATGTATAGCAATATATACTTAATTTTCAAGAGTCTATGACAATTTTAAATGCCTGTGCAAAAAAGAAAAGTCTGGAAACGTATTTACTGCACCTCGTACTTACGTAACTCGCAAAAAATAGTCATCCTCACAAAAAATTGGAACAAAATAATTGAGTGGAAGTTTAATTACAAGTAAAAATCAATTTTTATCATAAATAGGCTGTATATACCCGGTGTTGCCAGGTTGAAACATATTATCGGGCGGAAGGTTTAGCCCCATACTATATAAGAATATATTAACTTACAATTTTCCTGAAAGTGGATAACATGTTGGATTTATAGAAGCATAAAATACATTTCATCACCGTCTCCAAAAAGTCTGAAACAGAATATATATATATATATATATATATATAAAATAAAAATTACAATTAAATTTACCAAAATGATCCAAGATGTTCTATTTAATATATATATATATATATATATATATATATATATATATATATATTAAATAGAATATTTTAGATGTCTGAAACAGAATATATATATATATACTTGTTTATTGTTATATAAACATGCTCACATCCCGCTGCTACAAATAGCCACTTGTTTCAATCAAACAACAGATATCATCAGGCAGCGACTTGACTATTCAAAAGTTCAATGAATAAGATTATTCATTGAACTTTTGAATAGTCAAGTCGCTGCCTGATGATATCTGTTGTTTGATTGAAACAAGTGGCTATTTGTAGCAGCGGGATGTGAGCATGTTTATATAACAATAAACAAGTATTATCAGCTCTTTTTATTGAGCACTATCTAACAACCTCGTTGAATTCATTAGTCCATTACTTTTGAATATAAAAAAATATATATATATATTAAATAAAAATTACAATTAATTTACCAAAATGATCCAAGATGGTAAAATTAAAGTAAATTATAAATATTAAAGAATTAATATTTATAAAATTATCTCAGCCAGATGTAAAAGCTCGATAAATCCAAATAGGAAATAGAGCTTATAATATGAGCAAACAGTTAATAAAATATGTTAAAAAATACTTTGAAATGAGTTAAAAACATATTTAATCTGAAAAGGAAACACTAGATAAATGGATTGTCCTTAATCCGCGAAAGGTGATTACACATGAATGGATTCATGTGTAATCACTTTTTTCTTCACCATATTCCCTCTGCTTCACTTTTTTTGTTTTCAAGTAAGATCTTTGACTTACTTGTTGTTTCATCAAATACTTTTGCATGCAAAATCCAATCCCGCATTTTGCTAATTCCTACCCTCTAATGAGAAGGAAAGTATTTCTTTGAAACTCCGCGGATTAAGGACTATTCATTTATCTAGTGTTTCCTTTTCAGATTATTAAATATGTTTTTAACTCATTTCAAATTGTTTTTTAACATATTTTATTAACTGTTTGCTCATATATATATATATATATATATATATATATATATATATATATATAAAATATTTTAGATATCTGTTTTCATTCTGGTTGTCATGAGAATTGGAATTATTAAATTGTAATTTTTTTTTTTAAATTTTCAAAACTTAAAGTGAAGAATCAGGTGCGTAGGAGGGTTTGGCATGGTTGCATTCTATATTACTATATTGTCCAATTGACTATTGTACATTCTTCAACACTTATCCTCAAGTGGCCTCTGGCCCTTGATAAGTGGTGATGCCTATGGGGAAAAAAAGGGTTTTTTTGTTGGTTTTTTTTTTAAATTTCAAATTTTATCTTGTCAAAAGAGGTGTACACATTTGTCAAGATTGGAAGAAAAAGAAATGCGCAGATATACTGTTTTTTTTTTTTTTTTGTTTTCTTTAAATTTTTTTATTTTATTTTATATATCTACTGCATGGACTTTAATCACCATCTGGCCTTTTTTCAGCACCACTCCTTCCCCCTCACCACCGACCCAGTGCCGAATCCTGCTTGTGCAAGTTAAAGATAACACTCGTTGTGAAGCAAGACTGAGTGCTTTCACATTGTTCACTAAGTTCTTCTTGATAAGTTGTCTCTGCTGAAGCTGAAAGTCGATATGTTTTTTATTTTTTTATTTTTCTGCTAAAAGTGAAGAATTGGGTGTAGGTGGGTGAGTTTGGGGGTTTGGTATGGTTGCTCTTGTGTTTATTCAGCTTTGCATTCTGTTCTTGCGTAGAATTCTCTCGTTCTGGAATTGGTTATTTTTCAATCGATTTGGGTTTTTTTTTTTTTTTAAGGACTCTTAGCATCAAAATTTGAGTTTCAGACTAATGATCAGAGGCCTTCAACCTGTACTCGCAGGAGCGTCTGTATAGAGGCCTCATTCTTGCCTTTTAACAACAACAACAACAACAACAAAAAACCCTGCTTATAGGTGTAGACTAACTCTTTAGCAACATTCAGTTGGCGAGGATTCCAGCAGTCTTTGTCATGAGTCTGTCTACAGAACCATCATGAAGAATCGTTCTGCCAATGCCATTATAACTTTGTTCCTACCGCAGAACTGGCATGGCCAGATTGTGAAACCCTGGTACACCCAACAAACATTGTGATGCATAGTTTTTAAATAAACAGGGTTTTACTGATAAATTTATCTTTTAATTGACCTTTTGTCAACTAAAAGATTGCTGTTTACTAGCTAATTAAAAAAGTTATTAGGCGAACCTACGTGATTTTTGGAATATGACCTCTTTGTTCTTAAATGAATTTTTTTTCATAAAATTTTTTTTTTTTTTTTTTTTTTTTTAAAATAAGTGTAATTCTAAATATGTACTAAATTTTATGTTGAGACTTGTAGATATAAACATTTACATTTGTTTGGATGTTTTTAAAAAGAGTCTTCATTAAAAAAAAAATGTATAATGTTTTATTAAAGTTTTGTTTGTGCATCCATTTTTTTTTTTTTTTTTTTTTTTTTTGTGAACTGTTACCATCATCTTCATAGTTGTTGTTTCACCACGTTTCGACCAACTTATCCTCTGGCCGCCTTCAGGTGGTTAACCACGACAGTATGGAAATGCTGAGTCTTGTAACTTTATCACCAGTAATTACTGCCTTCCATAGTTGCTGTTGTTCATCACGGTTTTGATTAGCAACAACTATGGAAGGCAGTTACAAGACTCGGCATTCCTATCTTTTTTTTTTTTTTTTTTTTTTTTTAATTACATTTTCACCCCAAACAAGGCACATTGTCACTTTGATGTTGGGGCTACTATCAGGGACATAAGCTACAGGGGTACTAGGTGGGGAGTTGGGCAGCAAGATGTCTGTTCACGTTACACTTGAACTTCTGCATGTCAGTACAGTTGGGGAAACAGGAACCTGGCAGGGAGTTCCAAAGTCTAGCGGTTCTGGGGAAGAAACTACTGGAGTCGAAGGCTCTCTTACATCTAGGGATCTCTACTGTGAAGGGGTGGGATTTTGCTGCTTGTTCGGTTTGTCGGGAGTATTTGCGTTGAGGGGGTACAAGTGCTTGCAGCTCGTCGGAACATACACCGTTAAAGTACTTGTAGAACAGGCAGAGGGATGCTACATTGAGTCAATGGGACAGAGGCTGAAGCTTGGATGATAGTTCAGGATCAATTAGGTTGGCGACTCTCTTTTGAACCTTGTCTAGGAGTGAGACTAGTAGCAGATGCACCGGCCCAAATATGACAACAATACTCCATACATGGGCAAATGATGGCCTTATAGAGGTACAGGATACTTTCAGGGTTCAGTAGCTTTCTAGCACGGTAGAGAGAACCTATTTTTTTCGCAGTGGTCCTGGCAATGCTCTCAATATAATTGTTCCAACTTGTTTCCTGTGAACGTTAGGCCGAGGAGTTTAGATAGTCTCACTTAGTGCTAAGATATCCGGGGTATTTGTTAGGAGAAATGCTTCAACATCATTTAAATTAGTTCTAAGCCCACAGATGTTAGTAAATGCAAGCCTCAAGGAAGGAGGCTATTTGATTTTCTTTGAGTTTTGATCTGGTTTAAGCATAATTTTAGATTGTACTATCATTTTTTTTTTAAGTTTCAGGTTAGGTAAGGGGTGCTGAACAATGGGTTATGCAGAACACCAGGCATGCAACACAAGTAGACCATCAGTTGACCTTCCATCTACTAGGACTGTGGCCTCAGGAAAGCCCACCAGGGATGAGTGCAAGGTCCCTTTCCATGCGCGACATGGCACTACAAACAACCCAACTGTTGATGGAGCAGCCGCTCTAAGCGCTACCAAAGAGCTAGGGCACCTGTACTACCAGTCGGGAACAGCAGCCAGGAACTGTCAATCCGGTATCATCAACCCATCAGACGATGGTCAACCCAATCTACTTGTACTGGCAGTGATGTTCAAGCACTCCCAACTGCCCAGTTTAGAGGGGGATGGGATGTGTCGGGAGAGAGGGAAATCGGTGTTCATTGCCCTAGTCAGGAAACAAGATCGACCACTGAGTGTTTCTCTCGAATCCCTGTGCTTCGACCTCTACGCCTGGCTAATAGGCAAAGAAGGAGTATGGAAGCTGGGCGATAGACAGAGCCTATCTACTCCTTAAGCAGTTTAGGTTTGCAGACCGGTAATTTGTTTGAGTCATCAGCTCTAGGAAGGATGTCATCCAAGAATGGAGGGCCTCCCTCCCCTTAGGTTTAGCTTCAGAGTTTTCCTTCTCCTAGACGGATGACCTAGAAAGATCTATGAGTCCATCAGCACCGAGAGTGTTTACCCAGCGCCTGGGTCCTAATCCAGGTATTTCTGTGACCCCATATGGTAGTTAATGTTACTGGGTTAGTATGTAAATGTTATGTCTACTGAGAAATTACACTCCTCAAAGTGATTAAGGGACATTGCTATTACATTGTTACTGGAGGAGGAGGGGGTGAGTAAAAGTTCATGCAGTGGAAGCAACTATATTTGCAACAGGTTAGTTGAAAAGAGTTAAGATATGGTTTAATATTTTTCCTTTAAATTTAGAACTTTTTTTTTTTTTTTAATTTTTTTTATTTAGTTATATGTTGGCTTAGGAATAGGATAACACGTTACAGAATGCCTTTATATTAAGCGTGTGTAATGTATGAGTGTTAGTAGCAGCTTGGGGAGGAAGGGTAGACTTAGTGTTTAGGAGAGGATTAACTTACAGAATACAGTAGAATTAATTTTTTAAATTTATAGTCAAGTAAAATTTAGTTATAGAGACAAAAAAAAAAAATTAATTTTTTTTTTTTATTTAACATGCAAATCAGACAATGGCAGCCGTCTTGTAGGAAATGAATATATTGGGGATATACGTAGCATGCAAGAGAGGGATGTTTCTACCGTAATAAGACTACGTGTTTAAATTATTATTAAAAAAAGCAACTTTAATCGTGTTAGCAGCTGAAAAATTGCGGCCATCTTGTTTTTATAAAATAAATCGAAACTGAAACTTACCTCCCTTTTGAACTCTCCTGTATTTTACATAAGTAAATACGATCGTTTTCTTCAAATTCTATTTTCTATTTTCTTTAATAAATAATTTTCTACCTTATCGATTTTCGTAATTTGTTGTGATATAATCATAAAAATACGAGGAATATGTAGATACCATTGTTTGCATGTTAAATTCAGTATCACGATTTCCGAAATTTCGTTCTGATAGTGTAGAAGCACCAAAAAATGTTGTTTTTTTGTTTTTTTATAAAATTCATATTAGAATTGGCTGCGGTCTAGTCGACAAAGTAAAATTAATTTGTAAAGGTTTAATCCTCAGTGCGGGTGACACTGAAAATATAATAGCGAATTACTTAGCATGCTCTTATTTTTTATTTATTTATATATTTTTTTTTTTACATAGGAGTAACCACTTATCAAGGCCTGGAGGCCACTCGAGGATAACAGTTAATGAGTGTACAGTAGTCAATGGGATAATATCGTAGTAATTGTTAGTAATGTAAATTTTGTAAATTGGATTACTTAAGGGGACGGTTCATCAAGAACTTGTTTACGTTGGACTTGAAGATGACCAAATTATAGTCAGCTGGAAAGCAAGCAAACGGGAGTTCCACAGGCGTGCAGTTCTAGAAAGAAGCCTTGTTCATGAAATCTACGTTTAGGTTTAGGCACAAATAAAGAGTGGAGAAAATTATTGATACTAGTTTTATCTAAACGAGTGTTTTTTGTGAAAGTTTTGTGAGGGGGACCATAGATTGGAGCTCAGGCGAGCACTTGCCATGAAAATAACAATAAAGCAGAGACAGGTTTGCAACGTCTTTTCTGTGGGAAAGAGGTTACAGGGTAAAGAAAAGGGCATCCCCCAGTAGGCTATGAAGTCTATTTTGAACTCTGTCAAGGCAGGATAAGGTGCTTCTAGCTGCTTCTGCCCAGATAAAAGCCATCATACATGGCTTTTATATAGGTAGAGAATTGCATCAGCAGTGAGATATCTACTGGAGCGGTAGAAGGATCCCATTTTTCCAGTGGCCTTCGCAACGGATTTGATGTACTTGTTCCATTTCAGATCAGAAGTAAAGGTCAAGCCCAGAAGCTTGTCAAATTTCATCAATTCTACCTTCATGGATTAAATAAAGAGCTCTGTTCAAAATTCTGTGCAGACTCACAAATTTGACAAGATACACCTGAAGATCAGAGGTTACATCGAGAACAGTAGGTCGAAAAATCCAAATAATACGAATTTGGAACATAGACGTAAAAGTTGTAGTCGTTATTTCTATTAGACGTGTTGTTAACATTTCCCAACCCGAACAACACCTAATAACCCTGCTAGTCATGCATAAAAAAATTAACTAGAACAATGGCCATAAAATAAATTTTTGTTTTCCCCCGTATCCAATTTTAATATGACCTTTGTGGTGTCTTATTCAACTGCATATTTAAAAACAATGGAAAAGCGGAAAATGGGTGGGCGGCGGTCGACTGAAACATGTCCATACAGGCACAACACGACAACTGACGCAGCTTGCTTCCATTGGAATAAAAATAAACCAAACTTTGTAAGTAAAATTAACAGGAGTTGAAATAGCAACAGTACATAGAAATTGAAACTTTTGACAGTTTGAAAAGAACAAAACAAAAATAAACGATGCTCAAAATGAGGGATGTAGGAGTTGGCAACTTAAAAATAGACTGACTCCTGACATTAACAAAAAGGAAAAAAAAAACTCCTAGCCTGAGCAATCTATATTTCTTTGTCAAGTGCAAAATTTTACTTATGAATAATGGATTTATTGTATTTCATTGTAATATATATATATATATATTTCTGTAGAAATATATTTTCTTATATATCAATCCTTATTTAAGAAGCTCAATGTAATTACACTTCAATTCCTTTTGATGGATTGATTGTTGCTATTTCTTCTGATGAGTTAAGAGCATAATAGATTCACTGATTGATATAATAATTGATTGATTTTGCGCTACGAAACAGATACTGTCAAGAATTGTATATGTCAACTGAATTAAAGTAATAAATTATAAGATGGTCAACATCATGAATTTTGGAATATAACTTTTTGTCATTTCTCTCTCTGTCTCTCTCTCTCTCATATATATATATATATAGAGAGAGAGAGAGAAAGAAATTTCTGATTTCTTTCTGTCCTCTGATGAGCAGAATAGCATTCTTTGAAACTCCACGGAATAAGGACTTTATAAATTGTTTTTTGGAGTATTCAGTCGAATAATAAATTTGATTGTAAATTTCAACTTAGTTTGAATTTATTTTCTCTTATAATTAGCTCTACTCTTTATTATTTATGTATTGGTCTTTTTTTATTTGATTGGAATAAATACTTGGTATTTATATTAGATCAAAGTTTACCATTGCTTATATCAAGTAAACGTTGCATCTCCTTTGATTTCACTATTTTATTTATATATATATATATATATATATATATATAAATATATATATATATGTATATATATATATAAAATATTTTCCAGATAAATCTTCCTTACTTAAAAAATGCTAGTTTTATTTTTGGTGTCTTTAAAACCTCCACCCAATATTTTTGCCGAGGAGGAGACTGTTTCAAAAAATTAAATGATAAAATTATTGTCCAAGACTTATTGTCTATCTCAAAAAAACATCGTTTCCGAAACGATCGTACAATTTATTTTGTTTGCTTTTCCTTGTGAAACCGATTTTTAATTTTAATTATAAATTATCAATCATCTTACTCAATATTAAAATAGCTCTTGGATATATATATGCCTATTGAGCTTATTATATATCTACATTATAACGAGCACTGTTTTCTTTTAATTTAATTGTATTAATGAATTTACTAATATATTAAAATATACTCTGCTCTTTAGACTGTTGTTCTAATCCCCGTAATATATACAAAATAAAAATTACAATTAAATTTACCAAAATGATTCAAGATGGTAAAATTGAAGTATAATATAAATATTAAAGAATTAATATTTATAAAGTTATCTCAGCCAGATGTAAAAGCTCAATAAAACCAAAGGAGGTAGAGCTTATAATACGAGCAAACGGTTAATAAAACATGTTATAAAACATTTTGAAAAAGAGTTAAAACAGATTTAATATGAAAAGGAAACACTTGATAAGTGGATAGACCTTAATCCGTGGAGTTTCGAAGAAATACTTTCCTTCTCATCAGAGGGTAGGAATTAGCAAAATGCAGGATCGGATTTTGCATGCAAAAGTATTTGATGAAACAACAAGTAAGTCAAAGATCTTACTTGAAAACAAAAAAGTGAAGCAGAGGGAATATGGTGAAGAAAAAGGTGATTACACATGAATGGATAGTCTGGTGGAAGATAAATAATCCAGTGACGGTAAAATCTAAAAATCTTCAAGAAAGTTGATTGAATTTCCATTTGCACAAGTAAAATCCAAGGAAATCCCGTAATTGGAAGATGGTCCAAAATAATCCAAAGGCAGAAATCCATGGAATAATTCACAAAAATGTGTACAAGAGAAAAAAGGGAAAAATTCCAATAATATTAATAAAAGAAAAATAAGATATGCTTTTCACTTTACTGCCGAGACATAAATTATGGTTTTAAAACACGCTTTTAGATGCAAATTAAAAGAATTTTATTTTTTTTTCTAATTAATTTGGGATTTAAAATTCCTCTTAAGAGAAATAGTTAAGTTTTGTTAGTTCCTTTTTTTTTTTCTCTTTTATTAAGTAGTCCATTCTCATGTTATTGAAGTTAAGCTACTAAAAAATGGGAGTGGTACCATTAAAACGAGCGCCTGTGCTCCCGAATTTATATTTCTATATCGTCACCACCATTCTCAATGCACTTTTGCCAGGAATTCAATGACGCACCTCTGCTTCTGAAACATGTCCATGACAGGGATTGCTTTCTTAGCTTTTCGCACCGTCAATATTTGCAGCAAATGAAACTTTTAGGTGATAAATGCATAAGTTCAGTCATTATAACAATGCAATTTGCAGTCCCTTCTGATCCATTCGGACGCAATAAAAAATAGGAGGCATTACTTTTGGAACGCCCTTCGTCTGTCTTGTATTTGTTTATGTGCTATCTGAAGTGTCGTTGATGTCTTATTTAACGCAATTCATTGCGTTTGATAAGATTGTCATTTCCAGTCAGACAAGAACGACATCTAACGTGATATTATTGCGCACGATCCTCCTTTCCTCCGTTGCCATAGCTACACGCAAATCTCAAGAGCCGTAATCTCTTGATGATATTTATTTTTGTCAAAAAACTAAAATAATTATTTACTTTTTTTTTTTTACATAAGTAATTGTACCGGGATGTGAATTTTCCGTTTTTTTTTTTTTTTTTTTTTTTTTTTTTTTTTTTTTTTTCAGAAAAAAAAAGAAACGGAATTCCTTTTAAATCGCTATTATCTCTCACGAATGTCAATCCTTAGTTTTTTTTTTTACTCTTTATTTTTTTTTCTCACGCTTACCCCTAACAAGGCATCTCGCCACTTGGACGTAAGGGGCTACTATTTGTGACCATGCATAGGAAAGATTAACGAGATGTTGGTTTACATTACATTTAAACTTCTGTATATCAGTACAGTTAGGGAAGCAGGTAGCAGGAAGGAAATCCCAAAGTCTAGCTGTTTGAAGGAAGAAACTATTAGAGCAGAAAGCTTTCTGGCATTTAGGAACTTCAACAGTGAAGGGGTGAGATTTTGTTGCTAAGCAGGTTTGTCGGGGATATGTTCATTGAGGGGGCACAAGTGCAACGAGTTCATCAGAGCACATTCCATTAAAATACTTGTAAAACAGGCGCAGAGATGCAACGTTGCGATGATTAGACAGGAGTTGGAGCTTAGTTGACAAGGTACGACCTATTATTTATTTACTTTTTTTCCACCTCAAACAAGAATGTAAGGGGCTGCTATCTGGAATCGTGTTGAACAGAGGACTTCGGGGAGTTGAGTAGTGAGATGTCTGTTCACATGATTACATTTGAACTTTTGCATATTAATGCAGTCAGAGAAGTGATAAATGAGAGAGAATTCCAAAGTTTAGCAGGCTTTCTGGCATCTAGAAACCTCAACAGTGAAGGGGTGAAATTTTGCTGCTTGTCAGGTTAGTTGGGAGTGTGTATGTCGAGAGAACACAAGTGCTATGAGTTTATCAGAGCAGATTCCATTAAAGCACTTGTGAAACAGGCAGAGAGATGCAACATTGTGGTGACGGGATGGCGCTTTTTGATAGAAATCTGCTTTTAAGAAAAAGCTGATTTTTCCCTCTTATGACAGTTGTCTCTGAAAATGTTAATCTTATAGTGATGTCTAAAACTGCAATTCATGAAGAGGGTAGGGGAGTTATATAACTTTTGGTTCATCAAAGAATGACTTCCTGTTCCTTTTCCCTATGTATGCACTCTGGGTCTTTCTCTTAATTTTGACTTAGTTGAAAATAATTGAGAGGATGTGGCTCCCAATGGTCAAATCTGACTTGGATCTTTATTATAATGCTGTTTTTTTTTTTTTTTTTTTTTTAATAAGAGATTCACCTACTAATGGTGTAGCATTCTAGTAATATGAAATGATAAAGAAACCTAATTCCTGTTGTGTGTAGTGTTGGTAATGATGCTCTTTTCTGTCTTAAAGAGATATTAGTCATCCCATGTTACAGGGTGTGTGGAGTGGAGTATTATAAAGCAAGGGTTGCACAATCCTCAACTGCACGTTTTCTTAACCGACTTAACTGGTTGAGCCCAGGATCAGAAAAAAAAGTGGCTTTCTTTCAATCTTATTCAACAGTTCAAAACGAACACAAAAATTAGGTCAAACAGTTATTTTTTTCTTTTTTATCCAGAGACATAAGAGACACAATAATACCACAGACGTCGTAGATATTAGCTTGATTGATTTTTGTATAAGCTTCATTACACAATCAAACCTAAGTGTTCAATCATGAAAAAGGCAGATTTCCACATAAATCACTAAATGTGAGTTCTTAGAGCTTTTGGTCAAAATCTGCTTTCTTTTTCTTTCTTTTTGCTTTTCTTTTTCTTTTTTCTTTTCTTTTTTTTCCTTTTTCCTTTACTTTTTCTTTTTCCTTTACTTTTTCTTTTTCCTTTACTTTTTCTTTTTTCTTTACTCTAATCTTTTCTCTTTACTCTAATCTTTTCTCTTTTTTCTCTTTTTCTCTTTTTTATACTCTTTTTCTTTTTATTTCTGTTCTTTTTCTTTCTTTTTTCTTTTCTTTTTCTTTCATTTTTCTTTCTTTTTTACTTTTTCTTTTTCCTTTACTTTTTTTTTTCTTTACTCTTATCTTTTCTCTTTACTCTTATCTTTTCTCTTTTTTCTCTTTTTCTCTTTTTTATACTCTTTTTCTTTTTATTTCTGTTTTTCTTTTCTTTTTTCTTTTCTTTTTCTTTCTTTTTTCTTTCTTTTTTACTTTTTCTTTTTCCTTTACTTTTTCTTTTTTCTTTACTCTTATCTTTTCTCTTTTTTCTCTTTCTCTCTCTTTTTCTTTACTCTTTTTCTTTTTATTTCTGTTCTTTTTCTTTTCTGTTTTCATCTTTTCTGTTTTTTATCTTTTCTATTTTTCTGTTTTTCTTTGTCTTTTTTCTTTTTTCCCTTTTTTGTTTTATTTTTTTTACTTTGTTTTTTTTTCTTTTTTTCTTTTACTTTTCTCTTTTTTCTTTTTTCCTTTTTCTTCTAGTTTTCGTTTTAAAATAAAACATTGTTTTCCTTTTTTTTTTTTTTTTTTTTTTTTGACAGCTTTCTCAAAACAGAAAGTTAATTTTGCTATGACTTAAAGCCATTTCATAACATTGGTAAAGGAGTTAAATGAGTTTTGTTTTTATCAAAAATAATTTCCAGTCTCCCTCCCCTACACACGCACACACATATGTACTCGATGTCTTTCTTTTAATTTTGACTTCATTGAAACTGATAGGCTGTCCTTTGTTACACACACATACACACATGTGGTTGTAGCCCCAGGGTTGGGAAATTCATCAGTTTCATCTTTTTTGCTATTAACTACTAACATCCATGTATAAACATGAAAAAAACAAGGGAAGCATGCATGGTCCCCCGTGAATGCACAGTGAACTAGGCATAAAAAAAATTACTAAGTTCAGCCCCCCCCCCTTCCTATTTAGCCCCAAAAGTCCCCAGGGGACGTCAAATATTGGTGAAAATGAACAAAAGGTGCAGTTTTAGGCCTTAACATATGTAAATTTGAGTTCTGCACCATGCAAAAAAAGAAATAAGTCCATCATTTGCCCCCCTCCACAACATTTAGCTCCAAAAGTCCCCAAGGCCTTAACATAATTAAATTTGAGTTCCGCACCATGCAAAACTGCTAAATAGACATACACAGAAAATTTTGGACAAATATGGTAAAATAGTTCCAAAAATGGAGTGTTTTTATTATATTTTTATTATTACACCCAAGAGTTATCGCGAAGTATAGAGAAACAAAAGTATATAGAAATCAGTTAGTTACAACTTTTCAGAAAGTTTTATAAAAATCCAAGGCATCAATTCTTTTTAATAAGTACAAAAGTGTCAATTTTAGCCATTTTAACCTAAAAGGCACCCCTAAGGGTCAACTGGAGTTTTTCTGAAAAATCTGTTCTGTTACTTTTTTGCTTATATCATGTTTAATGTTTGTGCAAAATTTCAAAAAATTCCAAGGCGTAGTTATTGAGAAAAGTGTGGACGGACAAGGGTTAATTTACAGGTCCACCCTCCTTTTGTCGGGGGATAATATCAATATAATAATCTGCTGGAGCGTTTTGTAAGTTTAATTTGAAAATTTAGAAAACCTGAATTATGTTATATAATTTTTTATTAAATGATTAAAATGTGTTTTTTTTTTCTTTTTTTTCTTTTTTTTTCCTTTTTCTGAGACTTTCGTTAAGACAGCTTATTCATAGAAGATTTAGCATTTTATGTTTTGTTTTTTTTCATTTTGTTGATGATGTTAATATGGAGAAAAAAATCCCAAGTCTTTAATATCACCAACAAAATGAAGAAAAGGCAAAACAAAAAAATATTAAGTTTTTATGAATAATTTTTATTTTTTATTTTTGGAATCCGTTTAGACGAGGCTTCATAATTTGTACATTCATTCTTTTTGCAGACTGTTATCCTCATCGTCATAGATTAACCACAACAAGATAGGAATGCTGAGTAACTTTTCCCCAGTAATTACTGCCTTCCATAGTGGTTGTCTTGCCATGTTTTGGTCAAGTAATCCTTTGGCTGGCTTTGGGTAGGATTGAAACTGCTATCTTCAGACAATGCTCACCTGGAACCGGCGTGGTGTAGTGGATAGAAGCATTGAGTCTCTATGGTTCCAGATGAGCATTGTCTGAAGATAGACATTTCAATCCTACCCAAAGCTGGCTAGAGGAGTAGTTGGCCAAAACGTGGTGAGACAACAACAACTATGGAAGGCAGTAATTACTGGGAATAAATTACAAAACTCAGCATTTCTATCCTGTCGCGGTTAATCACCTGAAAAATGCCAGAGAATGAGTTAGTCAAAATATGTTGAAACAACTATGAAGATGAGGATAACAGTTTGCAAAAAAAAAAAAAATGTGTTTCATGAATTAGTTGTCTTAACAGTGGAAGTCTCAGAAAAAAAAAAGGAAAGCATTTAGTCTATATAAATAGATTTATGTCTGTGTGTAAATATTTAACCTATAAACTCTTAAACTACAGGTCACATAACACTGAAATTAACAGGAAATTGTAATCCTGCACCAATGATGGTTTTTAACAAGTAAAATCTTTGTTTGGATGGATGAATAACGCGTACAGAAATGTCGGCAAGCTGAAATGCAAAATTTTCAAATTATCGATGCACAAATTCGAAAGTAGCTTGAAGTGGTTTAATTAAAAAAGAACATTCATATCTGGCAATAACTCAAACAGTAGGTAACGCGGCTAGAATGCTAAATGTTTTGATTTCGATTCTAGCTGATGGCATTCAAGTCTCTTTTCTTAAACTTTTGAAATCAGTACTATATATTAGGTACAATATAATATTCAGTAAAGAATTGGCTCTGTAATAATGAATACGAAATTTGCACGAATTTAAATAAATTTAGGCATATTTTACAACTGGACAAGGACCCCCCCCCTCTTTTCGCTAGTCATTTAATAAAAAAGTTATATAACATTCAGTTTTATAAATTTCAAATTAAATCGGCAAAACGTTCCAGCAGATTATTATATAGATATAGCACATAGGATCCTTTATGGCATCCTCATTCAAAGATTTTAACATCAGAAAGGAAATGGCATGATTTGCTTCTAATGATTTGAATGAAATATCGACATCACATCGCAGCGAAAACGTCTAATGGAAAATTTTTAAATCTATAATACAACTCATCCTTCTCTATAATTCAGAAACAGGAACACTTTCCAAACAGTTGGAAACACGCCTGAATGATGCATATGCCTGCCTGCTCATGAGAACCCAAAATCACTCCTAGAAGACCCATTCAACCAAGCAACAAATTTATGGAGAACTTCCATTGGCATCATCTGTTGTCAAAGATGGGTTCATTTTGCTGGTCATTGTTTTAGAGCAGTAAATGAAGTTATTCCTTTTCTACTTTTGCGGAACCTTACTATCGACTCCAGAAGTAGAATGTTCACATACCCATGATGTCATTGCAAGAGATGCCAATGTTGAGAGGTGGGACCTGGAAACAGTCATGTGGAATCTTGGTATCTGGCATGAGCGTGTGAACTCCATCACCTCGACTATGGTCGAAAAATGATTATATAGATATTTCTTGATTGTCCACATTTTCAAATTAAACTTACCAAATGTTTTTAAAGATGTAACCAAATTTCTCTATTTAAGGCATTTTTCCGTTTGTGTGTCTGTTATAATTAGAGCTAGGACAACAGCATATTCTTTTCATTGTTTTGACTGTTGAGTGTGTATCTGGTAATCTTATATGCTTTTATATAGAGTGATGTGGTTCTCTGTTGATTAACTTGTGTCTCACCGTGTCGGATATATATTCGAGAGTCTAAACAATGAAAAGAATATGCTGTTGTCATAGCCCTGGTTATCAGCTTTTAGATATTTAAAACCAGTGAGATTTGCTATGTTCCTATTTAACATTCATGTGAATAATTCATATAATATTAACTCGATTTTTTAAATCTTAATGCTTTGAAAATGTTTGTCGATGTTTTGAAAATGTTTGTCGATGTTTTGAAAATGTTTGTCGATGTTTTGAAAATGTTTGTCCATGTTTTGAAAATGTTTGTCGATGTTTTGAAAATGTTTGTCGATGTTTTGAAAATGTTTGTCGATGTTTTGAAAATGTTTGTCGATGTTTTGAAAATGTTTGTCGATGTTTTGAAAATGTTTGTCGATGTTTTGAAAATGTTTGTCGATGTTTTAAAAATGTTTGTCCATGTTTTAAAAATGTTTGTTTATGTTTTGAAAATGTTTGTCAATGTTTTGAAAATGTCAATGTTTTAAAAATGTTTGTCGATGTTTTTAAAATGTTTGTCGATGTTTTTAAAATGTTTGTCGATGTTTTTAAAATGTTTGTCGATGTTTATAAAATGTTTGTCGATGTTTATAAAATGTTTGTCGATGTTTATAAAATGTTTGTCGATGTTTATAAAATGTTTGTCGATGTTTATAAAATGCTTGTCGATGTTTATAAAATGCTTGTCAATGTTTATAAAATGCTTGTCAATGTATAAAATGCTTGTCAATGTTTATAAAATGCTTGTCAATGTTTATAAAATGTTAGTGTTTTGAAAATGTCTGTCAATGTTTATAAATACTACTATCTAAAGTCTGTATTATTTGGATTTTTTCGACTACTGTTTTCATCTTGAGTGTCATTTTCGCAATGTTTCGGTCGATGTAATCTCCAACCTCTTTTCAGTATATCTTGTTCAACTCGGGAGCCTGTAAAGAATTTCAAGCAGAACCCTTTATTTACATCACGGGGGTAGCATGCTCTTGTTCCATCAGCCATGACTGGATGGAGGTCCTAAGTAATTCGCAATTGTATTTGACAGAAACATTCCAGAGTTCAACCAGATACACCTGAAGAATGTTGCAGATTACATCTATTGAAACGTTGTGAAAAAAGATGAGAACAGTAGTCCAAAGAATCCAATTAATACGAATAACCAATCCTCATCTCAAAAATTCAGAAACATTATCTAAAATCTTTCTTTTTTTTTTTTTAGGTCATTATAGATCGACATCCTGTGCGTTTCTTTGTACATAAAAGACCGCATGTAGATTATTTTCTAGAAATTGTAAGTATTTCTTTTCTTTCCTTTCTCAATGTTTTGTATTGGTGTCTTGTGCCTTTTTGTATGAATCAGATGATTCTGTTGTTGGTATTTATTTCTCTGATATCTTTCTAATTAGAATTCTTTCTAGAAAGACATTAAGCACTTATCAGAAGGAACGATGTGAAGGTTGCCAACATCTTTAAGAGAAAGTATTTCTGTGGAACGCACTGGATTCGAACTTGGCACATCCAGGTTGTCAGTCCATGTCATTAATTACTTTAGGATTTACATAAACTTGAAAAGTCCTTGAATTTTGACTTTTGCCTTGAAAAGATCTTATTTCTATTATTACCATGAAAAATCCTTGAAAATATTGAAAATGTCTTGAAAATTGCATTCTTTATGTCCAGTAAAAATTTGTGTTGAAATATCTCCTATATAATAAAACTAGCCTAGGTGCTCGGCATTGCCCGAGTGTTTTCAGGTGTTAAAAAAATGTGGTAGTAGGCAGGCAGACTCGAACCCATGACGCGAAGGCAGAAAAGAAAGTGAAAGAAATCTTGACATCTTACCGATACGCCATGACACGCCTGGAAGCCTTAAGCATTCACATTAAATGTAGTCAATTCAAAAGATGATTTGCAGAAATGGTGTTGGTTTTAAACCTCCCATGAAGGTCATTTTTAATGTGGGGGGAAAGGTCCCCCAAAAAGGGAGCACTCTGGCACTATCCAAATAAATAGTAATTGTCTCAGTATGAAGGGTTTCCCCTACATTGACCAAGGACCAATTCCAGAACAGATATTACCCGGCCTGAAGGCCAGGCGGTTGCATTTGCATTCGATTAGTTTCACTTTATTTATACAAAAAAGACGAACAGCTGACACGACGGGATGGTGGGAATTTTTTTAAAATTCAATTAAAAAAAAATAGAGACAATATCCATTTGTGAATCTGAGATATTATGATTTAGGAAGTATGCGAAAACTTTTTGCGGAATCTAACCGATGCGAGAACCCTGACGCAAAAAGCCTTCTGTGGACATACGCAAACGTATGCGCCCATTTTGCCTTTAATATATTAAACTAGCGAGGGTGCTCGACGGTGCCCAGGTGTTTGTAGGTGTAAAAAGAAAAAAATTTTGGTAAGGAGGTTGGCTCGAACCTGAAGGCTTGAGGCGAATAGCCTGATAACTTACCACAACGCTACGAGGGCAGAGAAGTTATAATGGTTGAAATTAAACGTTTAAAAAAAATCAGGTGGTTAAACGAACGTCAACGTGTGGTTTTTTAGGTCAAACGTCACGCCATAGTAGTAGAGAAAATTAAATTACAGCACGAATTTAGTAACATAAAAGTCGCTGAAATAAAAGATAGACGCGACCTCGTTTCGTAAATCAGAGATATTATTATCTAGGGAGTATATAAAAAGTTCTAAGAAACACTGACACTCGTTTCTCCTTCCTCTGACCGCATGCCCGTCACAGCTGGCTCATTCTTGTCCTTGACTTTACACGTCCATTTTCTTTGCCTTTGCTGACCACATGGTGCATTTTTTCTCCTTTTTTTTCCTTTTTATTCTCGCGCACACTTCCTAATTTGCATATGCGCTTTTTTCGGCTGCTGCTACTAATCTCTTCACAAGCTAGCCATCCTTTGCTGCTGCTGATACTCTTCCATGCGCTCATAAGCACTGTTACATGGAGAATGCCTTGAAAAACTTTGAAAAGCCTTGAATGGTCCTTGAAAATCTGTACAAACTCTGTATGTAACCTTTGTCACCTCCCAACGTCTTATGAAGATTATTTTTTGCATTTTGATTAACATCTCTGCATACTCCAGTTTTAAAAAAAAGTTCTTCTGGATTAAGGTTTGATCATAACTGTAATGGATGGTAGCACAGGGGCCAAAAGTGAGGACTAAAGCACAACTGAAGAAGAAAATATGTTTATTTTCCACGTGGTCGCATGACAATCGCAGTTTATAATTCTTCAACGTGAAAACTGAAATAAACAAAATAAATGCAAAGAATAGAAAAAAATACCTAATAACAATGTCCAGTAAAATTTGGGAAATAATTTGAATGAAATTCTTCGTTTCCTCACCTCTTTTATGCCTCAAGTTGGCCCACATGCACAAAGATGCTTGCTAACAGCATGCCAGGCTTGATTGTATGCGCGAAACGGTGTTTACAGTGATTTTTCTCTTATGGAGATTTGGGCCGTGCAAAGGGGGCTAATTTGTTTCCGTTTACAATAACTACTCCCACTTACAGCTCTCGCCAAAAGTTTTGTGACATAAAAAAAATTTGAGTGCTGATAGCAAGCCACAATTATCTCCATATTAAAATAAAAATTTAAACCATTTTCAAGTAAAAAAAAAAAAAATTGTTTACATTTAGATGTTTTATGAATTTCATCCCTACATATAAAAAAATGTTTACATTTAGATGTTTTATAAATTTCATCTCTACATATATAAAAAATTGTTTACATTTAGATGTTTTATAAATTTCATCTCTACATATATAAAAAAAATGTTTACATTTAGATGTTTTATAAATTTCATCTCTACATATATAAAAAAATTGTTTACATTTAGATGTTTTATAAATTTCATCTCTTCATGTATAAAAAAATTATTTACATTTAGATGTTTTATAAATTTCATCTCTACATATATAAAAAAATGTTTACATTTAGATGTTTTATAAATTTCATCTCTACATATATAAAAAAGTTGTTTACATTTAGATGTTTTATAAATTTCATCTCTACATATATAAAAAAAATGTTTACATTTAGATGTTTTATAAATTTCATCTCTACATATATAAAAAAATTGTTTACATTTAGATGTTTTATAAATTTCATCTCTTCATGTATAAAAAAATTATTTACATTTAGATGTTTTATAAATTTCATCTCTACATATATAAAAAAATGTTTACATTTAGATGTTTTATAAATTTCATCTCTACATATATAAAAAAGTTGTTTACATTTAGATGTTTTATAAATTTCATCTCTACATATATAAAAAAAATGTTTACATTTAGATGTTTTATAAATTTCATCTCTACATATATAAAAAAATTGTTTACATTTAGATGTTTTATAAATTTCATCTCTTCATGTATAAAAAAATTATTTACATTTAGATGTTTTATAAATTTCATCTCTACATATATAAAAAAATTGTTTACATTTAGATGTTTTATAAATTTCATCTCTACATATATAAAAAAAATGTTTACATTTAGATGTTTTATAAATTTCATCTCTACATATATAAAAAAATTGTTTACATTTAGATGTTTTATAAATTTCATCTCTTCATGTATAAAAAAATTATTTACATTTAGATGTTTTATAAATTTCATCTCTACATATATAAAAAAATGTTTACATTTAGATGTTTTATAAATTTCATCTCTACATATATAAAAAAGTTGTTTACATTTAGATGTTTTATAAATTTCATCTCTACATATATAAAAAAAGTTATTTACATTTAGATGTTTTATAAATTTCATCTCTACATATACATAAAAAAATTGTTTACATTTAGATGTTTTATAAATTTCATCTCTACGTATATAAAAAAAGTTATTTACATTTAGATGTTTTATAAATTTCATCTCTACATATATAAAAAAAATTATTTACATTTAGATGTTTTATAAATTTCATCTCTACGTATATAAAAAAAGTTATTTACATTTAGATGTTTTATAAATTTCATCTCTACGTATATAAAAAAAGTTATTTACATTTAGATGTTTTATAAATTTCATCTCTACATATATAAAAAAAATTATTTACATTTAGATGTTTTATAAATTTCATCTCTACATATACATAAAAAAATTATTTACATTTAGATGTTTTATAAATTTCATCTCTACATATATAAAAAAATTATTTACATTTAGATGTTTTATAAATTTCATCTCTACGTATATAAAAAAATTATTTACATTTAGATGTTTTATAAATTTCATCTCTACATATATAAAAAAATTATTTACATTTAGATGTTTTATAAATTTCATCTCTACATATACATAAAAAAATTATTTACATTTAGATGTTTTATAAATTTCATCTCTACGTATATAAAAAAAATTATTTACATTTAGATGTTTTATAAATTTCATCTCTACATATACATAAAAAAATTATTTACATTTAGATGTTTTATAAATTTCATCTCTACATATATAAAAAAATGTTTACATTTAGATGTTTTATAAATTTCATCTCTACATACATAAAAAAATTGTTTACATTTAGATGTTTTATAAATTTCATCTCTACATATATAAAAAAATTGTTTACATTTAGATGTTTTATAAATTTCATCTCTACATATATAAAAAAGTTGTTTACATTTAGATGTTTTATAAATTTCATCTCTACATATATAAAAAATTGTTTACATTTAGATGTTTTATAAATTTCATCTCTACAGATATAAAAAAAAATTGTTTACATTTAGATGTTTTATAAATTTCATCTCTACATATATAAAAAAAAATTATTTACATTTAGATGTTTTATAAATTTCATCTCTACATATATAAAAAAAAATTGTTTACATTTAGATGTTTTATAAATTTCATCTCTACATATATAAAAAAATGTTTACATTTAGATGTTTTATAAATTTCATCTCTACATATACATAAAAAAATTATTTACATTTAGATGTTTTATAAATTTCATCTCTACGTATATAAAAAAAATTATTTACATTTAGATGTTTTATAAATTTCATCTCTACATATACATAAAAAAATTATTTACATTTAGATGTTTTATA
Organism: Euprymna scolopes; assembly: GCF_053919585.1. Lineage (NCBI taxonomy): Eukaryota > Metazoa > Mollusca > Cephalopoda > Sepiida > Sepiolidae > Euprymna > Euprymna scolopes. Next base: position 1,165,299 of record NC_136518.1, on the reverse strand, counting down.
AATTTCATCTCTACATATATAAAAAAGTTGTTTACATTTAGATGTTTTATAAATTTCATCTCTACATATATAAAAAAAGTTATTTACATTTAGATGTTTTATAAATTTCATCTCTACATATACATAAAAAAATTGTTTACATTTAGATGTTTTATAAATTTCATCTCTACGTATATAAAAAAAGTTATTTACATTTAGATGTTTTATAAATTTCATCTCTACATATATAAAAAAAATTATTTACATTTAGATGTTTTATAAATTTCATCTCTACGTATATAAAAAAAGTTATTTACATTTAGATGTTTTATAAATTTCATCTCTACGTATATAAAAAAAGTTATTTACATTTAGATGTTTTATAAATTTCATCTCTACATATATAAAAAAATTATTTACATTTAGATGTTTTATAAATTTCATCTCTACATATACATAAAAAAATTATTTACATTTAGATGTTTTATAAATTTCATCTCTACGTATATAAAAAAAATTATTTACATTTAGATGTTTTATAAATTTCATCTCTACATATACATAAAAAAATTATTTACATTTAGATGTTTTATAAATTTCATCTCTACATATATAAAAAAATGTTTACATTTAGATGTTTTATAAATTTCATCTCTACATACATAAAAAAATTGTTTACATTTAGATGTTTTATAAATTTCATCTCTACATATATAAAAAAATTGTTTACATTTAGATGTTTTATAAATTTCATCTCTACATATATAAAAAAGTTGTTTACATTTAGATGTTTTATAAATTTCATCTCTACATATATAAAAAATTGTTTACATTTAGATGTTTTATAAATTTCATCTCTACAGATATAAAAAAAAATTGTTTACATTTAGATGTTTTATAAATTTCATCTCTACATATATAAAAAAAAATTATTTACATTTAGATGTTTTATAAATTTCATCTCTACATATATAAAAAAAAATTGTTTACATTTAGATGTTTTATAAATTTCATCTCTACATATATAAAAAAATGTTTACATTTAGATGTTTTATAAATTTCATCTCTACATATACATAAAAAAATTATTTACATTTAGATGTTTTATAAATTTCATCTCTACGTATATAAAAAAAATTATTTACATTTAGATGTTTTATAAATTTCATCTCTACATATACATAAAAAAATTATTTACATTTAGATGTTTTATAAATTTCATCTCTACATATATAAAAAAATGTTTACATTTAGATGTTTTATAAATTTCATCTCTACATACATAAAAAAATTGTTTACATTTAGATGTTTTATAAATTTCATCTCTACATATATAAAAAAATTGTTTACATTTAGATGTTTTATAAATTTCATCCCTACATATATAAAAAAGTTGTTTACATTTAGATGTTTTATAAATTTCATCTCTACATATATAAAAAATGTTTACATTTAGATGTTTTATAAATTTCATCTCTACATACATAAAAAAATTGTTTACATTTAGATGTTTTATAAATTTCATCTCTACATATATAAAAAAATTGTTTACATTTAGATGTTTTATAAATTTCATCCCTACATATATAAAAAAGTTGTTTACATTTAGATGTTTTATAAATTTCATCTCTACATATATAAAAAAATGTTTACATTTAGATGTTTTATAAATTTCATCTCTACAGATATAAAAAAAAATTGTTTACATTTAGATGTTTTATAAATTTCATCTCTACATATATAAAAAAAAATTATTTACATTTAGATGTTTTATAAATTTCATCTCTACATATATAAAAAAAAAATTGTTTACATTTAGATGTTTTATAAATTTCATCTCTACATATATAAAAAAAAAATTGTTTACATTTAGATGTTTTATAAATTTCATCTCTACATATATAAAAAAATGTTTACATTTAGATGTTTTATAAATTTCATCTCTACATATATAAAAAAAAAATTGTTTACATTTAGATGTTTTATAAATTTCATCTCTACATATATAAAAAAAAATTGTTTACATTTAGATGTTTTATAAATTTCATCTCTACATATATAAAAAAAAAATTGTTTACATTTAGATGTTTTATAAATTTCATCTCTACATATATAAAAAAAAATTGTTTACATTTAGATGTTTTATAAATTTCATCTCTACATATATAAAAAAAAATTGTTTACATTTAGATGTTTTATAAATTTCATCTCTACATATATAAAAAAATGTTTACATTTAGATGTTTTATAAATTTCATCTCTACATATATAAAAAAAAATTGTTTACATTTAGATGTTTTATAAATTTCATCTCTACATATATAAAAAAAAATTGTTTACATTTAGATGTTTTATAAATTTCATCTCTACATATATAAAAAAAATTATTTACATTTAGATGTTTTATAAATTTCATCTCTACATATATAAAAAAAAATTGTTTACATTTAGATGTTTTATAAATTTCATCTCTACGTATATAAAAAATTGTTTACATTTAGATGTTTTATAAATTTCATCTCTACATATATAAAAAAGTTGTTTACATTTAGATGTTTTATAAATTTCATCTCTACATATATAAAAAAAATTGTTTACATTTAGATGTTTTATAAATTTCATCTCTACATATATAAAAAAAATTGTTTACATTTAGATGTTTTATAAATTTCATCTCTACATATATAAAAAAGTTGTTTACATTTAGATGTTTTATAAATTTCATCTCTACATATATAAAAAAATTGTTTACATTTAGATGTTTTATAAATTTCATCTCTACATATATAAAAAAAATTGTTTACATTTAGATGTTTTATAAATTTCATCTCTACATATATAAAAAAAATTGTTTACATTTAGATGTTTTATAAATTTCATTTCTACATATAAAAAAAAATGTTTACATTTAGATGTTTTATAAATTTCATCTCTACATATATAAAAAATTGTTTACATTTAGATGTTTTATAAATTTCATCTCTAAATATATAAAAAAATGTTTACATTTAGATGTTTTATAAATTTCATCTCTACATATATAAAAAATTGTTTACATTTAGATGTTTTATAAATTTCATCTCTACATATATAAAAAAAATGTTTACATTTAGATGTTTTATAAATTTCATCTCTACATATATAAAAAAAATTATTTACATTTAGATGTTTTATAAATTTCATTTCTACATATAAAAAAAATTGTTTACATTTAGATGTTTTATAAATTTCATCTCTACATATATAAAAAATTGTTTACATTTAGATGTTTTATAAATTTCATCTCTACATATATAAAAAAATGTTTACATTTAGATGTTTTATAAATTTCATCTCTACATATATAAAAAATTGTTTACATTTAGATGTTTTATAAATTTCATCTCTACATATATAAAAAAATGTTTACATTTAGATGTTTTATAAATTTCATCTCTACATATATAAAAAATTGTTTACATTTAGATGTTTTATAAATTACATCTCTACATATATAAAAAAATGTTTACATTTAGATGTTTTATAAATTTCATCTCTACATATATAAAAAAATGTTTACATTTAGATGTTTTATAAATTCCATCTCTACATATATAAAAAAATTGTTTACATTTAGATGTTTTATAAATTTCATCTCTACATATATATAAAAAAATTGTTTACATTTAGATGTTTTATAAATTTAATCTCTACATATATAAAAAAGTTGTTTACATTTAGATGTTTTACAAATTTCATCTCTACATATATAAAAAAATTATTTACATTTAGATGTTTTATAAATTTCATCTCTACATACATAAAAAAATTGTTTACATTTAGATCTTTTACAAATTTCATCTCTACATATATAAAAAAAAAAAGGCACTTTGTGCATGTGAGTTTGTTCCCTATCGACTCTGAAATGACAGAAGCAGTCTTTTAAAAAATTTCACACATACTTTATATATCTGGTAGTGTTCTTAGATAGGTTTTGTATCAGAATGCCTCCAATAAGTGTCGAAAATCAGAAAAATCTGATTAAGGAAGGAACAATCGAATTTTGACTCAAATTAACACTGTTATACAGCCTTAGTCGTACTGGGCGATAGTTGGCAGCTGAGATGCAATTAACCGTTAAAAAAAAATTAAATAAAAAATATCAACAAAATCAACTGTTGATTTATTTTATAGAAATTGCTCCTGACAAGGCATGAAGCCACTTGATATACTGACCCAGAAAACAGCAATTCTTCTCTTTGTAAGAAACATCGTGAGGACTAAAGGGCAAAATAAAAAAGTGAACTCCAAATTCATTTTCTACTCTTAATTTTTTTTTTAATTACAACAGTTAGAGTTCATGATAAATTTAAAATATGAGGTTCATATGAGAACTCTTTAATGTTGTGCTGTCAGTTTGGTGATATACCTAGTAAAACTGACTGGATGATAGTCGCAGGTGACGTGCAATCAGCTTAAACACTAAATTTGTTGAATTTTTTTATTTTTACTGGGGGGGGGGGTAGGGGCTTTGCTGAGTTGTAAGATATGTTTAAATATATTTTAATTCATGCAGATTTCACATTTATTATTACAGTCGATTCTCTATTGAATATTATGTTGTATCAACAAAATTTCACTTTCACTACACTGATGAAGACTGAAGGATCGGTTGAAAATTATGTACTTATAAAAAAAAGTTTTTTAATTTTTTTTCATAATAAGGTTGGTATTCCTGCACGTCATCAATAGAAACTGTTATACTTTTCGTATTCTTTTTTTTTATTATTATTATTATACATTTTTACATATATATATAAGAGCAAATAGTTAATAAAACATGTTAAAAAAACACTTTGAAAAAGAGTTAAAAACATATTTAATTTGAAAAGGAAACACTAAATAAGTGGGGATGGTCCTTAATCTGTGGAGTTTCGAAGAAATACTTTCCTTCTCATCAGAGGGTAGGAATTAGCAAAATGCGGGATCGGATTTTGCATGCAAAAGTATTTGATGAAACTGCAAGTAAGACAAAGATCTTACTTGATAACAAAAAGTGAAGCATAGGGAATATGGTGAAGAAAAAGGTGATTTCACGTGAATGGATAGTCTGGTGAAAGGTAAAAGTTTTTATTTTTATATATATATATATATAATATATAGTAGTGATTTCAAAAGTTAAAAAAATGACTCTAGTGCCAACAGCTAGAATCGAAACCATGACATTTAGTGCTCCAGCCGCTTCCGATGTAGCTATCGAGAGATACGTAAGAAAGATTTAATATTCAACAACTTGAAGAAATATATTGAATTTGGTCATGTGCAGAAAGATGAAAAAATATGCTGGCAAGTTGAAATGAACAGTTTGCATTTCAACTTGCCGATGAATTTCTCTATGCACTATTGATCCATCCAAACAAAGATTTTACTCGTTATAAACTATCTTTGGTGTATGATTGATATTTTCTGTTAATTTTAGTGTTATGCGATCAGTAATTCAAGAGTTTATCAGTTAAATATTCACACACACACACACACACACACACACACACACACACACACACACACACACACACAGTACACCTACCGTTTTATTTTTATAGATTTTTTTTGTTGATAATTAAATTATGTCTGTACACATTATTCATCCGTCCAAACAAAGATTTTACTTGTTATAAACCATGCTTGGTGTAGGATTAATATTTTCTGTTAATTTCAATGTCATGTGATCAATAGTTTAATAGTTTATCAGTTAAATATTTAAACACACACACACACACACACATGTACATCTACTTTATATAAATTTTTTTTGTTGATCACAATTGAATTATGCTTTAAAGAATCCACGTTTTTGTATTTTCTATGTAATTCTTTTTTTCTTTTTTCCTAGGTAAGTCAGTGGTATGATTTAGTTGTATTCACAGCCAGTATGGAAATCTATGGGGCAGCAGTGGCCGACAAATTAGACAATAGCCGAGGTATTTTAAGGAAAAGATATTATCGACAGGTACGTTGAAAAAAAAACAAAAAAAACAAAAGGGTTTGATGGCATAACTTAATTACATTTTCACCTCAAACAAGGCACATTGCCACTTTGATGTAGGGGGCTACTATTAGGGACATAAGCTACAGGGGTACTATGTGGGGAGTTGGACAGCAAGATGTTGGTTCACGTTACACTTGAACTTCTGCATGTCAGTACAGTTGTGGAAGCAGGAACCCGGAAGGGAATTCCAAAGTCTAGCAGTTCTGGGGAAGAAGCTACTGGAGCAGAAGGTTCTCTTACATCTAGGAATCTCAACTGTGAAGGGGTGGGATTTTGCTGCTTGTCGGGGATATTTACGTAGAGGTGGTACAAGTGCTTGCAGTTCGTCGGAGCTACTGAAAAGGATATTATATTATTATTATTGTTTTTTTTTTTTATTGGAATCCTTTGAGATGAGTAATTTGTATATTTATTTATTTGCGGACTGTTATCCTCATCTTCATAGTTGTTGATGTTTCACCACGTTTCGGCCAACTCATCCTTTGGCCTTCTTCAGGTGGTTAACCGTGACGGGAGAGGAATGCTGAGTCTCGTAACTGTATTCCCAATAATTACTGCCTTCCATAGTTGTCGCTGTCTCACCATGTTTTTGCCAACTAATCCTTTGGCTTGCTTTGGGTAGGATTGAGACCGCTATCTTCAGACAATGCTCACCTGGAACCGTAGAGACTCAACGCCTTTATCCAGTGCACCACAGGCTGAAACGTGGTGAAACAACAAGTATAAAGATGAGAATAACTCCACAAAATCCAAAACTTTAAAAAAATATTTGAAATTATAAAGAATTTAAAGCATAAAAACATTCATGGGCAATATGAACTAGAACAAAAACATTGAGGACATTGCAAAGGCTGCTGCAAAGAAGGTGGATTCCCTCTATCATGCTAGAAAACTACTCACATCTGAGAGTATCCTTCACCTCTACAAGGCCACCATTCACCCATGTATGGAGTATTGTTGCCACATTTGGACTGGTGCATTTACCACTAGTCTCTCCTTGGATAGGCTTCCAAAAGGTTTTCAATCTAGTAGGTCCCACTTTGTCAACTAAGCTCCAACCCCTGTCACATCGCCACAATATTGCATCTGTGCCTGTTTTACAAATATTTTAATGGAATATGCTCTGATGAACTCGTTGCACTTGTGCCCCCTTGACATACATATCCCCAACAAATCTGTTTATCAACAAAATCACACCCCCTCACTGTTGAGGTCTCCAAATCCCAGAAAGCTTTCTACTCTAACAGTTTCTTCCCTTGAACATCCAGATTTTGGAATTCCCTTCCTGCTACCTGCTTTCCTGACTGTATTGATATACAGAAGTTTAAATGTAATGTAAACCAACATCTTGTTAATCTTTCCTTGGCATGCCCCCAAATAGTAGTCCCTTACGCCCAAGTGGTGATGTGCCTTGTTGGGGGTGAACATGAGTAAATAAAATAAAAAAAAATAAAAAATTTCCAAAATTACTGGATTCGGTTTTAAATAATCCAAAAAGAGTTGATATGCCATAAAACAAAATCACCAACACATCTATTGCACTCAGGTATTGGTATTTAAGATGCTGAGTGTTCCAGACTCCAGGGTGGGCAACAGCAGGTAATCTCAGACCTGTTTTATATGTGGTCCAATCTAAAGGGTTTATACCAGTCATGTGATCAGTAGTACATATTCAAGCAAGAATTTACTTATATTACTCTATCACATTGAGTTCTCAAGTGATTTAATTGGATAAGTACCATACTTTCAACTTTAATCGACCATTTTGTGCGTGTGTATATGTATGGATTAATCCTAATCTTATAAATGCAACACTAGTAAATTAAAAAATATACCCATTTTTAATTTGGAAGCAGATGAATCTCTCGGGTAAGGAAGACATTTTTTATAACATGAATAGGCTAGCCAAATTTATTAAGAGCAGGAAACTAGAACTAATATCTGTAACATTTTTTTTTGCTCTTGAGATTAAGGGAGGTGGTGTTTGATCAACACTGCTGGGGAGCCATGATTTAATATACTGTTTTGTTTTTAAATCCCTGAAACAGTGTTTCATGGTAAACAACTGATGATCCCTTAAATTAACATTAGTACTATAGTGAATTTGAGAGAGCAAGTTGATGCATTGATTGCAGGTGATTAAATGACTTACTGACTAAATAGTTTTCTAACAGATGATAAAAAATATAAAAATTAAATAAATTTTTTTATATAGTTTTAAAGGTTAAAAAAACTTCCAAGACTAAAGAACAAATAATTAATAAAACATGTTAAAAACACTTTAAGAAGAGTTATATATATTTATATTTAAGAGTGTAGCCATCAGCAATTGTAGGTTTTGCAGACTTTTATCATTTTTTAAATATTTTTAAATATTTTAAAATGATAAAAGTCTGAAAAACCTACAATTGTTGATGGCTACACTCTTTTAAATATACATTTTTTTCTGTCGTTGAAACTACACAAGCATCACTTTATTTATATATATATATATATATATATATATATATATATATATATATATATATATATATATATATGCATTGATTGCAAGTGATTAAATGACTTACTGACTAAATAGTTTTCTAACAAATGATAAAAAAATATCAAAATTAAATAAGTTTTTTATATAGTTTTAAAGGTTAAAAAACTTCCAACACTATATAATATTTCAATATATCTAATGAAGACAAATTTCATCATCATTGCATTGTGTCTTGAAATTTTAAATAAAAACGTTTTTTTACAAGGCTCACGCATATACACAAACATGCATATCTCTCTCTCTATATATATATATTTTATTATTATTTAGGGTAAATAGTTACATATGGTCGCTACAAATAGCCATCTGTTTCAGTCCAAGAGACTTCATCAGGCGACCTGGAACCTCTCGACACCAAAAAGAAAAATGAAAAGTGGGATAGATTAGAGAGAAATTAAAAAAGAAAAATGGAGCTCTTCAAAAAAAAGTATAAAAAGTTCATAAGGATTTTATAAAAAATTGTGAGCTCTCTAAAAAAGAGGATAAAAAAAAAAAAGGAAAGATCGCATTAGGACCTATTGGAAGATTATCCCCAACTTTTCACAACAAAATGTAAATTTAAAATAAAAATGGGTTATAATTTTACTGGAGCTGTGAGTTGTACAGGCTGGTGGTGGTGGGGGTTCTACTTATATTGAACGTGTCACGGAAAGAAAAGGACTTTGCATGTGTGTGATTTTACTATGAGAGTTACGTGTCGTTATGCATTAAGTTAGGGGTGGGGGAATTGACTAATGCAGACATATTCATGCTGAGGCATATATCTGTATACATACATACGTACCAAATATACAAATACATACATACATACATGTGCGAAAGTGACACAAACATACACACGTAAATATATACATAAAAGAACATACGCACACGCAAGAATACAGCTATATGTATCGATACACAGATAATCACAGGTATACAATTATTATACAGATACGTACAAATATACAGACATACACACACATATACAAATATACGCACATATATATCCATATACTTATACATATATACATACATACACACATATATATATATATATATATATATATATATACAAATACAGCTATAGATACAAACACACACACATATATATATATATATATATATATATATATATATATATATGAGAAGAAATAATTTGCTGACTAAATCCTCCAAATCTTTGACTGCTTATCAATTTGGCATGACATCAAAAATTGGTCAGATGTTCTGTTGACAGTGCCAAAAGATATGTGGCTAAGTTTGTGCTGAAATTGCCCCCCCCCCTTCTCTCTCTCTCTCTCTCTCTCTCCCTGTCTTTCAGTGTGAAGTAATGCAAGGTCACCTATGATAATAAAAAAAGTAAGATTAACTTGAAATTATTTTTTTTTGTTTTCCTTTTTAAAATACTTTTCTACATAAACTAAAAAAGCAAAACACAAGAAGCAATTTTATTTTCCCCTTTATCTTCCAATCTCTATCTTGCTGTCTCTGTGTTTCAAAAAGTTGCCAACGAGCACACACACACACACACACACACACTTGATGGGAAAATTCCCCTTAAACAAAGATGCCTTCGTGTTTTGTTTGTCCCCTCAGCTATAAGTTCACAGATGCTGCTTTATCTGCATCTGTGACTCACAAAAAATCTAAAAGAACGTAATAAACACAGCATGTGTCTCGTGAATATGACACATTTCAATCGTATTATCGGGTGATTTTGTCTTAAAAGAAACAGCCACTTTTTAAATCTAGCAAATATCTTTTTTACAAGGAAATCGCTGCTTATTAAGGCCCAAAGGCCATTCGAGGATAAGGGTTAAAGAGTGTACAGTGGTCAAAAGGACAATATCATAGTAATCGTTAAAAGTGTAAATTTGGAAAATTGGATTACTTAAGGGGAACAGCTCATCAAGAACTTGTTTACATTGGACTTGAAGACGGCCATATTGTAGTGAACTAGAAAGCAGATAAACAGAAGACAGTTTCACAGACGTGCAGTTCTAAGAAAGCTTTGTTCATGGAATCTACGTTTAGATTTAGACACAGATAAAGAGTGGGCAAAATTATTGATAGTGTTTTCAGCCAAACGAGTGTTTCTCGTGAATGTTTGGTGAGGGGGCGGGGACCATAGATTGGAGCTCAAACGAGCACTTGCCATGAAAATAACGATAAAACAGAGACATGCTCACAACATCTCTTCTGTGGGAAAGAGATTGCAGGGAAAAGAAAAAGGCATCCCCCACTAGGCTATGAAGTTTATTTTTAACTCTATCGAGGCAAGATAAGATCTTCCTAGCAGTTCTTTTTCACTTTTCATTTTCTCGTATTGAGGTTAGACATTTTGTGAATGACTTTCAACTCTCGAGAATGCTGGAAGCCATAGCGGAATTCCTGAGTGTGTGAGGGGCCAGAGCGAGACTCCTGGGCATGCTATTAAGTGGAGTGTGTAAGCCATGTCTAGGTTCAGAACAGTTTCCGATGGTTAGTTATTCTACACAAGTCTTGGAAGTGACTGGTTCTCAGTAGACAGTTCTCGAGTTGGAATCCACAGAGCAAAAGATTCTTCCCGTGTTGACACGAAGAAAACATATGCGAAGTTGCTACAGAAAAGGTTGAATTTTTATAGAGCAATTCTGGTTTCTGATTGGTTGGTAGCAGAACGTGAATTAATTTGATTTGTCAGTTGCTAGCAACATTGTTTATAAATAGAATCTCCTGACTGTGCGGGATCATACCCCATTATAAGGCAAAAATATTGCAACAAGCTAATACTGAGCCCTCGGGAGTGCAGAGAGCCAGAACTGCATTTATTAATGTCTGAAGAAACAATAGACAATCTAAATATTAGCAGATTAAAAATATAGTCTAAATCGGATTTAGAATTCTTCGTTGTACATTTTATCATGCCACAAAAGATATTTTTATTTGTTAAAAGATTTTGTTTATATATAAAAAAAGAAAAAATCTTCCAAATTTTTTTATTCATGTTTTATTAAGAAAATATCCTCGTATAAATTTTTCTATTTATATAAATTTTCTTTTTTTTTTTTTCATTTGTTGTTGCCAGCATTGTAGTCTCGATTTTGGTAGTTATACGAAAGATTTGTCGGCCATCAGCAGCGACCTTTCCAGTATATTCATCTTGGACAATTCACCTGTAGCTTACAAATCATATCCAGGTAAGTTTTCTTTTTTATTTATTTCTTATTCACCCCAAACAATACATACTTTAAGGGGGGGGGGGCTACTGTGATAGAGGCTAGATTTGGGGACGATTATAGAGGTGGGTGGAGGTAATCTAAATAATGATATTCATATTTCTTTATGCTGATACGATCGGGGGAAATGAAGCAAATTCAGAATTCAAAAGGGAATCTTTCTCTCCGACTCGGGAATCTGCACAGAATTTTAAACCGAAACCCTTTATTTAATTCACAGTGGTAACATGCTCTCGTTCCGCCATCCATTACTGGGTAGAAGTCAACAGTAATTCACAATTGTACTTTTGAGCGTCGTCCTGCACTAAGAATTGAACCTTCAACCTCTAGAAATGTATAACTTTTACAATTAAATTTTTAGAGTACTCTATCTACTGCACCACTGGCTCCTTGTGGAAAATTCTAGTACGAATTTTTAGGAGCCTTAGGCCTATTTTGTTTTTAGATGTAAATATCACTATTTATTACTACATATTATTATGTGTTTGTATATATATATAATTTCATAAGGTGTATATATATATATATATATATATATATATATATATATATATATATATATTAAGTAAAGTGATTTACAATTTAAAAATTAAAAAAAAATTTTTTAAATTTAAAAATCAAATTTTAATTAAATTAAAAATCAGTTTCATAAGAAGGAACAACAACAAAGTCAAGTTTACTTAATATTGAATTAGCTCTAGGACATTTAACTATCGAGCTTATTATATTTCTAAATTACAACGAGCATTTCCTGTATTTTAATTAAACTAGTAATTTCACTGTTACATTAAAATACACTTAGCTCTTTAGACTATTATTCTAATCTCCTTTAAATTTATATATATATATATATATATATATATATATATATATATATATAAATAAAATAAAAATTACAATTAAATTTACCAAAATGAGCCAAGATGGTAAAATTAAAGTATATTATAAAGATTAAAGAATTAATATTTATAAAATTATCTCAGCCAGATGTAAAAGCTTGATAAACCAAATAGGAAATAGAGCTTATAATATGAGCAAACAGTTAATAAAACATGTTAAAAAACACTTTGAAATGAGTTAAAAACATTTAATCTGAAAAGGAAACACTAGATAAGTGGATAATCCTTAATCCGCGGAGTTTCGAAGAAATACTTTCCTTCTCATCAGAGGGTAGGAATTAGCAAAATGCGGGATCGGATTTAGCATGCAAAAGTATTTGATGAAACTGCAAGTAAGTCAAAGATCTTACTTGATAAAAAAAAGTGAAGCATAGGGAATATGGTGAAGAAAAAGGTGATTTCACGTGAATGGATAGTCCGGTGAAAGGTAAAGTATCCAATAACGGTAAAATCCAAAAATGTAAATCCAAGAAAGTTAGTTAAATTTCCATTCACACAAGTAAAATCCAAGGAAATCCCGTAATTGGAAGAAGATGGTCCATAATAACCAAAGGCAGAAATCCATGGAATAATTCACAAAAATGTGTACAAGGAAAAAATGTGTACACATTTTTGTGAATTATTCCATGGATTTCTGCCTTTGGATTATTATGGACCATCTTCTTCCAATTACGGGATTTCCTTGGATTTTACTTGTGCAAATGGAAATTCTTTTAACTTTCTTGTTCTTCACCATATTCCCTCTGCTTCACTTTTTTTGTTATCAAGTAAGATCTTTTACTTACTTGTTGTTTCATCAAATACTTCTGCATGCAAAATCCGATCCCGCATTTTGCTAATTCCTACCCTCTGATGAGAAGGAAAGTATTTCTTCGAAACTCCACGGATTAAGAACTATCCACTTATCTAGTGTTTCCTTTTCAGATTAAATATGTTTTTAACTCATTTCAAAGTGTTTTTTAACATGTTTTATTAACTGTTTGCTCGTATATATATATATATATATATATATATATATATATATATATATATATATGGAAAGTATAAGTTAGAAAGGATCAAAAATAGAATTAAGACAAAAAATGTCTATTTTATTCAATCAAATATGCTTAAGAGAAAAAATGCTATCTAAATATATATATATATATATACATACATACATACATATCAAAATTTAGTAATTTAAATTTTATGGCGCGATATGGTTAAATTTCAAATCTAGAAATTTTTATATGTAAGACAAAGAATACATTTAAATTAGTATGTATCCTTAACCTATAGGTTTACTCATCTCCATTAAATTTAAATGTCTACCCATCCCGATTAAATTACTAAATTTGGATTTATTTTTATTTAGCTGGGATTGTCTTTATAAAATATTACAGCCAATAATATTTTGTAAAACCAATAATCATTGGATTTCCATACCAGTAGATCTATTGCATTGCACTATTCTGAAGAATATTTGGCGTTAAAATTCTGTAAATCAAAAAAATTTACAAGAAATTTATTATTCAGCAATAAATACAAAATTTTAAAGGAGAAAACTTTAAAATTTTATATTCCTTCTTGAATAATATACTTCTTGTAAATTTTTAAATTCACAATTTAACACCAAATTTTCATTTATATTATTGCTCTATCTTGTATATTCAGTTTTTTTTTCTTTTTATCTAATTAGGATAGTCTTATAAATATACTAATATACATATGGACTTTAATTTTACAGTATTATACAATCTATAATCTGAAAGTATTTCAAAATTTCAGTTTATATATATATATACTAGCAAAAGTACCCGTCGTTAAAATTAAACAGAAAAAAAAAATTATAATTAATATAGAAAATAACAAATAATAAAAAAAATACTTATGTACCTGCATGCGTTAAAAAGTTGAATTAAATAAAAAAAAAAAAATATTGAAATTGATTTAACGTCAATCTGTGTTTGTTCTAATAACGGTCGACTAGAGAGACAAAAAAAATAAATAAAACCAAACATCTTTTTCTAACGTCATCTTTGACAATGTGATTTTAATCCTGAAAATTCGCATTCCATGCTAACAACACCCTGTACACCCAACAGGTAATAAAAATATTATTAAAAAAAAAAATTTGTTATTCAATATTTTCAAATATTTGTAGAAGCGTGCAAATGACGAAGAAAAAAACAAATTACATTGTATTGCTTTAAAAAAAACATCCATTTTTAAAGTTTCTATTTAAAAATTTTTTTTTTTTTTTATTAGATAATGCGATACCCATCAAGTCATGGTTCAGTGACGCACGAGATACGGCCCTGCTCTGTTTGTTGCCAATGTTGGATGCCCTTCGTTTCACCAATGATGTCCGCTCTGTGCTCAGTCGGAACCTCCATTTACATCGTCCATAGTAGAGAATAAAAAAAACAAAAAACAAAGCAATTTTCTACGGCTTCCTGCTGCTGCAGCCTACGATGACTGTAACACGGCTCCGTTTGTTCATTTTGCTGATCTTCGTGTTGAGAGAGAGAGTGGCCGCTGTCAACGGTAATACAACTTCCTGCAATGATTTGATCAACCTTTGTAGGAAGTGAGAACGGCTGTGTAGTTGTAGTGTTGGTGATGGCAGAATCGGTGTTCATTCTGGTTTTTCAGACGACAAACAACGGCTGTAGTACCGGTGATAGGGCATTACGATGCGCAAGCACTTTATTCGGGCGAATTAAGTACGACTAACAGGAAAAAGACATTCAATAGTCGCTATAGGCCGTTATTGTTCTTGTTGCCTATGAAAGGGAAATAATTCTTTATTAGCAATAATAGTTATTTCCCTTTGATTGTTAATTTTTGTTTTTTTTTTACATCACACAAATTGATAATTACGTAAAACAAAAAAGATCTTTAAAAAAAATCGCTGCCATTACTACTACTACTACTACACATATTACAACCGGTGCCGTTCTTTGATTCCAACTAACCTTTTTTTTTTTTTTTTTAAGGGATAGCCATTCTCAGAAAGTGATCGTGTCATTGCTGTGTTGCGGTATCTTTCTTTCTCTCACGTGGATTTCCACATCTCACATTTGTAAATAGATTCATGGTTGAAACCAAAACAATTATAAAGAATGAAAAAAATAAGACAAAAACATAAACTGAAAGGCAAAACTTGGAACAATAAAAACGAAACATAAAAACAAAAACCAAAAAACAAACACAAACGCAAGAACTTGCCTGTTTGTCTGATCTAGAAAACGTTTAGTAAAGAAAATTTTTTTTTTTTTTGACTCTTAAAACCTTTTTTTTTTCTTGTTATTATTTTTATTATTATTAGGTTAATTTTTATTGTTTTTGAGGAAATACCCACTCCCACCCCATCTTCTAAAATTATTTTACATTGTGACTTTTATTCTTCTGCAAATTTCTAACTTTTCTTTCAGTTTACGAAAAAAGAAAAGAAAACATCCCTACATGGCTTTTTATTTTAATTAAAAAAATAATAATTATCAAACTTTTAGAGCTGTCTTTTTCCCTTCAGTCTAATTTCTACATATTTTCTTTTTAATTTTTATTTTCTTTAATGAAACAAAATAATAAACCTTTTTTAAGAGCTATTTTTCCTTCAGTATAATTTCTATGTATTTTCTTTAAATTTTTATTTTCATTAAAATAGCATGGAAATATTTTTTAAAGTTATTTTTGATTTTTAAGAATTATTCCTCCAACTAATATATATATATATATATATATATATATATATATATATATGTATATATAAATTTCTTAATTTTTATTTTCCTAACTTTCTGATTTTTTATATAATTTAAGATTAAAGAAAAAGAGAATAACTCTATCTGGCTTTTTATTTTATTTTTTATTTTATTACCCCCCCCCAATCTAATTTCTACATATTTTTAAAAATTTTATTTTCATTAAAAAAACATGAAAATATTTAAAAACTATTCTCAATTTAATTTCTCACTTTTTGTTTAAATTTTTTTATTTTCATTGAAATAAAAATCTTACATTTAATTTGATTTATTAATAGTTACTCCCCTACTCCTGGACCCAATCTAAGTTTCACAGATTAAGTTTTATTTTAATAAAAATAATAAGATTTCAAACTAGTTTTAGAGTTTAAAGTGCTACCACCCCTCTGATAATTTCTGCAATTCAAACAAAAATTATTTTTGTTAAAAAAAAAAATAAACTATTTTTATTTGAACACATATTCTCTCAACCTAACTTTTGGATTTATTTTCATTATAAAACTTATCTTGATTTTTAGCAGTCGTTTAATTTTATTCCCCAATATAATTCTTACAATGATTTTAAAACTTTTATTTTCATAAAAAATAATTTTGAAATTATTTTCATTCCTTCCCAATATAATTTTCTAGAATATTTTAATTTAAATTTTTATTAAAAAATATTTTAATATTTTATTTTTTAATACTATAAATGTTTTTATTTTCATTATAAAACGTATTTTAATTTTTAACAGTTATTCCCCAACATAATTATTACAATGCTTTTACAACTTTCCATAAATAATAATTTTAGAATTATTTTCACTCCTTCCCAATATAATTTCTACAATTTTTAATTTAACTTTTTATTCAAAAATATTTTAATATTATTTTATTTTTTAATACTATAAATGTTTTTATTTTCATTATAAAACGTATTTTGATTTTTAAGCTAGACCCCAATGCAATGCTTTTACAACTTTTTCATAAATAATAATTTTAGAATTATTTTCACTCCTTCCCAATAAAATTTCTAAATGTTTTTATTTAAATGTTTACTTTTATTAAAATATATTTTAATATTACTTTAATTTTTTTTTAATTTTGACTATAAGTTTTTATTTTCATTCTTAAACTTTTTTTTTAATTCAAGCTATTTTCCCAAATTTAATTTGTACATTTAATTTTTTTTTAATTTTTTTTTCAAAAAAAAAAATTTTTTTTATTTATAATAGATTATCTAATTTTTTTATATTAAAAACTTTGGTTCTTGTGCAAAATTCTACTTATATTAAAAAGAAGACAAAACAAAAACAATTAAGAAAAATCCATATGATGTATCTACTTGTGACAAAACAAAGTATCATATTCTAAAAATCACATAAATTTATCAAGTAGTTTTATTTTTATAAAGAAAATAATTTTTAAGTGATTAATGTTAATTTGTAGACATTACAACAAATCTGTTAAGTATGAATTATTGTTGAATTATATTTCAAAATGGTGAGCAAGGCAGTCACTCTTCAGATATTAAATTTTATTTTCTCATTTAAAAATAAAACTATCATAGGATTTTCAGAATATTATGTCTTAATTTCATTATGGGTACATAGAAAATACTAATCTTTATTTTAATTTATTTCATATGGGGTAATTCTGGACAAGAATAAAAAATTATTTTTCATAAAAAACATTAATTAAAAAAATATTTTTTTATTAGCTTTCCTTCTCTCTTCAAATCTAATTTCTGCCCCCCTTTTTTTTTTAATTAAAAGGAGCAATTTTAAAATTTTGATTTCTTTTTGTTTGTTTTTTTTTAATGGAAAGCCATCAACCCCCGTCTAATTTTTATATTTTTTTGAAATGAAAAATAAAAGAATTAAAAAAAAAAAAAAATTTTTTTTATAGCTATTTCCCACCCTCCCAATCTAACTTTTACATTTTATTATTTTTTTTTATTAAGAAAAAGTAATTGAAATTTTTTAATTGAAAGCCATCAACCCCCATTTTCTACATTTTTTTTTTTGTTTTTGAATAAAAATATAAAAAAATTAAAAATAATTTTAATTATTTAAGAGCTGTAACCCCCACCCCACCCTCTCATTTAATTTCTACATATCTCTCTGCCTGTTTGTTTTCTTGTCTCTCTTCCAGGTTTTTCTGACTCCTTTTTATTGCACTTTTTATTTTAACTCATTTGATAAAAGATCTTCAACCCGAAAGGCCTTTCTCTTTTTCTTCTTTTTAAGTCTAAACCTGTGAAACTTTTCACCTTGAATTCCAATATCCAACTTTTCCTCACTCTAGGATAAGGATTAAAGAGTGTACAGTAGTCAATTCGACAATATAGTAATTGTTTGTAATGGAAATTTGGTAAATTTCTTGACTTAAGTGGAATGGCTCATCAAGAACTTGTTTACGTTGGACTTAAAGACAACCATATTATCGTCAGCTGGAAAGCAGGCAAACAGAAGACAGTTCCACAGGCGTGCAGTTCTAAGTTCTGTTTTTTGTTTCTGTTTTGTAAGATGCACTTCATGCTATGAAAGACGGATTTTGCCATCGCGATTCTTTTCTTGATTTCTGCGTCCCTCTTACCATCAGATGTAATAATACAACCCAGGTACTTGAGTGTATCAACCGGTCTAATGGTCTTGCGTTTACATTTGATATTGCATTTTGGTATTTCAGCCTTTTTGGAGATAACCATGCAATTTATCTTTTTAGCATTATGTTGCAGCCATTTCTTTTCACTCTCATCCGTCACTGTTGTCAGCATTCATTGCAATTTGTCTTCAGAGTTTGCAATGAGGACAGCGTTATCCACACATCTTAAATTGATGTTGTGACCGCCTACACTAACACCTTCTGGATTTTTAATTTTGTGTAAAATCATTTTAGCTGCAGATGTTGAAAAGGTCAGGTAAAAAACCACACCTCTGTCTCGCTCCTCTGCAAATTGGTCTGTAGCCCTGCAATCATTGTCAAACTTGATGGCTGCTTTCTGCTCCCAAAAGAGGTTTCTGAGAACACTAAGATTTTTTCAATCGATGTTAATCAGTCAGAATATCAAACAAATCCCTGTGTCATACCTTGTCAAACGCCTTTGAGTATCTTTCTTTACCTCTACGGATCTTTCTATGAGGGTTTTCAAGACGAAATTGCGTTTCATGTATTTTTATCATCTGAGAAACCAAATTGTACTTCAATTTTTGGCAGAATTTTGTTCCTCATTCTGTTCATGAGCAAACACAGAAGAACGTTAGTCATGTGACTCATTAAGATGATTGTATGGAGTTGTCCACAATCTGTTGTACCTGGTTTCTTTTGGACAGCAATGTAAACTGACTTTTTTCATATCTTCCAGAATATTGTCCATTTCATAAGTACCGTTGATCAGTTTTGTGACCACTTTGAGTCCCAATTCATCAAATGCAGTAAGCAGCTCGATTGGAAAGTTGTTGGATGCTGGTTCCTTCCCTCTTTTCATTTTTCTGAAAGCACTATATATTTCATCTTGGAGTATCACAAGACCTTCTTCGCTTTGTATTTCGGTTGGTGGACCTCTCTCATCATGGTACAGCTCCTCTATATATTCCGACCATCGGTTCAAAATATCTTTTTCCATGATAATGTCACCGTCTTCGGATTTAATGCAACCAGTGTGGACTGTATCCTTTTTTTCCAGTCAGTTCTTGTATCTTCTTGTCAAATCTTAAATCCAACCATACTTGATATAAAACTGGCTTGTTACTCAGAAATGTGCAACAGTTTTTGTTTTATCGCCATTCAGTGATAAGCCACCTAGATGTGACGCACAATTGTCAATAGCTCTTATGCTCATTTCTTGGCACTACTCTGATTTTGGCCTTTTTCAGTTCAAGGATAGTCTGGAGATTGTTTTAATGGTATTATCTTTGAAGTAATCCCACAGACAAAAATCTGAGGGAGGTTATGGTCCGGTGAGTGTAAAACCTATTCAGACTCACACCCTTACTGCTGATACAATCACCAAAGTGTATAATTGAACACTGATAAAACAAAGATTGTTGGATATTGATAGCTGGAACTTGGTGGACAAGGCAGAGGTTGGATTTAAGTTTATCTGTACCAAACTTGGTCGACAAGTTGGTCATAAATTTTATTTGTACGTAATGTAGTTGGATTGCAGAAAGGATTTTTAACTTTAGTGATTTCATGCATGGCATTTGTGTGTGTGGGGGGAGGGGTAGTTGCCCTGTAATTGCTTTATGCTAAAATCTTCTCCGACACCGCCGGCAACAAATATGTTTGGTGCATTCTCGAATTGGGATGAGAAAATAATGACTGCTGGGGTGAGTAGACATGGATGATTGACATTTTTCCCAGAATTTGGGGAAAAATAAGTTTAATTTCAGTGAGAGAATGAGACAGACGATGTAATGATTTGTACATCAAGGAAGAGAGCCTCCCCCTCTTGAGGTATAATAAGGGAGGAGAGAGTAATCCCTCCTTGGGAAGCAGCGGGAGAGAGAAAAAATTTGATACAATAAGAGGGGTGAACCGCCTCTTCTTGAAGTAACAGTACAATTGGACATTCTAAAATCTTTGCAACAGCCGCCAACGAATATATTTGGCGCATTCTCACATTGGAACAAGAAAATAATGACTTTGTTCACTTTGGTGGTGGTGATGATGATGATGAAATGAGTTTATTAATTGATCAGTTTTATGATGATGGAATAATGATTTGTTAATTGATCAGTTCTATGATGATAAAATGTGTTTATTAATTGATCAGTTTTATGATGATGATGAAATAATGAGTTTATTATGATCAGTTCTATGATGATGATAAAATGAGTTTGTTAATTGATCAGTTTTATGATGATGATGATGAAATAAGGAGTTTATTAATTGATCAGTTTTATGATGATGATAAAATGAGTTTGTTAATTGATCAGTTTTATGATGATGATGAAATGACATTAATTGATCAGTTTTATGATGATGATGAAATAAGGAGTTTATTAATTGATCAGTTTTATGATGATGATGAAATAATGAGTTTGTTAATTGATCAGTTTTATGATGATGATGAAATGAGTTTATTAATTGATCCATTTTATGGTGATGATAATGAAATGAGTTTGTTAATTGATCAGTTTTATGATGATGATGAAATGAGTTTAATTGATCAGTTTTATGATGATGAAATAATGAGTTTGTTAATTGATCTGTTTTATGATGGTGATGATGAAATTATTGTGTAAAGCCTGTGATTATCAAATAGAAACAGGAACCCATCATTGCAAACTCTGTTGTAGCTTGAGAAAAAGATTGTGTACTGTGTTAAGGTATTCTGTAGACCATCGTTCGTCCCAACGACAACTGCTGATCCCAAAACTTGTGTGCTGTTGTTTTCATTTTTTAAAAAATTTTTTATTTTTATTTTATATACTCACTTTCACCCCACGTAAGACATATCACCATTTGGAGATAACAGGCTACTAATTGGGACCATTTCTAAGAAAGATTAACAAGATGTTGGTTTACATTACATTTGATCTTAAGCATATAGGTACAGTCAGGGAAGCAGGTAGCAGGAAGGGAATTCCAAAGTCTAATTTTCACCTTGTTCTCGCCATGTCATTTTGACTATTGTCGAGTAGGCAAGCACTGGTTTACAAATATGCATAAAAATACAAGCAATTGAAAACGCAAGCTCTGTATAACTTTGCGTATAAATCAGTTGTGCTCTAGGTGTGTGTGATACCATTCGCGTAAAAAAAAAAAAAAAAAAAAAAAGACGCCCAGGTGTGGTCTGTTAAAACCTAGCCGCCAAGGTATCCTTGACGGTTAGGTGATCTGTTCATCTTCTCATCTGATAAGACTCTGCCTGATCTACTCTAAGCCACAAACTGTTGCAAACTTGTTAACTCCGTAAACTGTTGAGGTCCCTAAATGCCAGAAAGCTTTCTATTCTAATAGTTTCTTCCCTTGAACAGCTACACTTTGGAATTCCCTTCCTGCTATGTAATGTAAACCAACATGCTGTTAATCTTTCCTAGGTATGGTCCCTAGTAGTAGCTCCTTATGTCCAAGTGGTGATATGCCTTGTTAGATGTGAACATGAGTAAAAATAAAACTAACTCTGACTCCTAAATATATTCACTCAAACCAGAAATTCTAAGTGTCTTATTGCCGTAGCAGAAAAAGACTTGCACTTTCGGCCTTTCCCAGCTGACTACCTATCCTATTTCCAGTCACCCTTGTGTTCCTTTGTGATTCATTTCCTCTGATTGTCCTGTGTCATGACTCTTTCTACTTCAGACAACCCTTCCCATGAATCACCTCCCAGTGGAACCCTTTATTTAATCTACGGGAGTAGCATGCTCTCGTTCCATCAGCCATCAAAGGATAGAGGTCCTAAGCAATTCACAAGCACTGAGGATTGAACCTTCAACCTCCAGAAGAGTATCGCTTACAGCCGAATTTCGCCAAGTATTTTATCTGCTATGCCACAGGACCCATTGTGAAAATAAGATGAGCACAGTAGTCTGATTAATCCAGAAAAAAATAATTTTTTGGCTACATATGTGCATACATGTTTCAGCTACGTTATATTGTTAAACCACCACAGGCCAAGTTAAGAGGAGGAAAATAAATTGGATTTTGACCAAAAAATTTTCTAAAAAGATAAGAAGTAAGTAAGTATGTGGCTGGAATTATTTTAAATGCCTCATTGGCGTTAGTATCTTTTGCTAATTCCTACCCTCTGATGAGAAGGAAAATATTTCTTTCAAAGCTTTGCGAATTAAGGACACTCCACTTGATTTGTGTTCCCTTTTAAAAATTAAATGTATTTAACTTTTCTTAAAGTGTTTTTAAACATGTTTTATTAACTCTTCGTTCTTATTATAAGCTCTATTTCCTATTTGGTTTTATTGAGCTTTTACATCTGGTAAGGATTACTTTATAAATATTAAGTCTTGATTTAGACACAGATAAAGAGTGGGGAAATTACTGACAGTGGTTTCAGCTAGACGGGTGTTTTTTGTGAAAGATTGGTGAGGGGGAACCAGAGATTGGAGCTCTGACGAGCACTTCCCATGGAAATAACGATAAAACGACGACAGGCTCGCAACGTCTCTTCTGTGGGAGAGAGGTTGCAGGGAAGAGAAAAGGGCATTCCCCACGAGGCTACAAAGTCTATTTTGTACTCTGTCAAGGCAGGATAGGCTGTTTTTAGCAGCTTCTGCCCAGATATGGCAACAGTACTCCATCCTTGGATGTACTTAGTTTTTATATAGATAGAGAATTGCATCAGCAATGAGATATCTACTGGAGTGGTAGAAGGATCCCACGATTTTTCCAGCGACCTTGGCAACAGATTTGATGTACGTGTTCCATTTCAGATCAGGAGTAAAAGTCAATCCCAGAAGCTTGTTAAAACATGGAGCCTCCCCAAGACAAGAGCCATCCATTTCAATTGATGCCAGATGGGGATAAGAGCGTTGATGATGTAATTTCTTATTTCATTATCTTTATCTATATATATAAAAGGCAAAATGTGTGTGACCATTTCGTGTATGTCTGGCAAAGGCTTTTCTCGCATACGATCCCGGGTTCGTTATTATCGCTTACAACTGTTTATATAGGTCCTATATAATAATATCTAGGAATTAGGAAAGCGCGTAGCGTATAGATTTATTTACGTCAACTTTTACAAAATTATTGCTATTTTGGCTTCTCGCGTGTTGATTGGGCTTTTTAGTATAAATAAAGTGAAACTAAACTCAAACGGACGTATTGTCGGCATTGGGGAAAAACGTCCAGAAGCAATCAAGTTGCTATTCAATCTGGACATGCTTTCCCCTCCCCAACATCTGTTGGGGGAAGAAACAGTCAAATTTGGGTAAACAAACCCAAACGCTGCGTAACTTCTATTTGACCTTCTTAATTAGGTCAAATGGAAGCAGCAGAGTTAACTTTTATTGCGCACACCTGTTTTTATAGTTAAATAAATAAATTAAAACCTGCTAAACGTATGTTGCCGTGGCTCAATGGTTAATGTAGCACGTTTTTTTTTTGTTTTTTTTCACACATTAATTTCCAACTCAAGGATACGGGTTCGATCCTCATACACACACCTACCAAAACATTTTTTTAAAATTATTTACATAGTTTTGATTTACCTCAAGACACCCGGGCATCGCCAGGTACCCCCGCTAGTATATCTATAATATAAAGCTGAATGTGTGTGTGTCTGGTCACGAATAGCTTCCTATATGGTTGACTATTTTAAAAAACTGATTACATATAATGATAGAGGATGTATCGAGACACAGGAATGGGTATGTTTGATCTGGCAGAACGGTGGTTCATTAAAATTGTGGGGTCTACGTTCGCGCCTGGTCCACAAAGTATGGAAATAAAAAATTTAAAAATTACAAAAAATCGTTTACAAGTGTTTTTGATATAGATATACATAAGAATACTTTGATAAGTATGTTTTAACTTAAATAGGGATGGTATAATAAAATTGTGGGGTCTGCGTTTGCGCCTGGCCTCCATAGAATGGAAATAGGCACAAACTTTAATAAAGACTTTTCATATCGATCCACGTAAGTATACTTTGATAATTATGTTTCAGTTTGAAGAAATATGGTATAATAAAATTATGGGGTGTTCGTTCGCACATGACCTGCAAAGAATGGAAATATGTCGCAAAGTTTAACAAGGTTTTTTAATATAGATCCACAGAATATTGTGATAAGTGTTTCAGTGTGAACAGGTATGGTATAATAAATAATGGGGTTTATCTATTTTATTTTTACTTTCATCATATTTTGCTTTGGTTTTGATACCCCCAAATTCAACCCAAATTTACAACCCTTCCTTTTCATAACCTATCATACTTTCATAAATCAGAGTCAATTTTCTGTAGGCTGTTTTTGAACCCAGTCAACGACTGGTACTTTTGCTAGTATATATATATATATATATATATATATTATATATGTGGGAGAACAATAGGAATGGGAAATATAGATGGGTTCATTTATTCAATTAGAGAATAGAAACAATTAGTTGGGGGATAGAGGAGACTTTTTATGCTAAGGCATTTCGAAGCCTAATGCTTCTCATCAGAAGAGTAGAGAAAATGTTAGGAAACATAGTGGGGATGCGGGGTCTAGCGTGGGATTCATTAGGAACAAAAAAGATCAATTAAAATTATAGATGATGTTGGGGGGGAGTTTTATAGAATTCTAAATAAAGGAGGCACGTATTAGAGTGTAATGTAGAAGGTGTATAGGGTCTTTATCATAGACTTAAATGTATGTAGTATATGTTTTAGGGTTAAAGTGGAAGTATAGTGTGGATGGGTGGTAATTCTACTTTATCGGTGTGTAAGATGTCTATTATTTATGGAGGGGCATTTTTTTTTTGACAGATACATTTGAACCTGAAATTATAAAAATTAGTCGGTCATCTCATAAGATGTATAGCAAATAACATACTGAATTTTGAACAGTCTACAACAATTTTAAATGCCGATACAAAAAAAAAAGTCTGGAAACTTACTGAAGGCACCTCGTATTGCCAATCAAGATTAGTATCTTATATTTTGGTGACCAGATTTCTTTGTACAGACACCAACTTTGATTGAAGTAATTCCAATCTTTTTGAACATTAGCTTCTTTTTTTTTTTTTTTTTTTTTTCAAATTACGAAAAAAAAAAAAAGATGACGACCCCCTCCCTCCCCCGGACAAAAGGAAGGTGGACCTGTAAATTCACCCTTGTCCGTTTGTCTGCCCGCACTTTTCTCAATAACTACACCTTGGAATTTTTTGAAATTTTGCACAAACATTAAACATGAGTATGCATAAAAAAGTAACAGAACGGATTTTCTGGGAAAACTCTGGTTACCCCCCTCCCCCAGGGGTGCCTTTCGAGTTAAAATGGCTAAAATTGACACTTTTGTGCTTATTAAAAAAATTGATGCCTTGGATTTTATAAAACTTTCTAAAAAGTTATAACTAACTGATTTCTATATAAGTTTGTTTGTCTATACTTCACAATAACTCTTGGATGTGCCCCAGGGGCTCTTTTAGGGCTAATAAAAACACTCCATTTTTGGGACTATTTTACCATATTCGTCCAAAATTTTCTGTGTGTGTCTATTTAGCAGTTTTGCATGGTGCTGAACTCAAATTTAAGTATGTTAAGGCCTTGGGGACTTTTGGAGTTAAATGGGTGGGGTGGGGGGGTCAGGGATGATGGACTTTCTTATTTTTTGCATGTTGCAGAACTCAAATTTACATACGTTAAAGCCTAGAACTGCACCGTTTGTTCATTTTCACCAAGATTTGTCGTCCCCTGAGAACTTTTGGGGCTAAATGGAGAGAGGAGGGGGGAAGCAATGCTGAACTTAGTCATTTTTTTTTATGCCTCGTTCACTGTGCACTCACGGGGACCATGCATTTCTTCACTTGTTTGTTATTCAATTTCCTTTAGCGCAAAATATTTCCCAATTGTTTCTCGCTTCCCAATTTAAAAAAAAGCGTATTTTACTTCTAAACTTTTCAATCCGATAATATTGTCACACCTTTAAGAACCCGTCTTGTTACAACCACTGTAAGTAATTGTGCTTTGAAGTAAGCGGAATTTCCATGAGAAGAATTTCTTTCAAAAGCTACACCATCTGTGAAACAATACAATGGGACTGCTTCCCAGCTAACTACTACTTTCATAGTAGTTGCTCAAATGAGCTCCAATCTCAGCCCCCCCCCCCCGGTAAAACATCTATAGAAGAAAAACATTTGTCTAGTTACAACAGTTGTAAATAATTTTCCTTTCTTCCTCTCTGTACATAGAACTAAACAGAACTTCCATGAACAAAGTTTCTTTCCAAGAATTGCTTGTCTGTCGAATATAATGTCACAGGGCTGCTTCCCAAGTGACTACAACACGGTCGTTTTCAAATCCAATCTAAACTAATTTCCTTTAAATAATCAAATTTTTTTTTAATTTCAACTATTGTTACCAATTTTTATGATGTTGTCTTACCGTCCACTTGACAAACTCATTAAACTTTATCCTCGAGTGGTCTATGGGCCTTTATAATCAGTGATTCATTAGTACATAAAAGAGTGATTCACATTATAAGAAAAAAATAGCTTTGATGCGACTGTACTTGGAATTTGCATAATCGATCTGGAAACCCTAGCCATGGCTGCCTGGAGACTTGCAATTAAGCACATATGCTTTTTCAGCAGAAATTGTAACTCCTACACTGATGATTGCATTAGCATGAAATACTAGTGTCTGTAACTAGAAAGAATAATTATTGTTTAAATTACATATATATATAGAATTCGACGGGCATACGAGCCCGACCTATGTCCCTATAGCTCTACCTATGTATTAGGTGCTGTTGAAATAAATAACTGAAAATTTACATACAAAATTATATCTTCATATATTAATTGATGTGATTGAAGGAAGTAATCGTACATATATAAGATTGTTTAATTTTCTTTATTTTTTAATCAAATGAACAGCTACAGCAGAAACTGGAATACACCCTACTAGAGTCTGATTGTCACAGCTGGTGAATTTCAAAAATGCAATCTGAACGTGAGGACACTTTAGAAGAACGATATGCAATAAAATTCTTGTTTTAAATTTGGGAAAAATGGCACAGAAACGTATGGAATGTTTCTGACTGCTTTTGGACCATCTTACGTTAATTGAGCATCAGTTTTTGAGCGGCATAAGAGATTCAAGGAAGGCAGGGAGTTTGTGAGGGATGATGAGAGGTGTGGGAGAAGTAAGGAAGTTAGAACACCAGAGTTGATTGGCTAAATAATTTCATGGATAAGGAATGGTACAACAGGTCTATTGCAGTATTAAAGAATTTATATATAACCAACCTGGGTGCCCTGCATTGCCCGGGTGTTTGGTGGTGTGTATTGAGCAAAAAAAAAAAAAGTGGTAGTAGGCAGGCAGGCTCAAACCCGTGCCGTGAAGGAGGAAAAGAACATGAAAAAAAAGTGACGTCCTTGCTGTTGCGCCCATCACTAAACTGGAAGTGATGTAGGTTTAAATTAAGGCTAGACAATCGAAAAGAGGTGATGACTTTCGAAAATATCGGTGAAAAAAGGCAACCCCTCCCAGTAAAAAAGTGACGAGGTGAAGGAATTAATGTTTTGGGCCAATTTTTCGATATTTGTCATCCAAAGGGTCAAGCTTCAAAATGATACCGACCTTGTGAAAATCCGTTGTCTCTGTCGAAAGTTTTAGGCAGACATACAAACATACATTCATACATACATTTAAACAGACAGGTGAGATTTCTATTATAGATCTTATATTGAATTTAAAAAAAAAAATTTTTATGCTGCAATACTTTGTTATAAATTTATATTTTTTACTAGAAAATCTTGTCCTTTTCTTTTCCAGTTTTAACAACTACTCTCTTTAAGTTTAATCTTAGCCATATTACTTTTCATGCTTGCATTTTTTTTTTTTAATGTAATATTGCATATAAAGGTTGTTGTAATTTAGTGTTCTGTGTGTAGAAAGTTTAGTATATCGAAGGCTCTGACAATGTGATATGTGGATGAAGATATTGCATTGAAAGAAAATTAGAAGAGATAAAAGACAAAATAGTAAAAGTGCAATAATTTTCAAATTATTATTTATTTGTTTCACCGTTTTCAATCAATAATATAGCAGTGTTTAATATTTAATATATCGAGGATATACCTCCTTCTCAAACATCCTCAAATCCCAAGTTAACTCTTTTCTGTTCAAATTTCAAACTCTGATTTCTTTAGTATGAATTTATAAAACATTTTTTTTTTAATGCAGCCCTACAATTGGTCCAATGTAATTCAAATCTGTAAAAAAAGAGAACATAAATTTATGGATGAAATGGAATCAGAAGATAATCGGCCAGAAATCAGAATTTGGTAAAACATATTCAGACTTTGAGGATTTCTTTGAGGTTTTCATTTTTAAAAGTTTTGTTTGAAAAAAAAAAAAATAATAAAAGCAAGCTCTTTCTCTCAATCCATGTGTCCCAAAGTTATGCTTATTAGCCGCCCTCTAAGCATTTTTTTTTTAATGGAAACGACTCCAGACAAGGCATGAAGCCACTTGATGTAAAAAAAAAAAATTGCATATAGAAGTAAGAGAATTTCAAAAAGTAGCTGAGAAACGGGCATGTTGAAGTCAAACGATCCAACATAATTAAAATCTGTAAAAAAAATTGTGGATGAAATAGAAATTGATGATAAATTGGACGTTGGTAAAACACATTCATATTTTGAGGGTTTCTTTGAAGTTTCGTTTTTTACATTTTTGTTTGGAGAGAGAAAAAAAAAATGGGAGGTCTTTCAATCCGAAGTTCCATTTTTTTTCTTTTTTTTTTTTTTTTTTTTTTTTTTTTTTTTTGTTAGTTTCATCAGACCATTCTGTCACCTAGCGAATAGTTCAACAACAAAAAAGGACTTTAATTATTATAAAAAAAGGTATAACTTTTACTAATATGAAACACGATTATGATAAAGGATATATTACCTGAAAATTTGAAGACAAAAGTTAAAAAAAGAAAAATGTTTTCATAAAAAATATATTTACATCTGAATTCGTGGTTTCTAAGAACATTTTGCTTCTTTTTTCAATTAAAAATTTTGTTCAATAACGATTACGAGTTCTGTTTAAAAAAAAAAAACTGTTTTATCAGGCCATTTTCTGACATCAGATACTTCAATAAAAAAAAATAATTTTGCTAATAAAAAAAAAATCTAAAAATTTTATTAAAATAAAACAAATTTCTGAATTTTTTAGATGAATATTAATTTATATTATTTGGACTATTGTTCTCATCTTGAGTTTTATTCTCACAATATTTTGACCGATGTAACCTCCGACCTTCTTAAGCTGTATCTTGTCAAACTCGAGAATCTTTCTGACCAACTTTGGAATCTGCATAAAATTTCAAAAGCAACTGTTTATTTAATCTATGTGGTAGCATGCTCTCATTCTGTCAGCCCTGACTGGGTAGAATTCATAAGTAATTCACAATTGTATTTTTGAGTATCACCCACACAGAGAATTGAACCTCCAACCTCCATGACTTATGAAACACAGAGGATGCTACCATCGATGAATTAAATAAAAGGGGGGTTGTTTGAAATTCTGTGCAAATTCTTGAATTCAACAGAAAAATTCCAGAGTTCAACAAGATACACGTGAAGAAGGTGGGAGGATACATCAACCAAAACATTGTAAAAATAAAACTCAAGATGAGAATAGTCGTCCAAATATTACAAAAATGAAAACAATTTACATCTCTGTAAAAGGATATTTGAACTGAAAAATGTATAACAAAATGTTTAAAAAAGAAAAAAGTGATTTTTAATAAAAAAAAAAAAATATTTACAATTTAACTCATACTTTCTGGCAACATTTTTTTCCCTATTCTTCCAAGTGTTTTTTTTGTTCGTTTTTAACCTTTGTTCAACTCAAACAAGGTCTGTTGCCATCAAAGTGTGAGGGCTACTTTGGTAGTGATCAGATTTATACAGCTGCAACTTAAATGGAGAGTTGAGCAGCAAGATGTTTGTGCACATTACATTTAAATTTCTACATCTTGGTATGGTTGAGGAAACAGGGAGCTGGGAGAAAGAAGTTATCAGAGTAAGAAATTTGTTGACATCTTGCTTCTCAACTTCCCACCTAGGTTTTCCTCTATAAATCTGGCTCTTAAGGTACTATGCCTTGTTTGGGGTGAAAAAGTTTTTCACAAAAACACTAACCGACGGTATTTGTACAGTATTTTTTTATCGGAATCCTCTAAGATGAGTAATTTGTATATTTATTTATTTATTTAAGGACTGTTATCCTCATCTTTGTAGATGTTGCCCATGACGTTGCGGATTATTTGGCCAATAACGTGGTGAGACGACAACTATGGAAGGCAGTAATTACTGGGAATACAGTTACAAGACTCAGCATTCCTATCCCATCGTGGTTAACCACCTGACGAAGACCAGAGGAATAGTTGGCCGAAACATTGTGAAACATCTATGAAGATAAGGATAAGTCCGCAAATAAATAAATACAGGAACTTGTACAGTATAGTTAACAATTGAGAAATCGAAGAAAAACAAAATGCAACTTATAACCAAAGGTCAGAAAGTTTGATTCTTAAGGATCTGCATGTGTGACAATATTGTTGAATAAAAAAAATTGGTTGATGTGAAACTTTGGTTTCTGAAAAAAAAAGTAACTCTCAATTTAATATTCAGATGCAAAATCCATTGAGAAGGAACAAAATTTGTTTTTCTCATCATACACAGGACAAGTAGATATGGATGATTGACATTTTTCCCAGAATTTGGGGAAAACAAGTTCTATTTCAGTGAGAGAATGAAACAGACGATATAATAATTTGTACATCAAGTTGTACTACTACGGTAGTGAAACATGGATCCTGACTTCTCGCTGAAGTGTAATCTTGGCAGTGGCAAAAAGGAAGATGGAGAGGATAATGTTGGGCATCACTCTACAAGACAGAAAAACAAACATCTGGATCTGCCAAAAAACGAGTTATTGATATCAATACTGCCATCAAGACATCCCAACACAGATGAGCAAGGCACATAGCCAGACAATATGACAACAGATGGTCCATCAGGACAACGGAATAAACACCTCATGAACATAAGAGGTGAAAGGGAAGACCAAGAACGAGGTGGAGGGATGACCTAATATAACACATTGGTTCCACATGGCAGCAGATAGCTCGGTACAGGAATAGATGGCTAAAGTTCAGGGAAGGGGTTCCTCATTGGGTGATAAAACCCTTATTGATTGACATCAAGGAAGAAAGCCCTCCCCCTTCTTGAGATATAGTGAGAGAGGAGAGAGTTTCTCCTCCTTGGGCAGCAGTGGGAGAGAGAAATAATTTGATACAATGAGAGGGAAAGCCTCATCCTCTTGAAGTAACAGAGAGAGTGAGTTTGGAAAGGACTGAACAATGCTGGATTGCTTTGCTGAATTCTCCATACACTATAATCAGCTTCATTTTGTAGCAAAGAGACTCCTTTTTGCTTACCGTTAGTCTCGATGTTGCTTTAAAATAGATCAGTAACTTAAGAGTTGAAAGCACCAAAAACATGATCTTGACAACATGGATTGGATTATGGCCAGATTTTGAATTAGACGAGCCCAGAAAACACCAGATTCCCCAAAACAATGAATGTAACAAAGATGTAAATACATCCCAGAACTTGACCGGAATTTGATATCAATCCCAGACAAAGGAGTAAAGGAATTCAGTCAATATAAACTAGCAAAAAATATAAAAAGGAAGAGATGAGAAAACAGGACCAGATGCGTGTGGTCACATTCCTTCACTGGTTGCCAACTGCCATGCCATGTCATGTCTCTCTCTCTCCATTATCGATGAGCTCGATTGTCATAATAATCTTGTTTTGTAAAAACAGAATATTTATTATTGAACATGGCAGATATTTCAACAAGCGTGTGTCACTAAGCTACAGAGAGACTGACAGATAAGATCATATGTATTTGTATGCACAAAAAACATGCCAAGTACAATTTATACATACATTCACTGCACTCGCTCAGTAGGAAGTTGTATAACAAAGTGTTGGTTCACATTACATTTAAATTTCTGTATATTGGTACATTTAGGAGAAACAAAGAGCAGAGATGGAATTCCAAAGACAACAATTCAAGGTTGCTGGAAAAACGGTGGGATCATTCTTCTGCTCCAGTAGATATCTCATTGCCAATTCAGTTCTCTACCTGTATAAGAGCCAAGTATGTCTAAGAATGGAGTACTGTTGCCACATATGGGCAGGAGCTGCTAGAAGACCTTATTCTACCTTGACAAAGTTCAAAATAGACTTCATAGCCTAGTGGGAGATGCCCTTTTCTCTTCTCTGCAACCTCTTTCTCACAGAAGAGATGTTGCTAGCCTGTCTCTGCTTTATCGTTATTTTCATGGCAAGTGCTCATCTGAGCTCCAATCTATGATGCTCCTTGCCAAACTTTCATGAAAAACACTCGTCTAGTTGAAAACACTATCAATAATTTTCTCCAATTTTTATCTGTACCTAAACTTAAATGTGGGTTCCATGAATAAAGCTGCTTTCTTAGATATCTCACTGCTGATGCAATTCTCTATCTATATAAGAGCCAGATACGTCCAAGGATGGAGTACTGTTGCCACATATGGGCAGGAGCTGCTAGAAAAGACTTGTCCTGCCTTGATAGGGTTCAAAATAGACTTTGTGGCCTGGTGGGAGATGTCCTTTTCTCTTCGCTGCAACCTCTGTCTCACAGAAGAGATGTTGCGAGTTTGTCTCTGCTTTATCGTTATTTTCATGGAAAGTGTTCGAATGAGCTTCAATCTATGGTCCTCCCTCGCCAAACTTTCACAAGAAACACTAGACTAGCTGAAAACTATCAATAATTTTCCCCACTCTTTATCTGTACCTAAACCTAAACATAGATTCCATGATCAAAGCTTTTTTCTTAGAACTGCACGCCTGTGCAATTGTCTTCCGTTTTCCTGCTTTCCAGCTTTCTATAATATGGTTGTCTTCAAGTCCAACGTGAACAAGTTTCTGATGAGCCGTTCCATTTAAGTTAAGAAATTTACCGAACTTCCATTACTATCGATTACTATATTGTCCTTTTGACTACTCTACACTCTTTAACCCTTATCCTTGAGTGGCCTATCGGCCTTGATAATGTGGTGATGCCTTTGTAAAAAAAAAAAAAAAGAACTGCACGTCAACTCTTTTCCGTTTCCCTGCTTTCCAACTGACTACAATATGGTTGTCTTCAAGTCTAATGTGAATAAATTCTTGATGAGCCGTCCCCTTAAGTAATCCAATTTACCAAATTTCCACTATTAACGATTGTTACGATTTTGTCCCATTGACTACCGTATACTCATTGATCCTTTTCCTCTGGTCTTGATAAGTTGTGACTCTTTTGTAAAAAAAAAAAAAAAAAAAAAATTTTTAAATGGGAAAGAGTAACCCGCTATCTCTACAATGAAGGGATGGAATTTTGCAGCTTGTCTGATTCGCGTCAAGGTTATTTACATTGATGGAGTGCAAGGTTATTTACGTTGATGGAATATAAGTACATTAAGTTCGTTGGAGCACATTCCGTAAAATTACAAAGAAATGGAATGCAATATTGCAGTGATAGGACAGGAACTGAAGCTTTGTAGACAGTGTGGGACTGATTTCTTTTTGCATCCTATCCAAGTGGGAGAGACTAATGGTAGTTGCATCAACCCAGATGTCTTCATCAGAGTGGCAACTTTTTGTACCAATTTGTAACATTGCAGTTACAAACAAGGAAAGGTCAGCATCTTTTCGTTTTTAACAAAAACATTTATTGCTTTTAACGGTTCCCTGTCTCGACATCACTTAAAAGTCTTTCGTCATTGTCTATCTCACCCAGTGTACACTTTTCTTCTTCCTCTGATCGCATGCCATCCACAGCCGGCTCATTCACATCCTTACACGGCCATTTTCTTCAACATGCACTTTGCTTCTGCCCCGACCACGTGGTGCATTTTTTTCTCCTTTTTTTCCTTTTTCTTCGCACACTTCCTAATTTGCATATGCACGTTTTTAAGCTGCTGCTGCTGCCAATCTCTTTGCAAGCCAGCCATCCTTTGCTGCTGCTGATATTTTCACACAGCGCTCATATGTACCATGTTACACAGTGACCACCCGACACTGAGGGAGAACCAAAGTTGGGGACATCATCAGGAGAAGTGAAAGGGTAAATGTCTTTTTAAAATCCTGAAACTATTTTTATATTTATTTTTATTTCAAAATAAGATTTTGGCGATATCTGTCATTTGGATAGTCAGAATCCAATATGGCCAACGCATGTGTGGTTCATATTTCATTCATTAAAAAACTGAATTACCTTAACATGAACCCCCCTTCCTCGGACGTAAACCTTTTTTATACATTGTGTCTATTTTAAAAATAATGGCACTTGCTTTGTTAAATTAATTGCACTTCTACACCCACCCTCCTCCCTGATTTACATACCCCTGATAAATACGCCAAGCAACAAGATCCCACCCCTAGATCCCTAGATCTAGGTCCCTAAATGCTGGAAAGCCTTCTACCTTAATAGTTTCTTCCCCTGAATTGCTAGATTTTGGAATTCTTTTTTTTTTTTTTTTTACATGGTAGTCACCACTTATCAAGGCCCGGAAGCCACTCGGGGATAAGTGTTATTGAGTGTACAGTAATCAATGGGATAATATCGTAGTAATCGTTAGTAATGGAGATTTGATAAAGTGTTTACTTAGGGTGGCGGTTTATCAGGAATTTGTTTATGATGGACTTGAATACATTCAAGTTTCCGTTTCCTGTTTCTTTGACTGTGCTAACATGAAAAAGTTTAAATGTAATGTGAACGGACATCTCGGTCCTAAATAATAACCCTTTATGTTCACGCGACAAAATGTATCTTGTTTGGATGAAGAAGGGTAAAAATAAATAAAATAAAGTAAAAATAAAAATAAAAAAATAAAATCTTTAAACTTGAAATTAACAAAATCATCTCAAAGCAAAATCGACTGTCATTTTTCATCTACTTATTTTTGGCTAAGATTTTGGAATTCCTTCATTGCTTCCGGCTTCCTTGACTGTGATAACATGTAGAAATTTAAATGTAATTTTTGGCTAAGTAACAGTTATGATAACATATTCAAATTTTACAATCAGTTTCCACACTTTAAAATTCTACAGGTTGGTAGAAAATTAAAATTTATTATGTTTGGTAAAAGGTATTTGTTGTATATTTTGTTTTGTCTCGATTTTTTAGCTGTTAACTATACTGCATGATTGCCCAAACTAACATTACCTCCACCTAAAAAAAGAAAAAAGAAAATGAATGATGCAAAATTCGAACCTGAAAAATTTACACACTTGACGTCATTGAATATTTTTCATTTCTTTTTTTTTTTGCTTGTTTTGTTTTAACATAAAATTACGGAATTTTCTTCATAGAACAGACAACTTGTAGAGACTGAATTGCAAAGTGATTCGAATGAACGCTAAAAAACAAATCCTCTAATAGCTTATCCTCTTTCTTTTTCTGCTTTGTGTGGATTCGTTTTCTTTGTACTTTTAAAAGTGAGTAAGTTTTCACAGGAACATGTTAACTTAACATATTTTCAAGCAATGACAATCATTTTAAGCCCCAAAGTAACAAATCGATGTCAAGTTAAAAAAATCGATGCGAACTTAAAAACTTCTATAAAACGATTTTTATTGGTTGAAAATAGTTTGAGTTAACACGTTTCTGTGAAAACTTACTTGCCTTGAGAAGAGACAAAGACAAGCTAAACGAAGCTGAGAAAGAATGAGGGTAAGCTATTTGAACCATTTGCTTTTTAGCATTCGTTCATATTGCTTTGTAATTCAGTCACAACAAAGCTGATTTTATACACTTCTTAACATAAGACGGTGTTGCAGGAAAAATGAGTTCCTGATGAAAATGAAGAAAAGTTTAGTTGTAGAATCAGGATCATTGCTTGGTATTCACTCAACTCTCTATTGATACAATGTTAGGTGTGTGTATATGTTTATATTAGTGCCTCGAAGATTAATCAGAAATCGGAAAAAGTTTTTGAGGTATTGGAATCAGAATAATTTTAGCCTGATTTCCGATTCCAAAAACGATTCTTTTAACTTTTTTAAAGTTTAAAACTTAAATTTTCATTGCTGGTACTAATGATGAAATGATAAATATTAATCGTTTTTGAACTACCAGTAAAACCACACACACACACACACACACACGTATGCACACAGGCTTTATCTGCCATAGCTCATCGTCCAAAGAGAAGAAAGAAAGAAAAAATTGGTTGACTGCCTCAAAATACTAGAATAGCTTAAAAAATCGCTTAAAAATAGTGTGTTCCTAATAAGAAATTTAGGTAAGAATGGCACTGGAAGAAATGACACGGTAAAAATGACATGGTAAAAATGGCATAGGTCACAGGCAGGTGTCCTCCATCCTGTGATGCACGACACAGTCTAACCTTAATAATTTTAAAGCCCAACCTTAACAATAATTTTACATCTTAATATTAACAATAATTTTACAGCTTAATATTAACAATAATTTTACAGCTTAACCTTAACAATAAGTCTACAGGCCAAATTGAACAATAATTTTACTGCCTAATCTTAATAAGTCTACAACCCAACCTTAACAATAAGTCTACAGCTTAACCTTAACAATAATACTATGACCTAACCTTAACAATAATTTTACAGTCTAACCTTAATAATTCTACAACCCAACCTTAGCAATAATTCTACAGCTCAACCGTAACAATAATTCTACAGCCAACCTTAACAATAATTCGAAAACCCAACCATAATAATTCTACAACCTAACCTTAACAATAATTTTACAACCCAACCTTGATTTTACAGCCCAACCTCAACAATAATTTTACAACCCAACCTTAACAATAAGTCTATAGCCCAACCTCAACAATAATTTTACACCACAACCGTAACAATAATTTTACAACCTAACCTCAACAATAATTCTACAGCCTAACCTCAACAATAATTCTACAGCCTAACCTCAATGGCGAAGATCAAAGTGTAGTATCTGCCAGAACAGATACTGCAAGCAAAGACCATACAACAATAATTCTACAACCCAACCTGAACAATAGTTTCATAATTTAACCTCAACAATAATTTTACAACCCAACCTTAACAATAATTTTACAGCCCAACCTTAACAATAATTCTACAGTTGAACCTCAACAATAATTTTACAACCCAACTTTAATTATAATTCTACAGCATAACCTCAACAATAATTTTACAGCCCAACCTTAACAATAATTTTACAGCCTAACCTCAACAATAATCCTATAGTCTAACCTTAGCAATAATTTTACAGCCCAACCTTAACAATAATTTTACAGTCTAACCTTAACAATAATCCTACAGTCTAACCTTAACAATAATTTTACAGCCTAACCTTAACAATAATTCTACAGCCTAACCTTAACAATAATTTTATAGCCTAACCTCAACAATAATTTTACAGCCTAACCTCAACAATAATTTTACAGCCTAACCTTAACAATAATTTTACAGCCTAACCTTAACGATAATTTTACAGCTTAATCTTTAGAATAATTATACAGCCTAACCTTAACAATAATTCTAATCGTAACCGGACACCTCACTAAACTCAACTCACTATAATAGATCAAGGTTGCACGTGTGTGCGAAAGAGACGTGTGTGTGTGTGTGTGTGTGTGTTTTAATTTTATTCCCGAACTCATTTATTCATTAATAGCGGTGCAGTTCCACAAAAGATATTAAATAAATTGTTTGGGAATAATTTGACTGTAAATAATATACGACCATATATTAGGAAATTGCCTAATTTCATTCAAAATGAATGCATAGCATGAACCAAGCGAAATTGGCGAGATATTTACAGAACCTGTATCCTACAATTGAACGACAAGTTAATGAATAATATTTGTTAAACTGTAAAAAAAGACAATAAAATGGAGTTGCGTTTCTTTTTTAGCTGTCGATGATTGCATACAAATTCGTGTGATCGTCCTTCAGACGTGAAGACATTCGACCCGGATTAACTGAAAAAAAAAAAAAAAAAATTTTTTAAATTATGAATCCAAGTCACAGGGAAGTAACTGACAACATTATAAAATTATACATTGATTATCTCCCTTCAGAAATTCAGGCAAGAAAATCGCAATAGCTTTGTAGAATAACTAAGATTAAAAAGTCATGTTAGATAAAAGTCCTTCGTTAAAATAATAAGATTGGAAGGTAAAAGTCTTTTGTGAAAATAATGTCCTTGTTTCTAGGTTTTTGTTTTAACTAGCGAAATTCGCCTTATTCGAAAGTCCTATGAAGAAAGTAGTCCGTTGTTATTAATTCTTATAGAAAACGTATGGAATGGGTGCGTGTGTGCATAAGTGCGTTTATTTATTTATTTATTTATTTTTTTGGTTGCCCGCGTGGCGTGTGTAATTATGGTTTCGACAGATTTGAAAACGACGATGAGATGAAAACAAGAGACATGTTCTCGTGTCACGTCGGAGCGAGAAGAGAGAGAGAGAGAGAGAGAGAGAGAGAGAGAGAGAGAGAGAGAGAGAGAGAGAGAGAGAGAGAGAGAGAGAGAATGTTTGTTGTGTTGTGCTTTTTGAATCGGATTCCAGCACAAGATTACTGCTGCTGATATTTGGTTTGGGAAAAGCATTAAAAAACAATCTTCTAAAATTTCTCATTGGTCGAGATTGTCACATGGTATTGTCTTTGCCTACGTCCGCCAGAAATATGTCTATTTTGCTTTTGTTGTTGTGAGAAAAGTGCGTGGGCAGATTTGAAATTATGTCGTTGCTGGAAGAACTTATTTTTGTGCAAATGTGCGGGGAAATTAAAATCAATGAACGTTCGTTTATTTGCGCGCGAGCGTGTGTGTGTGTGTGTGTGTGTGTGTGTGTGTGATTGACAGCACACTTTTCATATATGTCTATTCGCGTATTCAGTCGAACAATAAATTTGATTGTAAATTTCAACTTCCAGTTTTAATTCCTTTTCTCTTATAATAAGCTTTACTCTCTATTATTTGTGTATTGAGCTTTTTTATTTGGTTGGGATTAAAAAATATATATATATATATAAATACTTGGTATTTATATTAAATCGAAGTTTACCATTGCTTATATCAAGTAAACCCTGCATCTCTTTTGATTTCATATATATATATATATATATATATATATATATATATGACTACTTCATTTACTCACATAAAATTAATATACGAAAGTATAAATTTATGTGTAAACTTTAAGTATTTACTTCAAAAGTGCTCAATACGTAGGTAGAGCTAGTTAGTTAGTTATAAAATATATATGGCAATTAAGCTACACTGAATATTCCGCATTTCATCCACTCTAGGATTCTTCAGGCTTATGCGCGAATTTTGTGGTTGTCTGTCCTTTTTATAAGCCTGAAGAATCCTAGAGTGGATGAAACGCGGAATATTCAGTGTAGCTTAATCGCCATATATATTTTATAACTAACTAACTATATATATATATATGTTATTTGTTTTTGCGATATGTTTGGAATGAATTCAATTATTTACAAAATTGCATTTTTTACCTAAATGCGAGTTGGGAATAATTTTCCCTTTAACCAATTTCGTACCCCCATATGGGTGTTACACGAATGACCCAGTCTAAGCCGGGTTGACATGCTAATATATATATATGTGTATAGGTATATATACATATATGTATGTTCGTGAATTAAAATGTGGCACACGTCTGTGGATGAAATGTCAGAAATTGACAAGCTAAACGGGAATTGTTTCAATATTTCTCACAAAAATAAACAAACCTTGTTATTGTTATGAAAAATGTAACAGAAAGGAATCTGGTTATGTGGATGTTTTGAAAAGATTGACAGGAAAAAGTGACAGAAGGAAAAAGATAGCAGTTGGAGATTTGATTGTCAACCGAGTGGACGTCACGATAATTCTCTCTGTCGCTCCCCAACTCTCTCTCTCTCTCTCTCTCTCTCTCTCTCTCTCTCTCTCTCTCTCTCTCTTTCTCTCTCTCTCTATCTATCTATCTACCATAAGCAAGAACAACAGGAGAAATAAAAAACGGACTGTTGCTTACACCAATGGTTGTTGTGTTTTGAATTCTTAAAAAAGTTTATAATATAACATGGGGAGCGGTATATTTATTGTTTTTAAAATATAATTATCCACTGACACATGTTTTGTTGTCTACGACTCATCAGAGTGGCTGTCCCGATTTCGAATCTCGCTGGGTTCAGCCATTCTGATGAGTTATAGATGATGAAACATGTGTCAGTGGATAATTATATTTTAAAAACAATATATATATATTAGTGATGGGACGATTCCAATATTTTTCCCGATTCTGATACAATTACTGATTCCGATTCCAATTTTCTGATGC
The DNA here is from genome assembly GCF_053919585.1 of Euprymna scolopes. NCBI lineage: Eukaryota > Metazoa > Mollusca > Cephalopoda > Sepiida > Sepiolidae > Euprymna > Euprymna scolopes. Next base: position 1,123,841 of record NC_136518.1, on the reverse strand, counting down.
CAAAAACGATTTTTTTAATTGTCTTTTCATTTGATTTTGTTTAAAGTAAAATCTTCCACTGCTGAAATTAATGATAAAATAATAAATATTTATTAGGGACCTCCTCAGCTTGGTGTAAAGCATCAGCATTTTATACAATAACAGCAACGTTATCATTTCGTGTGTTTACTGTTTTCTGTGTCAGTGGCACTATAATGGTTAATGGAAGTAACGTTGTTGTTTTTTTTTTGCTATCGGATTTTTATAATTATATTGTAAAACAAATATATTTTTATTAAGGAACTACACAGACGAGAGATAATAAAATTAAAAATTATTTTAACGTTTTCTGTTGATACTTAACTTATGTATCTAAAGATAATGTTGCTTAAAGGCCTTCATACTTTTTTTGGAAAACGGCACAAAAAAAATGTTCATCCTTTAACAATTTAAATAATCAAATCAAAACAAATTTTTTTAGGCCGATTTTGGAGTTGTGACTTTTATTATCTCAAGAGTCATATATTCTTTTATATGAATATATTTTTTTTTTATTGGAAACCTGTTATACAAAAAAATCTGTTTAAACTTCATATCGTGTAATATTTGAATTTAATATCATTTAAATCTTTTAAAGCAGGATTTTATATATATATATATATATATATATATATATATATATATATATATATATATATATATATGATTGTTGAGCTGGATTAAATCCGACGATATGAAATAAAATGGAGGTGGAAGGACCTGGATACTCTTCTTCTTCAATGACCATCCCTCTTGAAGAAGCCCGCATAAATCGGGTGAAACGTTGAGTATCCAGGTCCTTCCACCTCCATTTTATTTCATATATATATATATATATATATATATATATATATATATATATATATATATATATAACTATTGTTAATTAGTTGATCTTTCCAGCTTTAAAACATGTTGAAATTTTTATGAACCTACATTTATTTTGTTTAGTCTTCGTAACACGAAATATAGGGAAGGGAGGGGGAGGTAGAACACCTAGAAAGAATATTTCCTCTAATATATTTAACGAAACCTAGTTTTATTATATAAGTTTATTTAATAATGAATAAATATCGAACATTTCATTGACTCTTGCTTTTCGAGTTTCGACGCTTATAGCAGACTGGGTGGGAAAGGGTTGCGGTGGGAGGGATGATTTCGTTTATATTTATACAGAAAAAGTAAATCTATAAATATAAAAACGAAAATGTATGTTTGTATGTGTGTTCACTTTTTCTGTATGTCTACAAAAGGCTTTTTTCAGAGAAGCGATCGCTCGCCTAACAACTATTTAAAACTTTTTATATCACATATAAATCGTAATATCTCACAGTTAACAACGAAGCTCGCCTGTCTATTTAATTTGCTCGACTTTGGGAAGATAAATATTCAACATTTGTCGCTCGCCGCATGTGGGTTAGTCTTTTTCCTATAACATCTTGGGAAGCGTTCCCGCAGTAAATGAAATACTATCCCACAGTCAAACTTGACCTCATTAAGTCATTAAAACGGGCACCTGCCAAATCCAAGTAATTAAATAAATTCAAACGTGTTTCCGTTAGCATCTCGCGGTGGGGCAATGGTTAATGTCGCATGTTTTTTGTTTCACACTTTAATTTACAACTTTGCCTCAAGGGTTCGGGTTCAATCCTCATACTTACCTACCAAAACATTTTTTTTATTTACCCTCCCCCCCCAGAGTTTCCACACACACCTCCAAACACCCAGGCAACACCGGGTACCCCTCGCTAGTCTATATATATAAAAGCGAAAATGTATGTATGTTTGTGTGCTTGTCTGCTAAAAACTTTCGACCGACACAACGAAAATTCACAAACTCGGTATCATATTGAAGCCCCATCCTTCGCTCGAAAAATTGGCCAGAAACATTCATTTTTTAACCCCGAAATCAACAATTTCCGACAGGGGTGGTCAACAAAAACGGTCTTCTCGTTACGACGAGCGGTTCTACGCATGCGCCAGATGACGTCATGACCTGATTTACTTTAAATAGTTGAAAAACTGGACAAATTTCATGTATGTCGCGTTAGGTCAGTTGATTAGTGCATTGGTTCATTATCTTAAAGTTTTGGGTTCGAAGCATGGTGTGAGATGTCTTCTTTTTTTTTTTTTTTTGATTTTTTAAATTTAAATATTGAACCAGTGTTATTTAAGCCATTTTTCACGTAACGTTTGTTTTTCTGTTTTTTTTTTTTACTTTGCTTATCCACCCCCGACCACACACCCAAAAACACCCAGGTACCCACCGATTTTTTAAATTTTTATATCGAAACAGGCTTATTTATGCCATTTTTCACGTGTTCGTTTTCTGTTTTCATCGTTCGTTTGCCTTACATTAGTTTTTTTGTGTTTTTTTCCCCGCTTAAGTGTTAGCATTGTTTTCTTTTTTTACTTTGCTTATAACAAACAAACCTGGTCATTGACGTCGTCGTCGTAACGCTCGACGACTTCCGAGCGTGCACCTGTCAATTTGGTTCTTACTTAAATAAATTCAAACATCTTTCACTTACTCATTCTGGCTGGCCGATTTTATTTTCAAACTTTGCGTCAGGGCTTCCGGTTCGATCCTACCCCCCCCCCCCGGGGGTTCTTTTTTATTTAACACCACACACACCTACAAACACCTGGGCAACGCCGGGTATCCCCGCTAGTTCTTTATAAATCTCTAAATACTTAACAATACAGTTGTTATTTATTCTCAATTACGGTAAAAACACACTTGAGGAGAATTATCTATATATTTTAGCTTTAAGTCAATATTAAGTACCTCCAACGCACGCCACAGTTTTAATCCCCGTATATGTAACACAACGTAACTGTGATTTAATTTAATATTACCATCCTAACTTTTTTACTGTTTAAAAGAAGAAGCTTCAAATAAACTGCTAATATTTTTAAAAAGTTTTTACAGCATACAAAAATAATGAAAATGCGAGACAAACAAACATTCCTATGTAGTGACGTTTTTGAAGCCGTAAATATACCCATGTTTTAAAATTCTAGCAAAAGTCAAATACTAGTCATATTTTCCTGAAATTTTCGATATTTATTCATTATTAAATAAACTTACATAATAAAAGTAGGTTTCGTTAAATATATTAGAGGAAATATTCTTTCTAGGTGTTAAAAAAAAAAAAGAATTGGTTGACTGCCTTAAAATGGTAAAATAGTCCAGAAAATTACCCCAAAATAGTGTGTATGTGTGTGTGAAGGGCAGGATTCAATTAAAGGCTTAAGAAAAACTAATTTATGAAAAATTATGTTCCACTGTACGTTCAGTTGTAATATTTTTCTTGTATTCATTTTATTATTATTATTTTGATGGGGGCAGATGGAAAGGTTGCTTTTGGCAATTACGTGGAAGTCATACGCATTTCAGTTAGTGGAGCGAAGTTACCTCCCTTGCATTTAGGCCCGTTTTACACAAACGCCAAAATTATTTTATCATTTTATGACGATTGTCAATAATTTCCAACAGAAAAAGGGATAAAACAAACAAAGAAAAAAAAATAGTCAGCTGGAGTGATTGGATGAGTTTTTGTGTCTTCTTCCACTTGCAAGAATTACAAAATTAAAATGTCCATCTTGATCTACTTGCTGCAACTTACTCTAATCTTTAATAATATTGTGTCCGAGATGGGTATATTTGCTGATGATACAACGCTCTATAATATGCATGAGAGAAGAACGGAAGTACACAAATCCAAGACAATGGCAGAATCGTTAGCAAATGATCTTCAGACAGTAGTGGAATAGGGGGGGGCATATGGTAACATTTAATGCTATTCTCCTTTAACAATTCCAAGACCCCTCTCCAACCACCGATATGCATGACAAATAACACCCTATCTGAGAATTCTTCCTTCAAACTTCTCAGCCTAACATTCACGGGCAATATGAACTGGAACAAATACATTGAGGACATTACGAATGCTGCTGCAAATAAGATGGGTTCCCTCTATCGTGCTAGAAGACTACTCATATCTGAGAGTATCCTGTACCTCTACAAGGTTATCATTCGCCCATGCATGGAGTATTGCTGCAACATCTGGGCTGGTGCATCTGCCACTGGCTTCTCTTACTTGGATAGGATCCAAAAAAGAGTTTTCAATCTAAGAGGTTCCACTTTGTCAACTAAGCTTCAACCCCTGTCCCATCGCTGCAATGTTGCATCCCTGTGCCTGTTTTACAAGTATTTTAATGGAATATTCTCTGATGAACTCGTTGCACTTGTGCCCCTTCGATGTATGTATTCCTGACAAATCCGTTTAGCAACAAAATCTCACCCCTTTACTATTGAGATCCCTAAATGCCAGAAAGCTTTCTACTCTAATAGTTTCATCCCTGAAACAGTTAGACTTCGGAATGTTCTTCCTACTACCTGCCTCCCTGACTGTACTGATATGCAGAAGCTTAAATGTAATATAAACAAACATCTTGTTAATTTTTCTTAGGCATGGTGCCAAATAGTAGCCCCTTACGTCCAAGTGGCGATATGTCTTGTTAGGGGTGTGAGTAAAAAAAAGAAGTAAATCAATTCCCAGAGAAAATAATGAAGTTATTTGTTGTTCTTTTTAATGGATTTTATTATTTTATTATTCCAACCACAAAACCAAGGAAGGTGGTGAAGGTGTGCGGAGGAAGGGCTAGAATCAAATGACGGTACTTACATTGCACATTTGTCCCCGATGTTCGTGGTTGGGGAACACAAAAAAGGAAAGGCCTTTTAAGCTGGGTCTCGCTCCCCAGTGAAGTCAGGGAATTTTCACATGGATCAAGAGCTAAATATAGAGAAAAAAAAATGAGAAAAAAGGGCAACTCTTTTAGGTTTTAAGAAAACGTGAAAGAAATCCTGGATTCAGCCCCCTTAATCAACAGGTCGATTTTTCAATTGGACAACATGTCAAGAACATGCCAAGAAAAATAATTTTTTAAAACACAGAAAAAGATTATATACATAGAGAGAAATAAAAAGGAACAAACCGAGTTATGTGACCATCAACGTTTTGTCTTTATTTCAAGACTTCCTCAGGATGAATGAGATTAAGAAAGCAAAAACACCAGTACAAATATTTAAAAATATTTCATGTGCAAATGCTGTTCGATTTCAGAAATGACCTTCCTGATAAAATTGTTTCGGAGATGGGTATATTTGCCGATGACACCACTCTCTATAACAGATATGAGGGGAAAACAAATGAACACATATCCAAGGAAATGGCAGAAACACTAGAGGATGACCTCCAATCTGTAGTGGAATGGGGACAAAAATGGTTGGTCACATTCAATGCTGCTAAGACTAAGCTTGTTTCCTTCAATAATTACAAGAAACCTTCTCTACCACCAATAGCAATGGCCAAGAACACATTGCCTGAAAGTACTTCTTTTAAACTCCTCGGCCTAATGTTTACAGGGAATATGAACTGGAATAGATGCATTGAGAGCATTGTCAAGGCTGCTGCAAGGAAGGTTGACTCCCTCTACCGTGCTAGAAAACTACTTACGCCTGCCAGTATCCTATACCTCTATAAGGCAACCATTCGCCCATGTATGGAGTACTGTTGTCACATCTGGGCTGGTGCATCTGCTGCTTGTCTTTCGCTCCTGGACAGGGTTCAAAAGAGAGTCGCCAACCTGATAGGTCCTGAACTGTCATCTAGGCTTCAGCCTCTGTCCCATCGACGAGATGTTGCATCCCTCTGCCTGTTCTACAAATACTTTAATGGTGAATGCTCTGACGAACTGCAAACACTTGTACCTCCCCGACGTAACTACCCCCGACAAACCCGACAAGCTACTAAGTCTCATCCCTTTACAGTAGAGATCCCTAGGTGCAAGAAAGCCTTTTACTCCAATAGTTTCTTCCCCAGTACTGCAGGTCTTTGGAACTCCCTTCCGGGATTCTGCTTTCCCAACTGCACTGATATGCAGAAGTTCAAGTGTAATGCTAACAAACATCTTTCTACTCATCTCCCTTCATAATGACCCTGCTAATTAAGTCCCTGATAGTAGCCCCCTGCTTCAAAGTGGCACTGTGCCTTGTTTGGGGTGAAAATTGAATAAAAAAAAAAAAAAAAAAAAAGAAATGGAAAAAGACGTTGGAAATTGAAAAAGGAGGGGAGCTTGCGTTGTTAAAGAGAGAGAGATTTTTAATAACGTCATATAGTCGTTGAAAGTCATAGAGTCGTTATTAAAAATCTCCCTCTCTTTAACAGCACAACCCCCCCCTCCATTTTTGAATTTCCAACGTCTTTTTCTGTTTCTGAAATAGAACAGCGTCACACTTTGCATATGAAACATTTTCAAATATTTGAACTGGTGTTTTTGTTTCTTAATCTCATTCATCCAGAGGAAGTCTCGAAATAAAGACGAAACGTTGATGAAAACATAACTCGGTTTGTTCCTTTTCATTTCTCTATTTTGTTGGAATACTATTTCCATTATTCTCATCATATATATATATATATATATATATATATATATATATATATATAATAAAAATTACAATTAAATTTACCAAAATGATCCAAGATGGTAAAATTAAAGTATATTATAACTATTAAAGAATTAATATTTATAAAATTATCTCAGCCAGATGTAAAAGCTCGATAAAACCAAATAGGAAATAGAGCTTATAATATGAGCAAACAGTTAATAAAATATGTTAAAAAACACTTTGAAATGAGTTTCCTTTTCAGATTAAATATGTTTTTAACTCATTTCAAAGTGTTTTTTAACATATTTTATTAACTGTTTGCTCGCTCACACACACACACACACACACACGCACACACACACACACACACACACACACAAAAACACACACACACACACACACATATATATATATATAGTCGGTTTATTATACAAACATTACATCAGACCAAAAAGGGGACGATATTACAAACATTACATCAGACCAAAAAGGGGACGATATTGAAATGAGAGTTAAAGTTACATTCGTTTTTTATAAAAATGTTCGGGTGTGGTTTATGCTCTAAAAGAAAAAGAAAGAAAGAAAAAAAAAACGAATGTAACCTTCACTCTCACTTCAAAATCGTCCCCTTTTTGGTTTGATGAAGTGGTCTCTTTGAATTTAGGTTCCACTGAAACATGCATGCACATATGTAACCAATAATGTTTGCATAATAAACAGGCAACATACCTTCTCTGTCCGCCATTAAGCACTCTTTAATAATCATGCGGGTTTCAGTGGATTTGCATTTAAGAAACCAAACTATACAACCATTATATATATGTGTGTGTGTGTTTATTTCAACCTCGAGGATTTTTATTTAAATCATTACAAGTTGTTTTAATAGAGAGGACAATAAAATTATCCTGCCGATCTCGTCAGGCGATCTAAGCCAAAATAAATTAGAAGGAAAAAGATTCTTTTAAATTACGTATAGGTATAAAAAAAAACAAGAGTTAAAGTGCTGGGTATATAGGGGAGAGGAAGGAGTGAGAAAGAAAAAAAGGGATGGGGGGATATAGATTATATTTATAGTTAGAAATGAAATTAAAAATTACGAACAGAAGGAAAGAAATTAAAGTAAAAGTAATTAAAATGAAAAGAGGAGATTGTTTGTTAAAAGGGGGAAAAATTTCTTTCTTTCTATTCTTAATCTTTAATTTCGATTCTAACTATAAATATAATCTATATTTCTCCCCCACCACCCTTTTTCTTTTTTCTTTTCTCTCACTCCTCCCTCTCCCCTCTCTATCCAGCAGTTTTTTTTTCATACCCATACGTAATTTAAAAGAATCTTTTTCCTTCTAATTCATTTTGGCTTAAATCGTCTGACGAGATCGGCAGGATAATTTTATTGTCCTTTCTATTGAAACAACTTGTAATGATTTAAGTAAAAATCTCCAACGTTGAAATAATAAAACCACACACACACACACACACACACACTGGTTATACCAACCCGACGTTATTGTTCAGGAAGCAGTGAAATGATTTTAGTAATTTGGTATATATGTAGAATAAAGACCATGTTATTGTTGGAAGTTTCCATCAGTTTATGTAAAACACTGGAAGTTGCCAAATGAAAGTTTTTTTTTCACACAAATGGTGGTTAATTTTTTTCAATGAAAAAGAAAAATCATTATTACAAAGATAATCAATGAAAAATTAATTGAAAAAAATGAAAACAGTATTCATTTTTGTTGTCACAAAGAAAAGAAAATGAATAATTATTATACATTTCTTACAAAACTTTAAGAAAATTAAAATAAAAATCACTCATTGTAAGGTAAGTTTCATGAATAATATTTATTTTTTAAATAACAAACAATTGATTGCAAGCAAAGAATTTTTGTATTTCTTTTTACATGATTTTTTTTTCTCATTTTTTATGTTTTTTGTTCAAATTAAGATAAATATTTACTTTTTATTATAAATGAATGATAGAAAAAGTTTTCTTAAATGACGTTGGTTGCTGCGACTTCATTGACTCAGTGTTTCGACACCTTTCGGCGTTTTACTTAAACTATCTGGAGAATGATATGGTCTTTTGCATAAGTACAAGGGGCCTTCAATAAGTTTCCAAACTTTTTTGTAAAGGCAATTAAAATAGTCCAGACCTTGCTCCCTGTGACTTTTAGTCATTCTTTAAGCCCAAGGAAATCCTTAGAGGCTGTCGTTATGAGACAATTGAGGAAATGAAAGAGGCTGTGATGGGGATCATTGACATGCTCTTACAAGAGGCCTCCATGGGGCTTTCCAGAAGTTGTTGGAATGGTACAACAAGTGCATTGCAGTCGGAGGAGATTACTTCATAGGAGACTAGAGTTTCATGTGTGTACTATTAATAAAAGTGCTCACACACAAAAAAAAGTCTGGGAACTTATTGAATGCACCTCATATCTTTAATTTTTACTTATTTGCACAACTCTTATATTTCTCAATTAAAAACATGAATTGTTCTCCTGGTTGATTTTTGTTTTTAGGTGATTATTTAAAACATGTTCTATATTATTAGCCGTCTGGATAAGACTAAGTAATTTTGAAAATAAATTGTAGCAAATTACATTATTATATTTCCAATGGTACACAAATAACAAATAAAAAGTGGCTAGTAAGCAGCAAAGCTTTATTTATCAACTTAAAATGCTATTTGGGTCTAACTTTAAAAATTCAAAAAGATTATTTTATTTGTTGATATTTTGAATACTTATATACTTTTAAAAAATATATTTTAATTTTTTTTTTTTAATTTTAATTAAAAAATTTTTTTGATCCTATTTTATAATCAGTTTCATAATCACATATTTTCCTTATCAGCCTCACTGACTGACGATATATATATATATATATATATATATATATATATATATATATATATATATATATATATATAATAATAATAACTTTCTTTAACCAAGTAAGATCTGTGACTTACTTGTAGTTTCATTAAATACTTTTATATGCAAAATCCGATCCTGCATTTTGCTAATTCCTGCCCTCACATGAGAAGGAGAGTATTTCTTCGAAACTCTGCGGATTAAGGACTATCCATTATCTTGTGTTTCCTTTTTTAAAATTAAATATGTTTTTAACTCTTTTTCAAGATGTCTTTTAACATGTTTTATTAATCATTTGTTCATATATATATATATATATATATATATATATATATATATATATATATATATATATATAAAAGCAAATAGTTAATAAAACATGTTACAAAACACTTTGAAAAAGAGTTAAAAACATATTTAATCTGAAAATGAAACCCTTAATAAGTGGATAGTCCTTAATCTGCAGAATTTCGAATTTCGTCATTAGCAAAATGCAGGATCGGATTTTGCAGGCAAAAGTATTTGATGAAACGGCAAGTAAGTCAAAGATCTTACTTGATAACAAAAAGTGAAGCAGAGGGAATATGGTGAAGAAAAAAAAAAAAAAAAAAAAAAAAAAAAAAATATATATATATATATATATATAATGTACATTTATTCATATATGAGCTCCTTTAGAATGGAAACAAAGATTAAAGCAGCCTTAGCAACCTACACGTGGCAACTAAAAGAAAAATTGAACAAACTCTCATACTCAGAATTGAAATAATGTTCGCTTTGCAATGCTGAGAAGTACCATAATCTATGGTTAATTCATGATCCAGGAAAAAGCTGTTTAAATGAACTGAGCAAATGCCTGAACAGTTGTGTACACAGAAGGAGGGCACTCCTTATAAACTGGGATGAGAAAAAAGACAAAACGTGAATTTTTTAAAATTTTATTTTTATTTTAATTTTAATTTTTTTCTTATACAAAAAGAAGAAGAAAAGGAATATGATTATAAGGTTTTAACATATTTTTTTACGACCTGTCCCAGCGTATTATAAACATCCCAACCTCCCTATGTTAAGAACGGCTTTTGAGGTTGAGGGAGATGTTTATTCCAAAAGCCGTTCTTAACATGGGGAGGTTGGAGTGTTTATAATATGCTGGGGCACATCGTAAAAATTTACCGGTTTTAGTTTAGTGTAGCATTTCCTTAGGCTAGATAAGCACCCCCCCCCAAAAAAAAAGTAAAGACTACATTTAAATTTTAAATATACATTTTTAAACATATATTTTTAATTTTAATTTTAAAATTGATTTTAACTTTTAAATTTTGAATTCAATTTTAATTTTAAATTTAGAGTTTATATTGATTTTAATTTTGATTTTAAATTGAATAAATTTGTCTAATCTGATGGATTAATAATTAAAATTTATATAAGATAAGTTTCTTCAGACTATCATAAAGAAATTTACACTTGACCCATATTAAATAAGACGGTTGAAGGAAACTATAAACATGTGTTATATAGTATATATAGAAGAAGAATAAAGTTGAATAATAAAAAAAAAAATTATCCATTCAAATTAGGCTTCAGGCTTTTACAAAGTTATCTCCCTTAGACTAGAAACTGAGTTAGGATAAAAACAATTCGTTTAAGACCGAAAAAAATTTAAAATTAATAAATTTAATAAACCATATTTTTTCATAGGTGACGTGATAAATAATTCACATATATTAGAATATTATATAACAGAAACATTTTAAATATATACAAGTTCTCCTTTTTCTTTTTCATTTTCTTTTTATTTGTTTCTTTAGCGTCCAAAATATTAAACGAACAATCTTTTAATTTTTATCATTGAAATTTAAGGTTGTTTAAAAAACAAGATTTGCACAATATCGTGTAATGTATGCGCATGTTTCCAAATTTGGTTATAAAACAGATGTGCATCGGCTGAAGAGAGCTTGATATGGGGATCTAAAACGGTCCCCTATTACCAGGTTTGAAACCGACGGTACCGATGATTTATCTCATCTAAACCATCTGACAATAAAAAATAAATATTACGCTCTTATTTTTGGAATTTTTCCTTATAATAAAGCACTCTACTGGAATCCTTTTTCCCAAAATATAACTGAGTATGACTAAATATAACTAAGTAATGTATATAAAAAATAAGAAGTTATCAGAAATTTAATTATCATTATATTTGTTCTACTTATTGAACTGAGTACTTTTTAGATTCAGTATATTCCAAATTAATTAATAGCATCATCATCATTTAATCATCATCATCATCATCATTATCAATTAATCATCATTGTTATTATTTAATTATCAAGAGTAGTCACACAAAAGATTTCTCTTTGAGAACAACTTATGGTGTTATCTGGAGTCTGAGTGACAATAAGTCACCTCAGATTTTTAGTACTCTCCACCACTTTCGATACTCCTTGCAGATGAATTTGCATTATCACAACAGCTGCTTACCATTGATTTCTCGTTGGCAGCGAATATATTATTATTATTATTGTTATTGTTATTATTATTATTGTTTATTATTATTGTTGTTATTATTATTATTATTATTATTAGTAGTAGTAGTAGTATCATTATTTTTATTATTGTCATTATTATTACTATTATCATTATCATGATCATCATTATTATAATAATTATTATCATTAAAATACTGTAATGTTATTTTTAATTGTGTTTATTTATTATTAATTGAATGTTATCCATGCAATAATAACTGAGTTTAATGTTATTTCTTTATCATTTTATGGAAACGTTTATCTTTTATCCTAAATAGTTTGACAATTTGTGTCTTTACTGCTCGGTTGTAAGGTGGGTTTAACCAGATTGTATTTCGTCTGTTATTATTTTTTATTAAATGTTAATTTATTACTATATCTACTATTTTTTTAATTGGCAGGAGAAAAATTGCTTTGTTGAGAGAGGAAGAGAGAGAGCAAAAATACTAAGCTAGAGAGACGCAATCAGAGAAAGAAAGAGAGAGAGAGATAAGATGAGAAAGAGAGAGAGAGAGAGAGAGAGAGAGAGAGAGAGAGAGAGAGAGAGAGTGGGGAAGGAAGACAGAATTATAAAAAAAAACTCTTTCTTCTTTATTCACTTTCGGATGAATGTACATGGTTTAAATGAAACTTTGAAGCCGGAATCTCATAAAACTTTTAGGAAAGCACCATGCAAAAATCCCCCAACGCCGCTTTCTTCAAGAAACGGTAACCCCCCACCCCGATAATGTCAATCGGTACTATTGAACTTGTCTGGAACAATTTCGTTTTAGTTAATTTAGGTTTTGTATTGTCCCCTCTTTCTGATCTGAATCAATAAATGAAAATTGACTAGTTAGAAAAGTTTCATTTGTCAGCTAAAATGCTATTTGAATCTGACTTTGAAAATCTTAGAAGATAACTTTATATATTAAATAACATGGCACAGTAATAACGAATGAAAATTGATTAAATTTTAAACAAAATTATGGCGAAGTAGATTATTATATTGCCAATAACATGGTACAAAAATTTCAAATTGGGTTGTTTGAAGCAAAGTTTCATTTGTCAGTTTAAATGCTACTTGGGTCTGACTTTGAAAATCTTAGAAGATAACTTTGTATGTTAAATATGCTTTTTTGTATGCTTAAATATTATATTTTAATTTATGCAGATTTCCTATATATTACTATAAGAGTCAATTTTCGATCCATTCTTATATACTATAAACTTGTCATTTCAAAAATTAAAATATACCAATATGGCTTGGGTACATCAGCTTGAATCGAAACCGAAACCAAAACTTATGAAGAAAAAAAGAATGTATGCATATATAACTTGAGTTCTTTCAGTTATAATCGAAACCGAAACCAAAAATTATGAAGAATTCTTGGTAAAATTATTTATTACAAGAAATGGAAAGGCATACCAATTAAACGACAGACACTCGGAAGAAAAAAAAAATAAATGTGATATAGAAAATAACACACACGCTATCGTATTAATATATAGATTAAAATATTTTATGTACCAAAAACAGTTTTTCATGAAACTATTTTAGTTAAAACAATGTTGTAATAAAAATAATTTATTTAGAAAAAGTCAGTTAATATATATATATATATATATATATATACATATATTGTTGTAATAAAAATAATTTATTTAGAAAAAGTCAGTTAATATATATATATATATATACATTTTTTCAGATTTAATGTTTTTATAAAAATATTTTATGTACAAAACCATCTTCGTTTCGCTAATAATGTATCGCTAAGTTCGAGGTTTCATAACAGATATGCATCTTGGCTTTTGTTTACATTTAAATGTTGTAGTTGTAGCAATGATATTTTAATTAACGAAGACATCAGCATCTCTCTCGCTCTCTCTTTCTCTCTCTCTCTCTCTCAATAAACAAATATAAAACAAAAATAAACAATGAAAAAACAAATAACTGCTCAATTTTTGTCCCTGCTGGCCGAGAGATTTGTGTTATATTTTTTATTTTTCTCGCCAATAATAGATTTTTTATGCCAATAAAACTTATGTCAATAATAGATTTTTGATTATGGAATAACTTAAAATCAATTATTTCTTAACAACTTTTGAAAGATAAAACCCTAAATTTTATAGAATTAAAAACAAATATAGCGGTGAGAACACGCTAATCGAATGCAATGTGGAGCATTCATAAATGTGTATTCCGAAATTAAATGTCTATTCCAGAATTAAATCTCAACCAATCAAATTTGCCGGAAAGCGTGACACACAAAAAGAATACACACGCTATCGTATTAATATATAGATTCTCCATTTTTTGAAGTAGTTAATATCTCTGCTATTTTGAAGTGAGACATATCTTGCAATATGCTTATTACGTTTCATAAAAAACTGTGAATGATGGACAGACATTCATATGAGATTGATTGAACGGAATCAAGCTAAAAGTTATAGAAAAACCAAAATTAACCGAAACGAAATTTCTCCATTCCAGAAAGTTCTGAGATACCGTAAGTTCGGCGAAGAATTAGGATTTGTTGATGTTGTCATGTGGGAGAATTTGGTAAGCTGGGCTCGATGAATTGTCGGACTCTTCACAGTCGGAGATTTTGTTGTTTGCGTTGTGTAGATTCAAGTAGTGGAAAAGTAAGTTGAACACTTGAGTTTTCGTTTCGGCTGCGTCCTCACCTGAAATAAATTGACACGGCGAGGCTCAGATGGTTTTGCCGAAGGAAGAAAGAAATGCTTAACACCCTCTACTAAATCCCTCCTTCTCTCAAATTCCCACAAAAAATGAGATTCTACTTTTGTTAGGCGCTTACACGTGGACACCTTTAAAACACTTTGCAGAAAGGAAACCGTCCCCCCTCTCCCCTAAAACGAACCTAAAAGAAAACAAGTATTTTAGAATTTAAAGTAGGGGACCAGCTTCGTCTATCAATTTACTGTAAAATGATCTCCAAATTTTTAAAGACATTTTAACGCTTTTGCCATTTAACCAATTATTTTTTTGGCAATGGGAGATAAATATTGTGCGTTTTTTTGGGGGGGGGGTTACATCTTTCAGTGATTAGTGTTGTTTTATGATTTCGACAATTACACTTATTGGTAAAAAAAAAAAAAATATTAACTGTCTTAAAATGGCCCGGAAGTGGTGGATCATTTTACATTAAATTTATAGACGAAACTGATCCTCCACTATAAATTTGGTGCTTCTTTACAATAGTGTGTCGTCCTCAGAATTGGCAGACCGTAAAAAATATTTGAAGCAAAAAAAAAAAGTCCAAATTGATAACTGTAGCCAAACTTTCACAAACAGAAAAGCCAAATTCAAATGACAAAGATTGTGCATAAATCATTCAAATACGGTAAAGTTTCAATATATGGTTGAGTGGCAGTTTTAGTCATTTAGAACTGCTTTTAAGCTTCACCGCTCACTCAGTTTTCGACCAGATTTCAAACAATTATTACAGTTTATAGATCACCTTCTCAGCTATATTGTGAAAAAACAAAAAACAAAAAACAAAAAAAAAAAAACAACAAAAAAAACAAAACAAAAAAAATCAATTTTCTTCCAGTAAAACAAAAGTTATGATGAATTTACTAGTGTTCAAAATTGTAAATAAAAAAAACGTAAGGAGGTGAGCGACGGTTTTTATACTGGTTCCCATAGCAACCACGTCGCTTCAGCGACTGCTGTTGCTACCAATTCACCACTCTCGCGAAAAGAGAAGTAACAAGTGAAACAGACACAATGAAAGAATGAAAGGGAGATAATTGGGGTGATTTTATTGAAGCAGACGAAATTGAAAGCGTACATTGTTATTACATATGTGTATGTTATGTTTATGGGGACAAAAAAAAAAAAAAGATTGAAATTAAACAAAGAAAAAGTGAGTTTACTGAAAGTCTGGAAAAATCATAGATTACAATAGAAAAATTCGAGCATGAAAAGTAATATCATTAAGCTTCTAGTTGTTAAAACTGGAAAAGCAAAGGAGAAGATATTCTAGTAAAAAATATAATAAATTTATAATTTAAAATATTGCGGCATTAAGAATTTAAAAAAAATTCAATTAATAACATTATATAATCAATTGTTAATACTGAAATATTTTAAGTTATAAATTTATATTTTTTACTAGAATATCTTGTCCTTTTCTTTTCCAGTTTTAACAACTAGTCCTTTACTTTTCCATGTTTAAGCTTAACCATATTACTTTTCATGCTCGCATTTTTCTATTGTAATATATAAATAGTTAAATAATTTATTGTCATTTTTTGTGCTTGTGTAGATTGGCGATGTGGTGTCTGAAAATTACGAAAATAGTTTATTAGAAAAGTAATTATTAAAAACAAAATTTTGCAAAGTTGCGATTTTAAATCAAGGGAGATAACCGCGACTGAAATATACGTAATTGTCATTGTGTAATCTCTGAATTTGATAGATTTGATTGGCATAATGAAAAATATAATTTTTTTTTTTTTTTATATATTTACGTACGCACTTTTTTTTTTCTTTTAACAATTTAAATAACATTACCAATCTACACAAGCACAAAGAAAAATATATAAATGTTTGTATATTTACGCGCACACTCATTGTTATTTTTTTTAACGATTTAAATGTTCAACTTGGCTTTTTTGTTTGTGAAACAAACAATTATCAATTGGGCCTACGATTATCAATTGGGCTACAATTATCAATTGGGCCTTTTTTGGACTTTTTTTTCTGAAAGATTTGGCTTCAAATATTTTATATTATCTGACAACCGTACATATGACACGTTATTGTAAAGAAACACTTAAATTCTTTAAGGGTGGAGAAAGTTGACATTGGGTTTACTTTCGACAGCCTTGTAACTCTCTCTTGCTTGATTTTATCCTTTAATCCTTATATTGCATGGACGATGTTTCTAACAATGGACAAATAATTCTATTATCTGTGTCGGAATCTATCCATTTAACATTTATCGTTGATTAGTTTTTGATCTCGAAGTAGTATTTTTGTTCTTGTCTAGAATTAAAAAAAAACTAAAGAAAAAAATTGTATGATATACGTACTTGCGAGAAAATGAAAATATCATATTCCAAAAATCACGTAATTTTATTAAGTAGTTAGTGTGTTTCAGTGTTTCACTAAACTGTCGCCAGGTAGCGCTTCTCGATCAAAGAACATAGTGGGAATGCGGCGTCTAGCGTTGGATTCATTAGGAACGATCAAATAAAATTATAGATGATGTTGGGGGGGGGGGGTCGAATTCTAAATAAAGAAGGAACGTATTATATATAGTGTAATGCAGAAAGGTGTATAGAGTCTTTATCATAGTCTTAAATGTATGTAGTATATGTCTTAGGGTTAAAGTTGGGGTATAGCGTGGATGGGGGGTAGTTCTATTTTAACGGCGTGTAAGGTGTCTATTATCTATGGAGGGGCATTTTTTTTTTTACAGATGCAACCGAGATGACAACAGCACTATGAATATATATATATATATATATATATATATATATATATATATATATATATATATATACATATTTATATATATATATATATACATATTTATATATATATATATATATATACATATATATATATTTATATATATATATACATATATATATATTTATATATATATATATATTTATATATATATATATATATATTTATATATATATATATATATATTTATATATATATATATATATTTATATATATATATATTTATATATATATATTTATATATATATATATATATATATATATTTATATATATATATATTTATATATATATATATTTATATATATATATATTTATATATATATATATTTATATATATATATATTTATATATATATATTTATATATATATATATATATATTTATATATATATATTTATATATATATATTTATATATATATTTATATATATATATATATATTTATATATATATATATTTATATATATATATATTTATATATATATATATTTATATATATATATATATTTATATATATATATATATTTATATATATATATATTTATATATATATATATTTATATATATATATATTTATATATATATATATATTTATATATATATTTATATATATATATTTGTATATATATAAATATATATATATATATATATATATATATATATATATATATATATATATATATATATATAAATACCCGTTCACATACACCTTTCACGATAGAGCTAGAGCCCAGAATTAGATAGAATCGAACAATTGCATCGACAACGGACAACGCCAGACCCAAAGTGGGTTTCGATGTACTGCATCTCATCAGTGACGTGCTCCAACATAGGCGAGAACTCAGGTCGTCGCACTCATGAAGTGTGCAATACTGACGACCTAACGAAATGGGCCAAGGCGCAATATATTGGCTATGCCTCGATTTTTTAATTCTTATATTTTCATCCAGTTTTACATTCTACGATGTGACAAGTAACGCGTCTGGGGAGTCGGCTCATTTCAGTTAATGTTTGTAGATGTTATATCTACCGCCTGCATACCAGCAGTAACTATCTTAGTTGTATAGCAAGCACGCGTTACTTGTCACATCGTAGAATGTAGAACTGGATGAAAATATAAGAATTTTAAAAATCGAGGCATAGCCAATAGATTGCGCCGTGGCCCATATGGTTAAGTCGTCAGTATTGCAAACTTCATGAGTGCGACGACCTGGGTTCGCGCCTATGTCAGAGCACGTCACTGATGAGATGCAGAACATCGAAACCCACTTTGGGTCTGGCCGTTGTTGATGCAATTGCTCGATTCTATCTAATTCTGGGCTCTAGCTTTATCGTTAAAGGTGTATGTGAACAAGTATTTATATATCTATCTATAATCTCCTCTTAATGTCTAATATATATATATATATATATATATATAACTTTGTTGACCCTTCAACAGGTGCCACAAAAAAATTAAAGCTATATTTCGTTACAGTTTTACTTTAATTCAAAAAATGTTTCGAAAAAAAAAAAAAAATAACATACAAAAAAATCCAATGTTACTTTAATTTGAAAAATGTGTCATTCAAAAGCAGTAATTGGCCGAGCGCCATTGTTAGGGGGCGATAACTCCAATTTCTTCTTGGTCAAATAAATAACAAACAAGATTTTTTTTTTTTGAACACAAAAATATTTGAAAACCAAAACAACAAATTTATAATTTAAATGAAACATTTTTTCGAACTAAAGCAAAATTGAATTTTTTTCTGAAATATTTTTTGAAATGAAGTTTAAATGTGGCACCTATTTATTGAAAAGTCTGCGTAAGAAAATACAATTTTATTAAAAAAAATTCGTAATTAAAGCAACATTGAATTTTTATAAAAATATATATTTTTTTCAAATAAATTCCCAAAAAGTACGAGTTATCGTCCCCTGTTCTTTGACTGAAAAGCCCACCTGGCGATAGTTTATCGAAGAAGCATACACAAAAAACATGGGGCTCGCCCGAATACTGCAGAAGTGCCCATTTAAATTATTAAAGTGTTCGGAAAAAAATCCAATTTTACTTTAATTAAAAAAATGTTTCGGAAAAAAAATTCAATGTGGCTTTAATTCAGAAATTACTTTATTAAAATTATATTTTCTTGAGCAGTTTTTTCAATAACTGTCTTTACAATTATATATTTATACATTTTTATACACTAAATGTTTTGGTTTTCAAATATTTTTGTGTTCGGAAAAAAATCTTGTTTGACATTTATTTGACGTGTTATTTGACAAAGAAGAAATTGGGTTATCGCA